>NC_090931.1:563206606-563521112 GCF_040938575.1 Ambystoma mexicanum
GGCGGAGGAAGAGTGGGAGTCCCAGACGAGCTTGGAGGGCAAGGTGCAGGATATCGTCAGTATTGTCCTAGGTACTGATTCCGGGGAGACGGTCCTGATTGACAGGGTCCATCGTGCTGGTGGGGGTGGAAGGGGTCCGCGCTCGGTCCTCGACAAATTTCACTACTATAGAGATAAAGCATGGATACTTGAGAGGGCTAGGACTCTAAGAGACATACAATACAGTAACTCCAAGGTGGCGATCTATCAAGACCTGTCCGCCCTCACGCTTCAGATGAGGAAAAAATGTGCCACAATCACCAGGTGGCTGCAGGAAAAGGGGGTTTGATACCGCTGGGGACATCCGTTCTATCTAGCATTCGAATGGCAGGGGGAGAGCCACCACCTCGTGACCGAAGAGGATATCCAAAGAGCCACTGACGAGCTAATTGGGGACCCCCCGGGACCGTCTAGAGATGGGAGTGGGACTGACAGAGACTCTACTCGAGCACCACAGGGTCCTGATCTGACTCAAGGGAAGCACAAGGTGAAGGGTACACGGAAGTTCCAGAAAACGAGACATCCACGGCGGGCCCTCATGATTGCAATGGAAAAGCCACAATGTTATTCTCTGTAACACACTTGTTTACACAACCTTCCCCAAGTTAGGGGGGAGCCGCATGTTGTTTGTTGGTGTTGCCACGGTTGGCGAGGTATCTGTTTAATTGATGTGATAGAATGGTATGGAACTTGCCGGGCGGGAAGCTCGGGGGTCACCTGTACCAGCCTTCTAATGTAGGGGAATTTCCCTCCAATCCATGGTGAAAGCTCAGATGGCAAAACGTCCACAGTAGGCATGGTGTAATGCATGACTATGGGCATAGGGAGGGAAACACTGGAGGGCAGCCCATTTGAGGACCCCGATCTTAACCGCATTTGTGAACGGCTTCTGAGTGGGAGTGAGGAGGGAACGTTCCGCATCATTAGTTCTTCCGGGGCCAGGGTAGTAACCCTGGTGGTTCGTCATCTAACTCCTGACGTTTGTTGGGCGGCGGAGACGAACGCCTTACAGAATGGGTAAGGGAAACAGGGTACAAGGGCTAGGGAGGGGGAGGGAAGAGGGTAAACGGGACATAACGCCAGGGAACTATGGGTTAAGTAAGGAAAAGGTACAGGGAGACCACACAGAAATTTCTCAGGACAAAGGTAGTTATAACCATGGTTGAAGGTCGGGTTGGCACGCTCCACGTGAAGGGCCTCAACTCTCAGAACAAGCGCTCCCTCACAAGCAATATGTTCCGAAAACATGAATTATCAGTCCTCTTCTTGCAAGAAACACACTACAGGAGAGGTGCGGAATCGACGATAAAGGTGAAGGAGATAGGAAGGAACTTTTGGGCCTCACACAAGTCCTCTAAGAAAGAGGGAGTAGGCATTCTGCTTGGAAAATCAATGCACCCCACCGATGTTGAGACGAAAAGGGGCTTAGGGGGAAGATTTTTGGGGATCAAGGGACTGTCCCAGGGCCTTCGAGCCACATTAGCCACCCTGTATGCATCCAAATGTCGGCCAAATTGGTTTCATCCGTAAGGTATTTAAAGTGATGGACGAATGGGCAGAAGGCGCAAAGATTCTGGGGGGAGACTTTAACCTCACCACAGACCGCCGGCTAGATTGGTGGTCCGTTAAAGGGGTATGGCCGAAGGCACCCACTAAGGATAATCGTACCATGAGGGATCTCTTGCAAGATTATTATTGGGTGGATGTATGGCGAAAATGTTGGTAAACACCTGGGGGTATACATTCTTCTCCCCTCCGCACCAAACATATACCAGAATTGACCTTCTACTGGTGTCAGAGGAGGGGGGGGATTGGACATCCCACGGTTGAATCCATGACCTGGTCGGATCACAAGCTCCTTGTTATGGACTGGTACCTACGGGGCGCCCCAAAGTCATAAAGATGGCGCTGTAACGACACCCTCTCGAGAGATCAGGTGTTTAAAGAATTCTTACAAAAAGAAATAGAAGCCTTCTTCATAACAAACGAAACGGGAGGGTCCCAATGGCCATAGTTTGGGAGGCTGCAAAGGCAACCTTCCGGGGACTCCTTATTGCAGAGGGCTCGAGAAGGAAGCGGGAGAGGGCACTTATAGAATCCAAACTTCGTGAAGACCTTAGGGCAATGAGGGCACAGCTTGTCAAGGGCAATGTAGACCGTGAAAACCTCCTGGGTAAAATGAGGGAAAAAAGACAAGCCCTGCACACAGTCCTAATCGGAGAGGTGATCAAAAAAATGAGATATACAAAACAGAGATACTACGAGAAGGGAGATAAAGTTGGGACCCAACTAGCAAACAGGCTGAGCGGTAACAGAGTCGGCAGACGGGTGGAAGGCATCAGAGATGGGGTGGGTAACATCCAAACAAAAACCACACAGATAGCGGAGTCATTTGCAGAGTTTTATGAAACACTGTATAGTAAGCAACTTGGGGAATCTCAGGAGGAGATCCAGAGATACCTCGAGGCCCATCCCCTCCCCAAACTCACAGATCTGGAAAGAGGAGCACTTGAAAGGGAAATATCAGCGGAAGAGGTTGAGGGGGCCATCAAACAGCTAAAGGTGGGTAAAACTCCGGGGGGGACGGATACACAGCTGATTTTTTAAAACAATATCAATCGGAGCTCATACAACCGTTGACTAAGCTCTTCAACCAAATTAAGACCCCGGAAACCATCCCACCGACATTCTTACAGGCTGCAATTACGGTCATACCCAAGCCTGGCAAGGACCCGGCGCAATGTGGCTCTTATCGGCCCATCTCGCTTTTAAACACAGATGCGAAGATCTTCACCCGGATCTTGGCGACGCGCCTAGAAAAATGTCTCCCCCGACTGATCCAACCAGACCAAGTCGGTTTCGTACTAAATAGGCAGGGGGCTGATAGTATGCGTAAAACCTTACACGTGCTAAGTACAAACGGGGTCAGAACGGAGGGTGCTCTTCTCCTACCCTTAGACGCGAAGAAGGCGTTCGATAGGGTGAGCTGGGCATTTATGGAGGGGGTTTTGACATCTCTGGGGATGGGGCCCAAGTGGCATGGATGGATGGCTGCCCTTTATTCCAACCCCTCAGCAAGGGTGGCGATAAACAGCGTAGAATCAGAACCCCTCCCACTGGAATGAGGCACGAGGCAGGGGTGCCCGCTGTCCCCCCTTATATACGCACTGGTAATGGAACCCCTGGGCTATAGCAATTAGGGGGAATGACAAAATCCAAGGCGTTAAGATGGGGAATATCAACTGTAAGATAAGCCTATTTTCCAATGACGTGTTGCTATATCTCTCTACCCCAACCCAATCAGTCCCCGAGGTACTGAGTAGCCTGGAACGATATGGGTCCCTCGCGGGCTATAAGGTCAATCTGGGAAAGTCAGTCGCATTTATAGCGGGTCAGCTTGAGGAGGGGGAGAGGCGATATGTTGAGGACCTCCCGTTCTGTCACCTGGGAAGCCAGATACCACCAAACCTGGCAGACCTTTTCAAGGTAAATTACCCTCCCCTGTGGCTGGCAATCAAGCGAGACCGAGAGTGGTGGTCGAAGGCGGGCCTCTCCTGAATGGCTCACCTCAACTCCATTAAAATGGTTATCCTCCCAAAGTTCTTGTATTTGTTTCAGATGCTGCCGACCCAGATACCGAAACAGTTCTTTCAAGAGGTTAAGGAGGCCCTCCTCCGTTATCTCTGGGCAGGAAAAACCCATAGAATCACCTATGAAACATTGACAAGGCTCAAGGATGAGGGGGGAGTTAATTTCCCAGACTAAGAAACCTACTATAAAGCATCTCAGTTGCGAGTTCTGGTCGACCATCAAACGACAGGCCCAAAGAAACAGTGGGTAGCATTGGACAATGTGCTCTTTTCCCTGGTTACGCTGGATGAGTGGATGTGGGTCCCCAAGACACATATCCCGAAGAGAATTCTGAATCCTCCGGTCCTGGGTGTGGTGTGGTCTATATGGAAAGAGGGGGGGTTATCTTAGATGGCTCACGACATGGCCCTCGCCCCTGAGCTGCATCTGGGCTCCTCCACTCTGGGAGGGAATCGACGAGCCATTGGCCTTCCAACAGTGGTATGAGGCAGGTCTTAGCAGGGCGGGGCAGCTCTGGGTCGATGGAGAGTTCATATCCCTCGGGGACCTTAAGGATGCCCTTGGCCTTCCTGGCCTCTCCCCCATCCGATATTTACAGCTTAAGGGAGCCCTTACCGAAAGCAGATGGGGAGATACTCTCAGGAGAGACCTAACGGATTTTGAGAAATTTCTAATTACATGTAAAGGGACAAAAGGTGTGATATCGCGGCTCTACGGCCACCTACTGTACTCAGTCCCACAAGATCCCCCGTCTCCTCAGGTACAATGGGGGAGGGACCTGGATACCCCCATCACTGACAGAAGATGGACTAAGATCTGCAGACAGGGCAACCGCTCCGCAGCTGTGCCCCAATACCGCCACCAAGCCTTCAAATGAATCCATAAATGGCACTACCCCCCACAGAGGATAGCCAGGATGAGAAGGGACTATGACCCTCACTGTTGGAAATGTCACACTGAAAAGGGGGACTATGTGCACATGTGGTGGAAGTGTCATGTGGCGCAAACCTATTGGAGGGAGATGCTGTCTTGGATAAAAGAGCTTGATGGGATTGAAAGGACCTTTTCCCCTGGCTGATGTTGTTTGGCATTGAGGTGGAGGGAGGTCTAGGGGTGAAGCATGATCACATGGTGCAGGTCATGCTGGTCGCCGCCAGATCCTGTTGGGCCCAAAAGTGGAAGTCACCCCGCCCTCCTGGGGAAAGAGAATGGGTCTCCAAACTACTGACCATATACGATATGGAGTTTTTGACCCACCTGATCAACAAATCTAAAACTAATATTGATGGCCTATGGCTTCCCTTCTTTGACAAATACGGGAGAGCAGCCTGAGGGGCATGAACATTGTGAGACGGACCACAGGACCTTGCCATGTCCCTCGGGGCATCTCTTCCACCTGATTGAAGGAGCCAGACGATATAGAGGACCCATCTCCTAAGCCGTGGGGCCCTGCGTCTTGAGCGTCTAAATGTTGTCTACCCTTTGCTCGCAATGTGACATAAACTTTTTTGTTGGACCCTGTTGATATTATTGTTACCCAGAACTCCTAGGCGTGGAGGAGGAGAGGGGAAGGTGGGTGGATGGATGGGAAAGGGTGTGATATGCTTTGTACGTAGTCCATTGATTGTACTGTTGTTTTCTTTATATTGCAACCTTCAAACTTTAATTAAAACTTAATTTAAAAAAAAAAACAGAAAACACTTGAGTACCAGCAAAGAAGATTTCTGTGCCACATCACTTAAGGAGTAGTAGTATTTTCTGCAGACTAATCTGTCAGAACACTGCCACTTCTAGAAAGGGTGAGGAAAAGGCCTGAAAATAACCATTTAAGAAGAAAGAGGTATGGAAAAGCATCTGAAGATCCATCAGCCTCCAAATAGTTCAGAGAACCTGTGAATAAAGGTTATAATTCCTCTTGACAATTAAGGGAAAGACACTGGGGCTCCTGTGAAATCCCAGTTGACTGCACCAACCTTGAGCGCTGATGGTAGAGTATCATAGTCGAGTAATCAGCAATGGCAACAACAGTCACATATGAAGGAGCATTGATGAGATCAATCATCCATGAGAGATAAGTTGTCAACAGACTTCTCATCAACAGGCCCAATATCCATAACTGCTCATGCTATGTCAACAAAGGCCTTGTCTATGGCAGACAAAGATGAAGCAACAATTAAGATTTAAATGCTACAATTGCCAACCCTTCAAGCATCATAAGAAACATCAGAAAGTGAGCTCACAGTGCGAGACACCAAGGGAAAAGTGTATTTTACCTGCAGAGTCAAAGGTTCCCGAAAAAACCACAAAGCACTTCAACTTTGGACATCAGCCCTATTAAAGAAATGCCCGTAGTACCTGACGTCATAATGGCAGAGGAAGAAATAATAGCACTTCAGGGAAGAAGGGAGATGCACACTTTATCAGAGAATGAGAATGCGAGAGAGGAAACACCTGTTATGTCTCCCGAGCTACCTGATTCCTTGCAAAGGATTGCGAAGCAGTGTGGCGATCTTGAGAGAGAGCATATACAATCACAACAAAAAGAATCACACTCTAAGAAGAAATGTAAGAGGCCTACAGTTTATGTCTTGAAGGGTGGAGAAATTAACTCTCCAGATGACTCTCCAAAATTGAGCATTCCACAGTGATCAACTTCTACTGACTCCAGACCATTATTGATGCTGATCTTCAAGAGCACCCAAAGTACTGCAGTCTTGGGCATGGGGATTTCCACAACAGAATTTCTCCCTTCTTTCATGGGGAGTGCTATGTATGGGTAAGGCAGTCCATATAACTAGAAGGGGAACTGCCACAGGGAGAACATGCCACCCTTCAATTTCCACTTCTCATCCGAAAAAGACAAAACTGGGCCTCACTGTGACCAACAAAGCCGACAGAGACTCTAACAAATACTCATCCTGTGCACCTAAGAGCCTGGTCATGAAGTTGGCCTCAAAGAATCTTTGAGCAGGGTCAACCTCATTGAAAGCCGAGAGTTCTTCAGCATCCCTCAACTCTGTCTCAGTCCACTTCGAGGGATCCTTTGGTGTTGATGGAAGATCCGACCTCATCGTTGAGAAATGCCCCACAGTCGAGGATTGATTTCATGTGGCCATTTTAAACAATTTTTCATGATGATGGAGAACAAACACCATTCTGATTCAAACTTTTTAGGACCTCGAACACTCTGGAAGAATCTATTTTGGGGAATCAAGAATGGCAGAGCTAGCTCTGAACTAAAAGATGCTATTGGACTTGACAGCTCCATGGAGGTCGACTTCACTGAGCCTGACGCTTACGCTCATCCAAATGCCTCATAGAGGTGAGTCATGACCAAGGTTTTTGAAGTCTTGTGTTGGGGAAGTAACTGAGTACGGCCTAACAGATATTTTAGACAAGGGACCTCCAAAGGAACCAGTTCTTCCTTTCCATGCATCCCCCAGGGATCCACTTTCAGAGCTGCAGAAAAAACCTTTTCTGTACCTGTGGTGCATAATGTTTTGGTCAAAAAATGAACACCTGCCTCGACAGATCCAGATTTCCTCTCAAAGCACCCCAGTTGAAAGTTTAGTAGTTCAAGCTGCCACTCTGGGTTAAAAAACAAGCAGGGTTCAAAAACAAGCACCTGGCCATCTCTATCACAAAGTAGGGACAACAAAAGATATGATTTCCTTTCCAAAAATGTCTTCGCCTCTGCCAGCATGGACATGAAATCTATTATGGCTACTTGTGCCTTAGCCAAATATACGCACAGATTGTGGGACGTAATATCAGAGGCAGCATAACATATCCCTGAAAGGCAAATGAGAGATGCTTTCAAAAACATTGTTTCAGATGGGAAAGAAGCCATGTGTCAAGCACTCCAGTTAGGACTGGATTCCGCTGACTGTGTGGGTGGAGCAATGGGCACTAGCTCAGTACCACAGAGATTTTCATGGCTGAGAAAATCTGGCTTTGCTCCAGATGTCCAGGCGAGACTACTGGACATGCCCTTTGATGGCGCAAATCTAATTGGGCCAAAAGCTGACGATAGCTCTGAGAAGCTACACCAAATCAAACCACGATACAGAGCTGGAGAGGCAGGGCTTTCGCCAATTCTCTTTGTTGTAATTGTAATTGGTTATTTTAGTCAAAGAGGAAAAGGCCAAACAGCTGGTAGGTAGAAGGAAAGAGAATGTACTGACCAATGAGAGGTATAGGTGGAACATCCTCCCAAACAACTGCATCCTATCTCAGGGACGTAATTTGGGGGTCACCAGGGGACATGTATTCTTTCTGTGTCTTTGTGTGTATGTATGTATATTATGTAATTTGTATGAATGAGGGAGTGCAGGATGTATGGGTAGCTCTGTGTGCATGAGTGGTGAATGGCTGCATGTGAATATGGTGTGTGAATGTGTGTGCTTGCGTTCAATGCCCAGATTACTTACTGTAATCGTCATTACTCCTAGTCCTACTCTTCCTTGTCCCAGTACCATACAGCATCTTGCCTCATACATAAATACTGGGATGAGTAAGAGGGACGTAGAGGGGATGCTGGGCATAGGAGTTGAGTTTGGTGGTTG
The DNA here is from genome assembly GCF_040938575.1 of Ambystoma mexicanum. NCBI lineage: Eukaryota > Metazoa > Chordata > Amphibia > Caudata > Ambystomatidae > Ambystoma > Ambystoma mexicanum. The sequence goes on from NC_090931.1 coordinate 563,214,802, forward strand.
GAGGGAGAGGGGACGTGTGGGAAGTGGGGGTTGCACTAAAATATAATGGGCATTGATGATATCTGTTATTCGTAGCTAGGCTGGCATTTTAGTACAGCCAGTCTAGTCATTTCTTACTGTGGCATGCCATTTTTACTGGGCATCTATTTAATTAATTAATCTTTTATAACACACTGAATACCAGAGACCAGTCTCTAAGCGCGGGACTGGGATTCAAACCTGTGTTGCTCTGCATTGTCTTGCTTTCAAGACAAACAGGTTGTCCCTGAGCTATCCTCAAGGTCTTGCAATAAAGTAAGCATGATAAGTGGTATTGCATGTCTAGACTGGTCTTTGAGTGCAGCTATTCTAGTCATTTCTTACTGTGTCGTGGCATATTTTTCTGGGCATCTTTAATGAACTAAGCATCATAAGTGTTATTACGTGGCTGGACTTGCATTTTGGTGCAGCTAGTCTAGCCATTTCTTACTGTGGCTTCACAGTTTGTACTGGTCAGCTCTGATGAAGCAATCATGATATTTGTAATTACCTGGCTAGACTGGCATTTGGTTGCAGCCAGTCTAGCCTTTCCTTACTGTGGCATTTTATATTCTTCTGGGCATCTATGATAAAGTAAGCATGATAAGTGTTATTACGTGGTTAGTTTGGCATTTTGGTGCAGCCAGTCCTTGTATGTCTTACTGTGGCATAGTATTATTTTTACTGTTCATCATCAAGGCTCCAGCAAACATAATAACTGTTATTACGTGTCTGGCCTACATTGTGCAGCCAGTTTGTACATGTTTTCTTATTGCAGCATTGCTCAGGGCTCAGGTTAGAATCCTGACAAGTCCAACTCAGCTTTTCATTCTTCTGAGGTTGGTAAATGAGTACCAACTTCGGTTGGGATGATAATTTATGTACATAAGTGCTATGCATAATGCTTTGGCAAAAGCGCTATATAAATAACAAACCATTATTATTCATTAAAGCACTAATGCTCCTGTGCATTGTTGGTGACTTGAATCTATTGGATTTTTGGTTATTGTATTATCGCAGAAACTGGCATGGTAGGGGGACAACATGCAGCTATGATTGGCATAATATGGAAGTAACTGTCCATACAGTGCTGAAGTGGCATATCTATGGCGGGGCCCTGATATGGGACCGGCACCCAAGCGAGGCTTGCAACGCAAGCCTGCGTTGCTCCAATGCCAGGCGGACTGCGCATGCGCGAAAGGCTGGACACGACTGCCGGCGCCTGCGCAGACCCGCAAATCTGAATGCCCTTCGGGAGACAGATGCTGAGAGAAAACGCGGCTGCCACAGACGCCAATGAGGGTAAACCCTCCATGACGGGACTCACCGTCTCCTCACCCAGGTAATTGGTGGTGGCATGACATTCTGAGATCTTCACACTGTGTGGAACCCCTTAAATTGATCTGTTTGCATCCAGTTTCAACAGAAAGTGGGAGCTGTTCGGCTCCAGGGAATTTCCCCTTAGATGTGCACTGGGGGACGTATTTGTGGTTCACTAGAACTTTACACTCTAATATGCCTTCTCACCAATATCCATCATCAGAAGGTTGAGGAGGTTCAGAACAACCATTATCCAAATTGGGCCAGGAGGACGTGGCAACCAGAACTTCTGGATATGGTCATCTGCCCTCTGCAGAGTCTTCCTCAGGGAGTAGACTTATTCTCGCAAGCAGGAGGTCTGGTTCTCCATCCAAGTGTCAACACACTATCTTCATGCTTGGCTATTGCACGGTTAACTTACAGAGACTGGGACCTTCCCAAAGATGTCAAGGAGGTATGGGTTTTAGCCAGAAGTCAATACACCAACAGTACTGTCCTCCCTTTTACATCTTGCCTAACAAGGGTTAAAGGTGAATACAGTTAAGGTATTCCTGACTGCTCTCTACATTTTCAAGTGCATGCATGAGCAAGACTTGTATTTCATTATGCCAGTTGTGATTCCATTTCTGAAAGGCCTTAGCAATACCTTTCCCCTTGCCCCCTTTGTAGTGTCGGCCTGGGACGTAAATCTAGCCTTGACTTACCTAATATGAGTACCCTTTGAGCCACTACATTCCTGTCTGTCATGCTACCCTGTTGGGAGACCATATTTCTGGTTGTGATTACATCTGCACGCAGGGTGAGCAACCTTTAGGCTCTTTCCTGCTAGCCTTCCTTCACTTGTCTTTTCAAGAGATAAGGGTATGCTCAGGCTACACCCAGCCTTCCTTCCTAAGATGGTATCCGAGTTTAAACTATCTCAAAAGAGGTTTTGCCTTCCTCCTCACCCTTGGAAAGATGCAGAGAGGCTATGTAGGCTAGATCCTAAAAGGGCAGTAAGCTTCTACATTTCCAGAACTAGACAATTCATAATGGATGATCAACTCTTCATTGGTTATACCGACCCTAAATTAGGGAAAGCGGGTGACAAATCAAGCACTATTGCTTTGGATAGTGTTGTGTATATCAGAGTGCTACACCATGGCAGGGAAGAAGATTCCTGAAGGTTTTAGGGCACACTCTACTAGAGGAATGACTGCCACGTCGGCCCTCCAAATAGGAGTCCCAACATTGGACATCTCCCAGGTCACACCGTGGTATTGGATGCATACTTTCAAAGGATAATGCTGACTAGAAACTCTGTAAGTACCAGGACATGGATGAGTGCTTGTGGGAATTTCTGAGTATTCCCTTTTACAGTGTCCCAGCAGAATTTTAGGAAACGTCTAAGAGGACTGCAAATGGAAATAACAAAATATGTATCCTTCAAATTTAGTTATGGCAATGAGTATTGCTCCAAGAAGATGTCTAGAAGTAGATTCCCTCCGTCTTGAAATTATGGTAAACGATCAATTCCTTGATGTCTTGCAGCTTTAAGATCATCTACCTCCTACCAGAAAGTGATTGCTCAAATTCCCTCTTCAGCGAATCAGAGAGAGTGTGAATGGACCTTTCCTTTGGGTCCTGGCAATTCTTTATCTTTAGATTCCCTCTCTTCTTAGGAAAACTGAGCAAGAACAATGGGATTTGGCTGGAAGAGTGTCCAATAGAGGATCAGTCGAAATCCCTGCACTGTATGGTGTATGTAAGTATCCTGTGAGGTATTATTTTGACAAAAATCTGCCTTTTGAAGAAACTTGGGAGGTGAGAACTCTCACCTGATGTAGTAGCAAGTTACCTGTAGGCTCCTCTCTACAGAGGTCTGCGACTGCCACAACCTCTAGAGTCTAGACGTAAAGAAGGCTTTGGTTGTCTGTTATCTCAGCACTGGTAGGCACCACTGCTTCCCTGAAACCCCTTTCTGCTGGTGTGCTACCCTCTCTTTATCTGACCATTCTTTAGTAGGCATCTTATCCGAATTTTGAGGTGGTACAGGGAGCCGTCTTGAAATCTTTAACTACCTGGATGGTCGAACTGCATGAGAGTGCCTCACCCTGAATATCAGGGGATGAAGTATATGGCTCCTTTTCTTAAATCTTATAATAGATAGGCAAGAAAATCTGCTTGATGATTCTCCACATTACTTCTCTGCTCCTACTAGGGTGGCATTTTGCACTAAATTAATGAGTGGTCCTAATGCCTATCTGACTCTGGTGTGCAGGCAGCCGAGATATCGAAGCGCTTGTCACAGATCTCATATGCTGTATCAGTGTTCCATAATCAAGTGTAAGAGGCACTTGTCCAGCCTAGTGCTAGCTCTGGGGTACTCTTCTAAGATATTGTTTCAAGGCCGCATTTTCACCAACTCGTTTGGCCAATTGAACAAATTCACTGAGCACTCTTGGTAAAGTGATCCACTCCTACTTGCATGGACATGTTCTCTTACTTCTACGTCCCGTCCCCTTTCCTCCATACTGTGTGGGCGTCACTTACTAGGCGATGGGAAACAGAACCTTTTTCACCATAAAAAAATTGTCTTCCCCTTTAAATTTAGATGCGCGTGGTGGCAGAGATAATTCTCAGAGATACTAGGCTGCATGCAACTAAAACAACGCATCTCTGCCTGCAGCCCCAACATCAGCCACCTGGTATCTACGCAATCACGCAACTTCAGAATCGGCTCCAGATTATCCCCACGCCACATGCAACCCTCAGAACGTATTACGAACGTAAGCAACCTGCCCCTGACACACACAGCCTTCATGCCAGGCTACCCCGGCCCACCAAAAATACTGAAAATGCCTGCTTGCCTACTTCAATTACCTGTATTCCCAACCCAATGCATATATGTCTCTTGTAACGAATACCAATGCCCATTTCACCATAGCCTGTACCTTGACCAATGCTGGCATCTTCACAACAATCAACTGCTTGCATAACGCCAAGGCATGTTGGACCAGCTATAACATGCCTAATGCCACTGTCATAACTCTGCACGTTGCTTGTGTTCCCTCTGACAATGTGCCCTCTGACAGTGCCTGCATGCCCTCTCAGTCTATCTGTACGCCTCCACCACTGCCGGAGCACCCCCATCCACATGAACACCCCGCCTTTCCACCCACTCCCAACCACCGACCATAGAGTATCAGTTGCCCCCAAGAGTCCCTCGCTCAAACTAGACCTCATAAACGCCTCGATCCCTGCCAGCCCATGCCACGGAAATCCTCAACCTCCTAACAACCAATAACCTTGATGCATTAGAAGTCACAGAAACTTGGCTCCATGTGGCCGCAGGACCAGCTCTCTCCCTCGCCATACCACCAGGATACACCATCCACAGGACTGATAGACTTGACTCTAAAGGAGGTGGAGTAGCCATTATCAGCAAAGACCGCCTATGCATCAGACAAACCAACACCTCCCTCAACAACAACTGTGACATCCTTTCACAAAAAATGCCCATATCTCCATCCAACACTATCACCGCCCATCTAGTCTATCGGCCGCCTGGCCCCATCCTCTCCTTCGAAGAAGCCCTTCTTCAAATCCTACAAGAAAACACCAAACCGTTGTCACAAATACTCCTCCTCAGTAACCAGATCCTAGGCCTCAATGACCCCAATGACACACCAGCCACCTCGCTCGCAAACTCGTTATCCGCAGTCGGCTTCAGTCACTGTATCCATAGCTGCACACACAACAAAAGGACGCTACATAGACTGGATAGCCGAACTTAATTGAAACGTCACTATCATGTCAAACACCCCGTGCCCATGGTCAGACCACCATATCATCGTGTTCACCATTCCCATTGGTCGACAAACCAAAACTACCACCACTACGATGCCCCCCTCTCTTGCCCGTATTGTCCACATGCTCACTAAAGAAAACCTCCTGCCTCATCTAGAAGCCCTCAACCCAGTTAACCTAACCAGCCTCTACACAAACAATTTGGTAGACCTATATACCCAAACTCTAACTAATGCCATTGAAACAATAGCCCCATTAGCTCCCAAAAAAGCCAAACCTCTAGCACATTCCAACTCCTGGTTTACCCAGGACCTCTCTGAACTCAGAGCAAAAAAGAGACAATCTGAAATCTCCTTGAGTAACCTGCCCTCCGACAACCTCAAACTAGAATTCTTGATCATATACAAACAATATAAAAATGCAATGCCAATACGTTTAATTCCAGAATTGCCAATGCGCCCTCTTAACACCAGAGAATTATTCTCCATCCTCAGGGAACTGGAATTCCCAGTCTCCCCGCAAGCCCTGCTTCCAAAGATCACAGATGGCGCGACAGCAACCAGAGCGCTATGTTAAATAAAATCAGCTTACCCCAAAACCAAATCATCACCAAACAAAAACACCCTCAACAACTCCTAACAACCAACCTTGACCAACACCGGCCCAAGGCCACCCACTCTGCCCTACCCAACACCCCACCGCTATTGAAATTCAGCACCATCTCCGACCAAGACACCCGAAACATCCTGAAAATCCTTAAGACATCTAAATGCAAAGGCAACATATGCCCAGCCCCCTTGATCAAAGACTGCGCTGAAACTTTGGCCGTTTATCACAGCAGTCATAAATTCCTCCTTCACCTCAAGTGTGGTACACGCAAGCCTCAAAGAAGCATGGGTCTTACCGCTCCTAAAAATAAAATCCCTTGATCCAACATCCCCCAATAACTACCGCTCCAGCACGACCATCCCCTTCCTGTCAAAAATACTTGATGGAGCCGCGTATGTCCAAATACAGCAACACTTAGAAACAAACTACATACTCGGAATCCACCAATCCGGTTTCCACTCCGGGCACGGAACCGAATCTGCCCTCCTTGATTTAAAAAAAATCAGATTGACGATATTAGGGACAAAGGTAAACTTGCCCTCTTGATTCTAATAGACCTACCGGCAGCGTTTGATTTAGTTGACCACAGCATACTCTGCCAATACCTTACCCAAGCAGCTTCCTTCTCACCAGAAGCAACAGCTTGGATAGCCTCCTTCCTAAAAGGTAGAAGAATGAAAGTCTTCTATGAAAATGCTAGCGCCACACCTTCTCCAATCAGCTGCAGAGTCCCCCAAGGCTCGTGTATCTCCCCCACACTCTATAACATATTCACAAAGCCCCTCTTCGACCTCCTTGACTCCCTTGACATTGCATATACAAATTACGCAGACGATACCCAAATTCGCCTCCCCCTCACCGGCACCTATTTAGAAGATGCTGCCACACTCTACTCAACCTTCACCATCATTCAAGCGTGGCTGGTCTCCCACGGCCTTATCATAGGACACCCAGCTGCTTTGAACTAACTGAATCCTGAATACTCGACTTTCATTATCTATGGCATCCCTATCCCAGTCTCACCCTCAGTAAAACACCATTGCCTCTTCAGCTGGATACACCAGGAAACTCCTCAATGCCTCAAGACCCTTCCTTTGCCAGTTAGCTGCCTGATGATCGCTCGCGCTGTCGTGGGCGGTAGACTAGATTATTGTAATGCTCTATTTGCGGGCACCTCATCCCACTATCTAAAAAAACTGCAAGCCATACAAAATAATGCCTTAAGAGCTGCCCTCAAACTCCCCAAAACCAAACACATATCAGCTGCCCGCAGGCAGGTACATTGGCTCCCTATCGGGGAAAAATTCTCTTCAAGACCCTAACCATTACACATAGATGCATTTCCAAGTCAGCGCCACCATACCTGTCCCAAAGATTTTCCAAACGGCAATCAACCAGCCTGTCAGAACACCCTATGCACAAAGGCTAGTGCAACCCACCTTCAAACTTGTCAAAGCAGATGGGCCAATCTTCCCTGTCATTGTAGCCAAGCAATGGAACTCCCTCCCACTCAATCTCAGATCAAAAGGTTCATACTGGGCTTTCCGTAAAGGCCTGAAAACCTGGCTCTTCAATTAACTCTGCATGTCCTTGGCCTCCTTCCATTTCCTGACCCTTGCAGCAATATGTATGTACTGTTTATACTGTATTTTGACAATTTGCAATAATGTAATAATGTAATCTATGCTTCAATGTAACTTGTCACTGCCTTCTGGGGCTAAGTGGCCTCATGTAATCTGTTCTCCACAGTGCCCTAATGCCTGAAGGCTTGCACACACCATACAAATGCTAAAATAAATAAATAATACGCTGTCCTCTGATGCCAGTCCCCCACCCCCCTGGCGCATGTCGACGACGGCGGGTTTCAGCAGGTGTCCGTCCTGCGAGAGTTCCTTCCCTATGTCGTATCCCCATGCACTCTGCCTCTGGTGCCTTCGACCCGACCACGGCTGGGACGGCTGTTCTGTGTGTGACTCATTGACCCTGTGCGCTCTGAAGAATCATTTGGCCAGGTAGAGGGAGCTGTTCAAAAGATCACTTCCAGAGGACATCAAGACATACGTGAGGAGGAAGACCAGGCCCAAGGTAGGTACCCTGTTCTCCTCCACACCCCGCAAGGGCGATTCCTTCCCAGGGAAGCACCAAAGTGGTAGGGGCCTTCCAGGTCCTAAGACCAGCAAACAGACAGAGGCTCCTTGAGCTACCGGCCAACAGGTAGAAGGCTCAAAAGATCCTCCTGGTCCCACTGCTTAGGGGCTGCAAGTCTCTAGTACCAGGTCCCTCTCCGATGGGCTTTGCTCTAACACGGGGCTTGCGCCCAAGGGGGCACCTGTACGCAGTAGTTGCACTATCAGCATTATTGACAGAGGTAACTTCACCCCCCAGGTCTCTGCCTGAGGTGCAGGGAAAGTCTGAGCCTTCGCTTCTAAGCATGCAGGTGGAGACTGGACCCAGCTCATCAGGCACCACGCAGCAGGCACGTGACGTGGGGCATGACAAAATGCCCGCAAGGCCAGACAAGATGTCGGCTCACCCGTAGCCTCCTTCTACAGAGCAGGCATGGGAGTGCACATCTGATGGGACTGGACAACGGCAGTTATCTGGTCCACGTCATACCTCACTGCTTCATCACAGGGGCGGTACACAGCTCTCAGCTTGATGCGACAAGGGCAGGAAAGACCTCAGCAGCCACAGGGCCCGGCTCCTACGCCCCCAGGCCCTTCACCTGCATGCAAGTAAAGGTTCTTTGAAACGTTCCTTGTCCTCATGAAATCACTGCAGATGGGTACCATTCTCAAGGGGGTCATCAAGGACATGCTCCCTCCGGTGCTACCTCAGGCTCTGACTGTGGTTCAGAACCCTGTGGCAGTCCAGCCCTTGGTTCCCACGCTCACACCAGTCAAGGTGGCTCTGCCTCCGGCACAGCCACCTCAGCAGCCCCCGGCACTGCATGTCCAAATCACAGCTGCCCGTTCCCAGCACTCCTCCAGCAGCTCCCCACCTGAAAAAGACACAGCGGATGACAAGGATGACAGCGAGGTCAAAGATACTCCTCGTCAGCTAAGGCTTTCGACTAGAGGCTCAAGGGTGTGGCAGAATACCTGGGGGTCCTGCAGCCACAAATTGAACAACCTGAGGCGAGGGTCATTCTACAAAAGGATGTAGAATCCCTGGCTAAGAAGGGATGGGTGAAGCCGCACTCCACGCAGCCTACCAATAAATACCTTGATGCCAACTATAGGCAGACGGAGGGGGACTCACTCATACTGTCGGTGCCCCCTTGAACGCATTCTTCGGTTATAGCTGTGGCCTCCCTATATTCCAAATTGCAGTCGTCTTCATCTGCCCCCACATCAGCACTCCTAGGGAAGGAGAAAAAGCTGTTGGAATCCTACGGCAAAAAAATGTACTCTAATGCCACTCTTATGCAAAACAGAGGGGGGGCTGGGAAACTCTCTACCAGCACGAACACAGCCAATTGACTTGTTCTTGGGTGGATGGCCCCTGGGAGAGTCTCAACCAAGTCTTTAGCTCACTGTTCTTTTCACAGAGAAGACATTTCCCAGCATATCAGTCTTTGTCCTGCCCAGGGGCAGCCCAGCACCAAAATGTTAGGCAATTCTCCTCTGAACAAGAGTACCATAGCAACCCCATACATGTGTTTCAGCCTAGTTGGGCACCATCAGTGAGGTGAAGCTGTGCCTCTCTAAGAGCAGTGAGCAAGGGGTCCATGTCTGGATTCCCCTGGTAACTTAGGGTGAGACCCAAAGCTACTTGGTATGCAAAACAGAGGGGGGTCTGGGGAACTCTCTACCAGCACAAACACAGCCAATTGACTTGTTCTTGGGTGGATGGACCCTGGGAGAGACTCAACCAAGTCTTTAGCTCACTGTTCTTTTCACAGAGAAGAAATTTCCCGGCATATCAGTCTTTGTCCTGCCCTGGGGCAGTCCAGCACCGAAATGCTAGGCAATTCTCCTCTGAACAAGAGCACCACAGCAACCCCATAAACGTGTTTCAGCCTAGTTGGGCCTTATTAGTGAGGTGAAGCTGTGGCCTCTCTAAGAGCAGTGAGCAAGGGGTCCACGTCTGGATTACCCTGGTAACTTAGGGTGAGACCCATAGTTACTTGGTATGCAAAACAGAGGGGGGTCTGGGGAACTCTCTACCAGCACAAACACAGCCAATTGACTTGTTCTTGGGTGGATGGACCCTGGGAGAGACTCAACCAAGTCTTTAGCTCAATGTTCTTTTCACAGAGAAGACATTTCCCAGCATATTAGTATTTGTCCTGCTCAGGGGCAGTTCAGCACCGAAATGCTAGGCAATTCTCCTCTGAACAAGAGTACCACAGCAACCCCATACATGTGTTTCAGCCTAGTTGGGCATCATCAGTGAGGTGAAGCTGTGCCTGTCTAAGAGCAGTGAGCAAGGGGTCCACGTCTGGAATCCCCTGGTAACTTAAGGTGAGACCCAAAGTTACTGGGTATGCAAAACAGAAGGGGGTCTGGGAAACTCTCTACCAGACGACCAGCTAGGCGGTTACTTGGGCTTCCCCATCAGCCTTTTGCAAGCACTACTGCTTGGCTGCCAGCACCCAGAATGTGTGGGTCTTCAAGCCAGGGAATATATTAGCAGCATATCGCAAGGAATTTCTCAATATACCATGAATTGTAAACAGCTACTAACATCATAAATTAGGGAAACAAAGTTAACAACTGATCTGCAGAGAGAGCAGCAAAGAAAAAAGGCAAGTCTGGGATAGGATTTGGAGGTCATGAATGAACAGTGGTGACTATGATTGAACTTTTAAGGCCTTCCGTTATAAAAGTTCAGACTACATTTTCTTCCCAGATTCTCGGGGAAAGACATCAATTATTGAATGTTATCCATAAAGGAAGTGAAGCATAATACTCAGATGTGATCTTGCCATAGAATCAGTAAGTCTTCCATAATGTACTGATTTGTGCAAAAATTACATTTGCATCTGTGTAGAATACAGCCCTTCTGAAAACATGCACATTTGCATTCCTATATACTGTCCCCTTTCCTCCATAGTTATGGGAGTCATTTGTACTTTATTGGGATTGCAATATTTACCAAGTGATTGATTTGGGATTTAAGTTTGTGTGAGAAGCACAACAATGTATTGAGCACTTTAATTGGAAAATAAAAGAAACCTTACATTTCTTGTTATATCGTTAGCTTGAAAACAGATGGGAATGCAGCTATAAATGATTCAAGTTGTTCAACAAAACTATATAATTTGTCTGAGTGCACATAAAGACACAGAGGTACAAATCTTTTAGTATGGTAATAATGACCTTTTTAAAAATCTTGCAGACAGAAATTTACAAATATAGTTGACAGTAAAAGGGTTAATGCCAAGTCTGAAAGTATAGCAAAACAAAAAGATGTTCTAACAATGTTGATATGCATGTGTGCAGCATGAGATGATACATTGTTACTGGGGATTAAATACTCTTGTAATGTATTTTCTTTGCAAGATGTAAACATTTATTGGCTCCCATTTTAAGTATGATTTGCTATCAATTTTTCAGATCCCTGATCAACATTGAGGAATTGTCAAGTATTTCATGCGAACGTGAGTTGCCTTGGAATAAATCCCTAGGTAAATCACCTAGACCCAGGCATGCCCCAGCTAGTTCTAGCACTCCTGTGAACCAAGGTAAGAAGTAGTCGCTGAACTGGTTTTGGTGTTAGTTTTTAGATGCCACGTTTGGTTATCCTGTTGTGCAAAATGTATCAAAAAAGAAGAATTACAAAGCTTTGTTTTAGAAGTTTGTATGCAAATGTCCATAAGCAATGTGACTGATGGTAAGCTGGAAGTTGGAATCCAGTAAATATCAAGATGGACAAAAAGTAGATAATGGTAGACGGTAGGCAGTAAAGCTACTAGGATAAGGTGGCAGGAGAGTCTGTCTGACTGATGAGGGGCAGGTGAAGTGCTTCAAAGTACTTTATGGCTTTCCAAGCTGTTTTCACTCTTTCAGGGGCTTAGCTGTCTAAAATGGCCTTTAGATCAGACTTTCCAGCTCTTAGTTCCTTACAGAGCTCTAGGAATGTTAGGAGATTTGATTGCCCTTAGCCCACACAGATGCAGGTTTTGTCAGCCCTCTATACTTGATAATGCATTCTAGATATTCTGCTCTGATCTTGATGTCCTATGCAGCCTTATCCACATTGTATTTTAGCTGAGCTTGGACTTCATTTTTAAGGCTTCTCTGGGTTTTCATTGACTCTGATTTCCCACCTTGATGGATATAACATGTCCGTTGGAGTTAATCAAAGTTTGAAACTTTTTGTTTGTAATTGCTGGACTTTCAGCCATGGACGTAAAAATGCTGCCTTGCTTGGTTAATGTGCTCTCCCTACACACTTACACGTGTACTGCTTCTTTTCTGGGGACTGTTTGTAAGTTTACAAGGGCTTCCATGTGTGGCCTCCACTGAATTGTCACGGTGGTTCTTCTCCCTTACACCTTCCCCTCATTCCTGGCTGTCCACATTTTGATGCACGTATTGTTTTCTGTGACAGTTTTTCTTGTGGTATCATGTCCTACACAGCTCCTCCCTTATGAACCAATTAACAAAAGCCACTATATAAGCTTGCACTTACTTAGTTTCTCAAATAATGTCTTCCTTATGTGCTGCCGGTCTCCTTTGCTAACTAGTCCAGCTTCTGCGGGGGCAGTTATCGCTCTCAGCTCCTGGAGAAGTTTGGAGTGTCCATGCTTTATGGGAAGAGAAGCACATGTTTGCATCCTTAGCAATGGCTCTTTCTCCCCTGCTGGTGGAAGCTCTATCTTCAGCATACACTTTAATGTCTGTAGAGGAAACTTGACACAATTGCTGGGCCAATAGGGAAGAAATGGGAATCCTCTTTTCTCCAATTGTTAATATTTAGATAGTGGCTATCTCTTACCCAATATGTTTAATGGCCTTTCCACTACAAGGCTTTTCCCATCATCACAGTGCCTCATTTCCTTCTTCCTGGTCAGTTTCTTGAGTGGCAGTTGAGGTCCCAAGCATAAGCCACAGGTCACTATAGATCTTGGTGTACTGTCCTGGGTGGTGGCAGGATTTAAAGTGCTTGTGGGGTGTTTATAGCTTTATAATGGGTCCCTTCCTCCCAACTAGTCACAATCAGATGAAATCTATCACATTTGCAAGAATTGCTCCTAAAACTTTCCACTAGCCACTACAGGGGTGTACTGTGGCTCCATACTGACTTTAATATGGCTTCAATGGTGCTGGTGGTGCCGTACCTGACATCAGAGGAATACAAAAAGAATAGCATGAGCTCCATGATTTAAGTTTCATTTATAAGAGTGTACTTACACAATGTTTCAAAACAGCTACTTGTTTGAGTGCACCATCAATATCTCCCCCTAATGCCTTTGGGGTTGAATCGCTTGAAAGAGTGCAAATGCAAAATCTCGATGTCTTATCCACACCTGCACTGTTTGTTTCCAGGTGCTGCATCACAACTCTGATGCATCCAGTTCCTGCCGCTCCATGCAACCCAAGACAACAGTGGAACAGGTGGCCAACACTCTCACCCTCTTATCAATGGGAACAAGGCCCAGCAGAACCATTTTTCTCCTCTTCGAGTTTCAGTTCCAAGTGTGACCCAGACATTGGGCCTGATCACGAGTTGGTCGGTAGCCCTTAAATGCGGCGGTAATGGTCTTACCGCCGCATTTACCCAATTGGAATGGGGAATAACCGTTAGCGGCCAACCCGTGATTCGGCAGTAATACGGCCGGATGGGTGGGCACTAATGCAAATAAAGCCGGGATACTGCCCAACTCGTGAGGAGGCCCATTGCCTTCAGACACAGCTCACCACTTCGTAGAGTAGAAGAGAAAAAGCTTCCATTTACACATCGAGTTCACTTCTTTGAAACACTGTTATTCCTCTACCTGCTGGATGTAGCATCAACAGCCCCTACCACCGAATCAGCCTTGTCTACTGAGTAATCAGCACCTGCTTTGGTTCTCAAGAGAGAGGTACTTTTTCCAATGTTCTTATCTACTCCCGTGAAATGGGCCATTTTTAGGTAGAAAACACTCATGTTTTCCAACAGGCCCCAATGCTGATGGATCTGCCTTCAGCTCTGATGCCTACTGGTGCTGCTCCTTTTCTGGACAGTGGAGGCCGTCCTTCTCCTTGTAGCTGCAAACCATTGAACCAGCTGGATCTTCTAGCTCCGCGCGCTGGTTCGATTAGCAGCGCCAGTGCCATACCCAAAGTCCCAGCACACTCTGACCGTGTCAGCTTACTAGGCGCCGGGGCCGCTGCTTCTGGCACTAGGTTCGCTGCCACATTCTCTTGTAAGTTTGCCTGAGCCAGGGGCCTCCATATTCAAGGAAGATGATCATATCCCTTTTGTTTTCGGGGATTTGGGATCCATGAATGTTCCAGCACACTCTGACCGTGTCAGCTTACTAGTTTACTAATGTTCCAAAGTCCCAGCACACTCTGACCGTGTCAGCTTACTAGGCGCCGGGGCCGCTGCTTCTGGCACTAGGTTCGCTGCCACATTCTCTTGTAAGTTTGCCTGAGCCAGGGGCCTCCATATTCAAGGAAGATGATCATATCCCTTTTGTTTTCGGGGATTTGGGATCCATGAATGTTGCTGGTGGTGTCTTGCTTAAATAGCTTGATCCTTTTCAGGAACTTGATTTTGGACCTGCCAAGAGGCCCCTGAGATGCCAGTGGTCTAGACACTTTCCCTGATGTTGAGTTTGGGACATATTCAAATCCCTTCAAAAGGTACTTTTGCCACGTTTCATAGGAGGATGACCAAGGCTGTAGACGGCCTTAGAATACCTGCCTCTGTTAAGGAATGTTGGGTTTCTGGCTTGACTGACAGTCTGGAGCAGGGAGTCCCTGTGGAACACTCGCTCCCATTTAGTGGAGCCCTCTCTGTCCCCATTTGCCCGTTTAGGATAAACCCTTGTTGGAGATGTAGGTTCCATTCTGTAAAATGGTACCTAAGGACAAGAAATTGGCTAAACAGATCTGGAAAGCCTGTCTAGATACTACTGACCGTGTTGCAAGGCTTAAGGGTATGGAGGTAGCCATTCATACACATCCCTGGATGAGAACATCTGACTTTGCTCTTGATGTTCATACTTCATTGTTGAACATGTCCTTTGATGGGCAAAATCTGTTTAAGTCTTAAGCCCAACTCCTTAGTGAAATGTAAGTCCTCCATGGCATTCAGCATTGCGGTCCAATGGAACCAGCCTCATTGATTTCTTCTCCAGGGGTTGCGCCTTTCACCCCCTCCGTTGTTTCGGTCAGTCCGTCTAGGGGTAGGCGCATGAATGGGGAAGCAACAGCAGCTTAGTCACTTTCACCCCTTCCAGAGTTAGGAGAAGGTGCTGATTAAGGCACATCATTTTTCTCTGCCCCCTTTGCAGGCTGACTGCAAAGCCTCTTAAATTTGTCGCCCTTGTCAATTTGAGCAGAGGACAGAATTTCATTTTTTCTCCAGCATGGGGTCTGGCATGGATTCACATGCTCATGAATATTCCCCGTCGTCAGGCTGGGAATCCTCGGTAAAGAAAAAAACAGTATCAGTTTTGTTTCTGATCTGTCTTTCGTAGTAATAACCAATCACTGGTCTCTGCGTCATACTGACCACAGCCAATGACTGCCCTCTACCTAAGCACCGCCTCTGGCAGCCATCTTCAGATTTTTACCGCACGTTCATGTGTTGGGATCCTCGTGCTATTGCTCTCGAGCGTTAGTGCTATTTTTTCACATTTTTTCTCAAAAAACTTTGTTTTTTCGGTCAAAAGAGCCTCAAGCTCCACCGACTCTCCATCCGATTAACGGGGACCCGTGTCGGATTCGTCTGCGCCCCTCAAGGGTGAAGATCTCGTCGAGCTATGCTTTTGGAGGACTCCAGAAGTTTCTCAGGCCCGGACATGGCCCAGGAGAAGGGAAGCTCGACGCCCGGAAAGCTGTTCAGGATCTGCCCTGGATGCCAGCTGCAGAACGTCTTTAAGGAGGACGAACACTCCTTTTGTCTCTACTGCTTACATGAGGACAAGACGCATGTGGAGAAGGACTGTGCGTTTTGCGGCAATATGTCGGAGCGGACCATGAAGGACCGCCATCAACGTCTCGCCAACTGGCTGGAAGGGAAGAGCCCGTCAGGCGAGAAGAAGAGGAAGAAATCTGAGCGGTCTTCTAAGACCTTTGAGGACGACCCGGCGACGGGGGTCCAACACAAGGCCAAGCACCGCGAGTCCGCTGGCACCGGGAGCGCCGAACGGTCGGGCTCTACGGGCGCCAGGCAGGGCGCACCCTCCCCGGCACCTTCAGCCACGAGCCAATGCTCTGGGTCGGGTAAGAGGAAGGGCGAGCACCCGGCGAAGCTCCTGGAGAGGCCCCGGTCGAGCTCGAAGGCCCCATCGGAGGGGGAGCGAGGCAGTGTCCCCCCCCTCAAGGATAAGGCGGTGAGCGCACCTAAGGTGGTGAAGGCCTTAATCCATCCGGCCAAGCCCTCTATCGATACTGTCGCGGCGGCCCTGGCTCAGCCTGTGGAGGCTACACCAGTGGTGGCGACCTCGGGGCTCAGAGTCTCCCTGCCACCTCGGAGGGAGTCCTCTTTTGTGCCCATCGATAGGACCCCCGTGAAACCCCCGGCGGGGAAGAAAAAGGGGGGGCAGGGCGTCGTCGTAGATTCGGCCTCAACCTCAGAGGAAGAGCTGATTGAGGTCTTAAGCCACGGCCTTGGCGTGGAAGAAGACCGGCCCGTCGGGATGGATCCCGACGCAGGTGACGACGACATCGTCGAGGGTGCCGACGGGGCTCCTGATCGCCCGTCGGATTCCCCTCTGCCAGTGCCGCAAGACAACTCGGCGGCCATTTTGTTGGCTATACAGTCCTTATGTTCAGAGATAAGGACGAGACTACCATTGCCGACGGAGGAACCTCTCCCGTCGGGGGATCCTGAACCGGGACCTTCTGGTGCTCCCCCGCCCAAGAAAAGAAGGATTCACCCTCCATCTCCTTTTCAGCCGTCGCGCCCCGTCCAGCCCTCCTCCCCGTCCACCCGAGGGGATGATACGGGGACTGACACGGCAGCGACGGGTACGGACGACGAGGTATACGACGAGGATCTACCGTCGTCACCTCCCACCAGGGTTTCTCCGCCCGACGAGATTGGATCGTTCCACTCCATATCGCCAGGGCATCCGAGCTTTTCCAACTCTGCCCTGAGGAGAAGAAAAAGGAAGGATTCCTTTATCAACGGCGCGAGGCCAAGAGGAAGACGGTCCTCGCGGTGCCTCTACTGGACGACATTTGGGATGAGGGCCTCGCCCTCCTCAAGAACCCTTCCACGACGCTGGCTAGAAGAGACCGGTACGAGAAGAAGTACCGGGTCCCGGACGCGGCCCCCCTGTGCCTCCGGGCGCAGCCTACCCCGGACTCCGTCGTCTCCGCGGCGGCCAGGAAGAAAGCGGGGGGGGGGGTGCGGCCTCCACATCGACTTCCCCACCGGACGGCGAGGGAAAGAAATTGGACGCTCTGGGACGCAGGGTCATCTCGTCTGCAGCGACGACGATTAAAGCGGCCAACGCCTTGGCTAGCGTGGCCCGCTACGATAGGGAGCTATGGTACAAACTGGCTCCCCTGCTGGACTTCCTACCGGACGACAAGAGGGCGGATGCCCTGGAGATCCTACAGGAAGGCGAGGTGGCGTCGGACCACGGCATCACTATTGCGACGGACATCGCCGACACTGGGTTTCGCCAGTTGGGCAACGGCGTGTGCCTTAGGCGGCGTGGATGGCTCAAGGCTACAAACTTCCGTCAAGACGTACAGACCAGAGTCCTGGACATGCCGTTCGATGGGAAAACCTGTTTGGGAAAACAGTGGACGATTCCCTTCAGGCCATTAAAACGGACACTGAGACGGCCCGGGCCCTTGGGGTTCTGCAGCAACGACGGACGCCCTTTCGGCGCAGCGGAGGCAAGGGCGCCTCCAAAGGTTCCGGCGGCGGTTTCTCCACCTACCGTCAAGCGGCCCGCTCGTCGTCTCAGGAGGCCTACAGAGGACGAGGCAAGTCTGGCGGACCCCGCCGTCGTCGCCAAGGAGGTCAAGGCGGCAGAGCCTCGTCGAAACAGGATTGAACCGGCCGTGGGGTCGGGCCCCCACCGAAGCACCCCGGTGGGAGGCCGGCTGGCGAGCTTCGTCAGCGTGTGGGAGTCCATCTCCACCGACCGTTGGGTGCTGGACGCCTTAGCCCGGGGCCACGCGCTTGAGTTTCAAAGAAGGTGCCCGCGCGTCCCCCCCGTGGCCAGGAAAGAGCTTCATGTCCCTCAGCTTCTCCTGGAGGTAAAGGCGATGCTCAGGAAGGGCGTCATCGAACTCGTCCCAAAGAGGCTGCGGGGCTCCGGAGTTTACTCGAGATACTTCCTTGTGAAGAAGAAGACGGGAGGATGGCGCCCCATCCTAGACCTGCAACGTCTGAACAAGTTCATCAAGGCGCAGAAGTTTCGGATGGTCACCCTCCAGCACGTCCTGGGGCAGCTGGAGGAAGGAGACTTCCTGTCGTCGTTGGATTTGGAGGATGCCTACTTCCACATTCCCATCCTAAAGGGGCACCGAAAATTCCTCAGGTTTGTGGTCCAAGGGCGTCACTACCAGTTCAAAGCCCTCCCCTTCGGACTAGGGTCGGCACCCAGGGTATTCACCAAGTGCCTTGCACCGGTGGCGGCGCAGCTGCGCCGCGAGGGGATCCACGTCTACCCCTACCTGGACGACTGGCTCATCCGAGCCAAGACGAGGGAGCTCGCCGTGGAGCACACGGCAAGGACCGTCCAACTTCTCACGGACCTGGGATTCTCTGTGAACTACGCCAAGTCCCACCTGGTACCCGCGCAAAACGCACTGTTTCTGGGAGCGAAGCTCGACACAGTGTCCCTTCTGGCCTCCCCGTCGGAGGAAAGGACCAGGTCCATCCTGGGCAAGGTACAGCGGATGTTGGTTTCCGACGCGGCCAAGGTGAGGTCCATCAAGTCCCTCCTCGGAATGATGTCTTCTTGCATCTACCTCATTCCCATGTGCAGGCTCCGGATGCGCCCGGTGCAGGAGTTTCTGGAAGCGCGCTGGATCCAGACGACGGGCGGCTTCAAGGAGAGGATTACACTCGACGAGAGTTTCCGCCGAGTGGTCCGGTGGTGGGGCACCCGCGCGCATCTGACGGCGGGCATGGACTTCCAGACCCCAGACCACCAGGAGACAGTGACCACGGATGCCTCCCTGGAAGGGTGGGGAGCGCACTCTGAAAATCTGCACGCGAGAGGCCTCTGGCTCCCGACGGAGAAGTCCCTCCATTTCAACGTCCTGGAGCTCCGTGCAGTGTTCTGGGCCCTCAGGTCCTTCCTTCCGTCCCTCAAGGGCAAGGTGGTGAGGATCTTCACCGACAACACCACCACCATGTTTTACATCAGGAAACAGGGCGCAACCAGGTCCCCAGCACTGTCCAAGGAGGCGCAGGACCTGTGGCATTGGGCAGTCGCCCAAAGGATGTTTCTGGTGCCGTTTCATCTGGCAGGGATAAAAAACACCATAGCCGACTCACTCAGCAGGGAGCTGCGCTCGTGCCACTAGTGGGAACTACGGCAGGATCTAGTGGATCGCCTCTTCCGACGGTGGGGCACACCCCAGATCGACCTGTTCGCGACGGCGACGAACTCCAAGTGCCAGAGGTTCGCCAGCAGGTTTCCCCAGGCGAGGAGCATGGGCGATGCTTTCTCATTCCCCTGGGAGGGCCTGTTCCTCTACGCGTTCCCTCCTTTGCCACTGCTAATCCGGCTCGTCAACCAGCTCAAGAGGTCACGGTGCAGGATGATCCTCGTCGCACCTGCGTGGCCGAGGCAGATATGGTTCCCGGACCTTCTGGACTTGTCAGCGTCCCCGCCAATCAAGCTGCCGGTGGACGCGGATCTACTCTCCAGGGAAGGAGGCGCCATCCTCCACCACGACCCGAAATCGCTGAACTTGCAGGCCTGGCTCCTGCAGCGCTAGAGTTTGGAGGATACGACATACCGGCCGACTGCAGAGAGGTTCTTGCAAAGGCCAGGGCGTCCTCGACTCTTAAATGCTACGGACACAAATGGAAGAGGTACGCACAGAAGATTAACCCTCTACGGATTACGGCTCCCCAGGTACTGCCGTACCTGCTGACGCTGGCCAAAGCTGGACTGGCACACGCGTCCATCAAGATTCATCTTGCTGCGATCTCCCGATACACCAGAACCACGGGCCGGTCGTCCCTGTGGTCTCATCGTCTGGTGAAAGAGTTCATGAAGGGACCGTTCAGATCGTTCCCGCCGGTGAAGGCGCCGGCCCCGGCGTGGGAGCTCAACGTGGTGCTGACCAAGCTCATGGGACCTCCGTTCGAGCCTCTGCACTCGGCCCCGTTGAAGTTTCTGTCGTGGAAAACAGCGTTTCTTGTGGCCATCACCTCCGCACGACGGGTGGGAGAGATCCAGGCCCTTTCCTGCAAGGCCCCGTACTTGACTTTTCACGACACGAGGGTAGTGCTCAGGACGCACCCCTCCTTCATGCCCAAGGTACCGTCGGACTTCCATCTCAACGAACCCTTGGTGTTGCCTGTGTTCTTCCCGTCGCCTTCGTCGCCGGCTGAGAGGACTTTGCACTCGCTGGATGTGGCTAGAGCGCTGAAGTTCTACGTGGACCGCACGAAGTGTTTTCGGAAGACGTCACAACTCTTTGTGAACTTTGGACCTGTCAATCAGGGGAAGGCTCTCTCGAAGGCTTCCATTTCCAGATGGCTCTCCGGCTGTATCATGTACTGTCATCGGTTGGCAAACCGACCGCTGCCTGGCCGTCCGAGAGCCCATTCCACCAGAGCGATCGCAGCTACCACGGCGTTCCTTTCTGGTGTGCCCCTGCTGGACATATGCAGGGCTGCTACGTGGAGGTCGAGGCACACCTTCACGAAATTCTACTGCGTCGATCGGGATTCCAGGGAGGAGTCCAGGGTCGGCCAAGCAGTGCTGCGCAACCTGTTCGCCTGAGGAGAGCCTGGTGAGGAGGTAAGATGCTTAATGTTGAGTTTGATGTAATGCTTAATGTTGAGCCTTTGCCACCTCCCGTGGTTGTGCATGTGTGTACTGCTATGTATTCTTTATTCAATGGCCTGTGAATCCATGCCAGACCCCATGCTGGAGAAGGAACAAGTTACTTACCTGTAACTGTTGTTCTCCAGCATGGGTCTGGCATGGATTCACATGCGAACCCTCCCGCCTACCCCTCTGCGGCTCTTCACTTGGTCATACTGCCACTTCACGTGCTTCCAAATCTGAAGATGGCTGCCAGAGGCGGTGCTTAGGTAGAGGGCAGTCATTGGCTGTGGTCAGTATGACGCAGAGACCAGTGATTGGTTATTACTATGAAAGACAGATCAGAAACGAAACTGATACTGGTTTTTTCTTTACCGAGGATTCCCAGCCTGACGACGGGGAATATTCATGAGCATGTGAATCCATGCCAGACCCATGCTGGAGAACAACAGTTACAGGTAAGTAACTTGTTCCTTAGCGGGCATAGGTCTAATCCATTAAGACACTTGATATTTGAATGTCGTTAACTAATAGCTACTGCCTACCCTTCCTGTAGAGGATTCCTAGTGCCTCTTCTAGATAAACTGCTGTGTGCCGAAACCCTCATCTGTTAGCTAAAGGGGCTAAAGAACTGTTGCCCACATCGGGGCAGGAAAGAGGTGGTACTCTTGGTGCTTCCCGGTCCCCAACAAGGAAGGCAGTATAAGTCTCCAATTTATTTATGTGTAAAGACATATTCAACATACTTACTTTGTGCAGGTTCTCCAGAGCTTGGAGGTGTCAGATTATTGGTGCCCCTGGATATTCAGGACACCTACTTCAAGCTCCCTGTCCACCGGAACCACCAGCATTACCTTCAGTTTGTTGTGGGAGGTGCTCATTATTAGTTCACCTCATTCCCCTTTGGTCTCACTTGTGCATCAGGGTGTTCTTGAAGCTAGTGCCAGTGGTGCCCCATCTGCCCAGAGAACAAATGTACATAATTCTTTATTTGAACAATTGTTTTCTGGAGACACGGCTGGTGGACCTGGCCTCCAAACATATTGTCGGGATGTTCAGCTTCCACCACAGTCTCCGTTTCTCCTTTAATCTGATTAGATCTATTTGCCTTATCCTCCCGGCAGCCTTAGTTTATTGCAGCAATTCTGGATACGACTGTGGATTTGGCTTTCCCCCATACTAAAGTATGTATGATATCTGCATACTTGAAGATTCGTTCTTCTGATGTTTGAGCTTGTTGGCCTTGTCGATGTTGCTGTTCCTGAAAGCTTGTTTTAGGATGCAGTGTCTTTGATGGCTGCCGTGATTCAATTGCCCCAGTTTTAGAAAAGTAAGCACACATGACTGCTGATGTAATCCTGACTGTCCGTGGTTATTATTGCTGTTTCAGTGCATCTTCTGCATGAGTCTTTCCAAGAACCATAACCCAAGTCACGCAGGTGACAGATGATTTTTTTATAACGTGAGCATTTAGATTCAAGATATTTTGATGAGTTGCAACAGCAGGCTGAAAATTTGGTCCACTCACATCAAGCCCGTTATTTGGCCTAAGTTGCCTTCTTGCCATCCATAACGGGGAAGTTTGTCAAAATATTGCTGGACAATAACGTGGTGAGACACTACCTCAGCAGGAGAGGCAGAGTGGGCTCATTCTGTTCAAGATTTGCCTAACCCAGTTTGTCCCCAGGTGTCAGATGGAATATTGTAATGGTACAGGATCTAAATGGACAGAATCGTGAGAAAGTAACTGCAAGGGTGTACTACCTGAGGCCTTTCAGATCAGTGGATGCAGTAAAGAGGTCTCCACACGGACCCACCCAGTGACAACTTCAACCTTAGAGCACCCCGAAAAATGCAACACCACTGTTCACCACCGGGCTTAATGCGCTTTGCAAATGCATACATAAATAAATTAATAAAACACTCAAAAAATTCACATTGTAAAATGCTCTGCTCATTTCTCTTTTGTAACTTTGGCAAAAGTATGCAAAACAAACCTAGCAATACGATAAACAAATAACCAATGTCCCTTTTCACTGATGAATATTGTTCAGTACACAGCCCAGCAAACACCCTCCCCAACCATGGGGGTAATTCATAGAATTCGGCGCACAGTCTGCGCCAGCCGCGTGCACCAAAACCGATTTCAGCGCACATGGTTTTCATGGATTTTAACATCCATAACCAGCCGTGGCGCGGAGTGGCGCAGCGACCCTGCAGCAGCGCCAGTTACGCCCCCAATCCCGCCCCGTGTGCCATGAACAGCGCACAAATCCAGTACATGGTGCAAAGGCCAGTGGACCAGCATACAGCCCCCAACCACAAAAACGCGTGTAAAACTCCCCGTGCACCCCTCGGAATACACGTACCCCTCTCGTGCTAGCAAAATCGCATGTAAAACTCCCTGCGTACCCCTCAGAATACAAGCATGCAGCCCATCCACCCTCCCCATGCCCCACAGCAGCCCATCCCCCTAGTGCATGCCCCACAGGCAGCCATCACCCCAGTGCATGCCCCAGAGGCAGCCCATCACCCCAGTGCATGCCCCACAGGCAGCCCACACCACAGGGGGGACTGTTCCCATGCAATTTCGGTAGCACAAGAGGGGTAAGTGTATTCGGAGGGGTGCACGGGGAGTTTTACACGCGATAGGCCCTGTGCGAGCGGGGTACGTATACTTGTGGGGTGCACAGGGAGTTTTACACGCGTTGGGCCCTTTGCGAGAGGGGTATGTATATTTGTGAGGTACACAGGGAGTTTCACACGCGACAGGCCCTGTGCCCGGGGACGCTTCCGCCTGCCTTCGTGTGGCGGACGTGTTGACGCCTGTGCGTGGCTTTTCGCGTGCACGGGTTTCCCGGATTCGATTCCATGAATACGCGTTGTTCGCGTGCGTGTGGGCGTTCTGTGTATTTCCCTGCAGTACTTCCCCAGTTACGCCTTCTTTTTCATGCGTTGTTCCCCATTCCACGTGTTACGCCCTGTGTCCTGCCCCCTTTTTGGTGTGTGCGCCGACGTTGTGCGCTATCGCTGAGCGCGTCACGCACAGCGTTCGGGATGTTGGAATGAAGTGTGTGCCCATGTGCGTCAAGCAAGGATTTGGCGCACATCCCGCAGTAAACACGCGCAGGCACTTCGCACGCGGGCGCATGTGCTTGCTTTTTCACGCTTGCGCCAGCGTGCGGCAAGATTTTCGGCGCACATTTGTTCCATGAATCGGCCCCAAAGTCTGGCCCAAAGAAATATGCATGCTTTCAGTTCCCAAACTTGTCATACTTCGGGACATTTCCCAGAGCGTGGCCTCTCTGGGCCCTTCAAGCAAGCGCTGCAGTATTTTTGGAACATGTCGGAAATAGTGCACTGTGCCTGGGAATATGGTCCACAGTACTGAAGGCCGCTGGCTGTTATCTTTCATTCCCACTCCTCTGCATCCTCGGCCCTATCACGCACAAAAACAGCAAACTCTCCGTGCCATGCACCTCGATCCCACTCATCACCTCTCGCTATGTATGCAGTGGCTCAGTTTTGGAATGACTTGACCAGTTTTTCTTTTGAGGCGATAATAGTTTGTTCTCCAGCATGCGGTCTGGCATGTATTCACATGCTCATGAATATTGCCCGTCGTCAGGCTGGGAATCCCTGGTCGAAAAGAAAAAGAGTTTTGCTTTAGCCAGAAAAAATGCATTTCTCCTCTCAACCAATCACTGTCCTTGGGGTCATACTGCCCCTTCCAATGACAGTCGTCTCCCTAAGCTCCACCCCTGGTGTCCATCTTGAGATCTTTAATGCATGTTTCAGTGTTGGGAGTCCTCTTATCTTGCTCATCGGGTATTTTGCTATTTTTTAGTTTTTTCAGATACATTTGTTGTTCTTTTTCTCTGATTATTCCTCTGTCGATCGTTGATCGACTACCGGCAGCGGGGATCGGTTTTCGCAAAGATCTACTTCATTGCTAGTTTGTTCTTTAAGTTTCAGAGGCCCAGGCTTGGGCCTACTTCATGCCTTCTACGATGTCCGAAGAGGAGTCTCTTCAAGATATGCGCGAGATGTGGACTACGTAATGTCTATGTCGAGGATTGGCACCTCAAGTGCTTGTATTGCCTCCATCCAGACCATGATGAGGAAGGATGCAAGATTTGCCAAGGGTTTTCGAGGAAGACAAGAAAGGACCGCTACTGCAGGTCAGCAACGTGGCTCAAGTTGGGGAAGGCCTCTGACGTGGCCTCCCGGAATGGTCATGCCTCATCCAGGACGTCGAGGTCCTTTGAGGACCCGCCTTCCCTATGGGTCCAAAATAAGGCTAAGCACCATTCTACGGATCCCGCTGGGGTCACCACTGCTACAGGGCACAGTTCGGGAAAGGCATGTTCCCCATCTACTTCCATGGCTAGCCTGCCAGTTAGGGGTTCTCCTTCCAAAAGGAAGTCACTGACTTCTTCGAAGCTTTGATTGTCATACTCGGACAAGGCTGCAAAGGGGATGTCCTCGGGTGGCTCCTCTTGTCCACCGTTGATGACACCATTGTCGTCCAAGACCACGACTTTGTCGACGCCTGCTTCATCATCCAGAACATCCGCACCGTCGACAGCCACAACTCTGTCGATGACCACGGTGCCATCAACGACATCACAGGCACTCATTTCAACGACGATTCTATCGACAACCATCACTACTTTGTCAAAAGGGGGCCTGGCAACTACCATGGTCTCTACATTCAAGACGACAGCGACCCCATGGTTGGTTTGTCTCCATGGCCTACGGCCTCTGCAGCGGCTGCGCTGACAACCGCAGCTGACGCGCCTTTTAAGATGCCCATTGTCTCTTAATTCCCAAAGGATTTGGTTAAGACCATGGAGCTGCTACCGCCTACAGAATTCCTCCACAGGCAGCAGATGGTGTCCCCGACGGGGCCAAGGGATTCTTCAAAGAGGTCTGCGCCCATTACACAAGTTCCGACAAGGACCATTTGCCCGAGGGCGACTACTCGGACCACGGAAGGGACTGTAGGCCCATGTCCATGGATGGATCCCTGTGGGGAGAGCTTGATCCACTGTATAGCCCAAAGAGGCACTACAGCCCAGAGCCGTTCCCAGCTGCTCCACTCACACCTCAACCAGCGCCCAGGGACATATAGCAAAGACTGCCTTCTACTCCTGTGCCTGTCCCGGTCCAGAGTCCTTCAAGGCTGTCGACCAGGGGCCCTTCCAAGCCAAAGCATAAGTGAAGGGACCCTTCAGGCCTGTGACGTCAGCTGACACACACCAGTACGGATACAGACACTACTGCGATTCATACCGACAAGTCTATTGACTTTAAGCTGGAAGACCAGGGGAGCCGATGGGTGCTGACGATCCCACCAGGGTCTCACTATTGGATGAGGTTGGTTCTTTTCATGCTATGATATTGAGGATCTCTGCTCTCATCAATTTGGTACTAGAGGAAACTAAGAAAGAGGGGTACCTCTTCCAACCCCGGGAGTCCAGACGGAAGTCTGTCATGTCGATCCATCTGCAGGATGATATCTGGGAGGAAGGTTTGGCCTTCATGAAGACACCAAGTACCGCTCTCCCCAAGAAAGACAGACTGCAGATAAAGTACAGGGTTCTGGACTCAGCCCCCAGGTGCCTGAGGTCACAGCATACTCCAGACTCCATGATGTCTGCCGCCGCCAGGAAGCACTCAGCGAGCCTATTATCTTTGGATCTTTAGCCATGGGGCCTTCAGACCAGGAGGGGAAGAAGCTTGATGCAGTGGGCAAGTGCATCATTTACACCGCAGCCTCCACCGTCAAGGCCGCTAATGCCCTGGCCATCTTATCCTGCTACGCCGGGGGGTATGGTATAAGCTATGGCCCATTTTGGACTTCATGGTGACTCTTGACATCGTGAATACCGGCTTCTGCCAGATGGGCAATGGGGTGTTCCACCAACCCCAAGGCTGGTTGAAGGCCAGTAACTGCAGGGCGGATGTCCAGTCCATGGTGGTGGACATGCCCTTTGATGGGGACAATCTGTTTGTCAAGACTGTGGACGAGTCTCTCCAGACCATTAACACAGATACAGAGACGACGTGCTCGCTTGGAACATTGCAGCAGATGAGGTCATTGTGCTTTCGGTTCTCAAGAAGGAAGCCCAGCACGTCCTCCAAGGGGTACAACACCTCCCTTTCCACGGCCCAGGAGGTGTGCAGGGGCCATTTACAGGCCTACAGAAGCGAAGGACAGTGTCGCCATCGCCCCAAGCCAGGACGCAGACCCCCAAGCATGCCTGAACCGGACAGGGATCACGGCCCCCACTTTTGCACCTCATTGCGAGACCGGCTGGCAAAAATTGTTTACAAGTGGAAGACCATCACAGACAAATCAGTGCTGGACGTCCTTCATCAGGGGCACACCTTGGAATTCCAACACAGGTGTCCTTCCATTCCTCCTGTGGCACGTCAAGAACTACACATGGCTCAACTGCTGCAGAATGTTCAAACCATGTTAAGGAAGGGGCCGATAGAACCCGTCCCCCATGCCTCCAGGGCTCTGGAGTCTACTTTCTGGTATGGAAAAAGTCAGGAGGGTGGCGAACTTAAGACGCCTCAACAAGTACCTGAAGTCCCAGAAGTTCAGGATGGTCACGTTGCAACACATTCTCGGCCGGCTGGAGGAAGAAGACTTCCTGGAGACATTGGATCTGGAAGACACTTACTTTCACGTCCCCATCCACCCAAAACATCAGCAGTTTCTATATTTGGTGGTCCTATTGCGGCACTATCAGTTCAAGGCATTGCCCTTTGGTCTGAAATAGGCCCCAAGGGTGTTCACAAAGTGCTTGGACTCGGTGGCTGCGCCTCTACGTCTCAAAAGAGTCCACGTCTACCCCTACATGGACGACTGGCTCATTCGCTCCCGCATGCTGGTGAACCAGCACACGGAGGAGACCATACGCCTTCTGACAGAGCTCAGATTCTCCATCAATCATCCGAAGTCTTGTGTGGAGCCATCACAGAAAGCTCTGTTCCTGGGTGCCTGTCTCAACACAGTCATGTGCCTGGCTACCACCTCAGAAGAGAGGGTGGTGGCCATCCTGGGGAAGGTACAGTGCCTTTCATCGGCACACTCCGCAACAGTATGCTCCATCAAGGCTCTGTTGGGCATGATGTCCTCCTGCATTCACCTCGTCCTGTTTTACAGGCTCCAGATAAGGCCTCTTCAGGAGTTTCTAGACGCACAGTGGCTGCAGGTCACGGCACATGGACACACACGATTGCTCTCATGCACGGGTTCCGGCAAGCTCGGCGATGATGCAGCGTACGTCCTCATCGCACGCAAGAAGCTCCATTTCAGATCCCACCGTAGCAAGCCACAGTCACCACGGATGCCTCCCTGGAAGGGTGGGGATCGTACACTGGCCAGTCGCACGCCAGAGGCCTCTGGGTCCCGGAGGAGAAAGACCTCCACATAAACGCCTCAGCTACGGGGATGGTGATACAGATCTTCATGTACAACACCACCATCATGTTCTACATTCGAAAGCAGGGTGAGAACCACTCCCCTGCAGTCTCCATGGAATGCCATTCTTCAGGACATGTTCTTTGTACGCTTTCACTTGGCAGGCACCTAGAACATCATTGCAGACTCGCTCAGCAGGGAGCTGCGGGCCTGCCGCGAGTGGGAGCTTCATCAGGATCAGGTTTTCCTTCTCTTCCACAAGTGGGGCCAACCTCGGATCTGCCTCTTCGCGATGGCGGCCAACTCCAAATGCCAGAAATTTGCCATCAGTTTTCGTCAGCCGAGGAGCTTGGGGGATGCCTTCTTGTTCACGTAGGAGGGGCTCTCCCTGTATGCCTTCCCTCTGATTCCTCTCCTGCTAAGTGTGATCAACACACCCAGACTTAGTCATTGCAGGGTGATACTCATTGCTATGGCTTGGCCGTAGCAGATCTGGAACCCCGACCTGCTCCGTCTGTGTGATACTAGTAATGCCTTTAGGAGGGACAGGGCCTCCTAGTCCTTATGTTTATGTGCTTATATCGCGCTGACAGCCTTCATGCATCAGGGCGCGGTAACAAAGACAACAATACAACGGAAAGACAAGTGACAACAGTTACTCAAGATGTTAGCAGACTCTTTGTCTAATTAAATTAAGCAGATCACTGGAAAAATGGGTTTTCAACAATTTCCTGAATTTCTGATAGTTTTCTTCAAGCCGAAGGGCGGAAGGCAGCTTATTCCATTGTTGCGTTGCCTGCACTGGAAAGGATCTGCCTAGGCCAGCAGCCAACCTAAAACATGGCACATTAAGTAGGCCCTGATCTGCTGATCTAAGATGTCGCCAGGGAGAGTACCTTGTCCTACCACTTCTCTGTGTGTGTTTTATTTATGTTTTCTGCCACTGAGGTCTAGCCTGGACCTCTGGCAGTGCAGCTCTTCATGTTTTCCTTTTCATGAACAGCAACTATGGGATACCCTTATGACACCCATGGATGGGGGTACACCCTTGTACACCTTATGTGTATGTTTTTGGGCACCTGTGTGTTGCCCACAGAGCAGGATATGGGCTGGTGGCAGCTACATGCTGACTTGGCAGTGGCTCTGAGAATCCTGATTTTTTGGGGCACCCAGGCTCTGCCATAGGAATCATTGGATTCCTGAAGAAAGGCAGGATGGCCACTGAACCAAGAGAGGACCTGGATAGGAGACCTCTTCTCGAGCTACAAGGGACTATTGTGCACCTGCTACTCTTCATTCGAAGTGCCCTGGAAGCCAGTTCTGAGCCTGCTGTCCAGAGAAGGAGAGAAGAACTGGGACATCTTGAATCAAGGAAGTCCAGTCGTGTCACCCAGGATCCGGAAGAGTGTTTTTGACTGCTGGAAGCCAGATGGCTGTCTACCGCCCAGAAGAGGGAGTACCCTGGCATAGTGCCGCTTGACACCCGGAGCAGCAAAAGTTCCAAACTGCTGAAGAATACTTCAAGAGACATCATAGCCATCATCACTGACTATTTTTTCCCACCAGAGAAGGTCCAGGGTCGCTGAGTGCAGAGGAAGGTCCGCCAGTGGGTTTCCAGCCACCAGAATCCAACAAAGACGTCCTGAGGGTCCAGACTTGATGAGGGTCCATGGTCCACTCCAGTGGTCGAGTCCAGGTCGCCAGAAGCCAATCGGAGGTCCGTGCTGCGGTTGCAGCACCGAATAACCAAAAGTTGGAAAACCGTGAAATCCTGAAACCCGACAACAAAAGGGACCTCTGCACCTGTCGCCACCAGAAGTCATTCAAGGTCCCCAGGGGTCCTATTCCCATCTGCCAAGCCTTTTAGGAGCCCACAGCAAGTTTCATCTTCCCAGGACTCCTAAAGTCGAAGAAATCATCGACCAACGGAGAGCACAGTGAAGAGTAAAACTGCTGCACTTCAGAGAGACTTTGGTTCCATTTTTCTTCTTGGACTCATCATTCCAGTGTCTCCTTCTTCCAATGGGGGTGGGGGGGGTCTATCCTCGAAGGGAATCGTAGAGTGAAACTGAGAAACTCTGCCACGTTACCTGTCAAAGCACCAAAGTTACTGTGACGAGGAAGAGCATCTTCTAGCCTCAGGAGCCGTCCATGGGTCCCAGATTCATCTTGGATCTTGTGCTCCTGTGGCCTCTCAGGTACTTTGCGGTGGTAGAACTTTTAAGAAGAAAATAGAGGATTATTGAACATTTTTGGTCTGGGCCGTAAAAGAAAAGATGTTACTCCCTAACCTTTCGATTACAGGGTGCCTAGGTGGGGGGATCCTCACACAGAAATACGTATCTAGTCGAAAGAAAACATTCTGCCACTGTTCATAACTAACCTGCCATTCTTCTCTAATCTGTGCTGTTATACCTAACTTAAGAATTCACATGCCTATTTGAAACTGTCTGCAGTTGGTGCATTTATTACTGAGTTTAAGTATTCTGTGGTACCACATAGGGCCTATGTATTTGCCATTCTTTGAAAAGAACTGCCTAACTACAAAGTGTTATTATTTATATGTATATATATTACTGAACCTTATTTTATTTAAAGAAGCTGTGTTATTGCCTAACATAGTGTGTGTACATTCCTTTGTGGGGGCTTGGGGACTCACTGTACTTAAGAACCAGCCTGCATCACCTCCTGTGTGCTTAAGCCTTGGTTGCTCGTCCAAGCTACCATATAGAGAACCTTCGCTGGGGTGCTCTGTGCCTTGTCCCAACCAAAAAGAGGACAGAAGTACAGAGACCCCCCTCCAGTCTTTACAGTCTGTCAGTGGCTCCGTCCATCCGGCTGCCTTCACTTCCCAATCTTCTCTCCAGAGAAAATGGTACAATATTGCACCATGACACGGGGTCGCTGAGCCTTACGCCCTGACTCCTAATGCAAGAAGATCCTGGCCAAGGCTTCCTCTACGTTGTGCTATGGCCACAAATGGAAACATTTCACATTGTGGTGCAGGACTCAGAAGATTACGCTGCTGCGAATTACAGCTTTGCAGCTCCTTCCGTATCTGCTTTCCCTGGCCAAGGCCGGCCATGCCCACGCCTCTATCAAGTTGCACCTGGCTGACCTTTCCTGTTACACCAGGGCATCTGGTAAGCCTCCCTGTGGTCGCACACCCTTGTCAAGGAATTTCTCAAAGGCCTCTTCAGGACTTTTCCACCAGTGAAGGCTCCTGCTTCTGCTTCGGAACTCAACATTGTTTTGACTACGCTCATGGCACCCCCATTTGATCCAATGCATAAGGCCCCTCTGAGGTTTCTCTTGTGGAAGACCGCTTTCCTAGTGGAGATCACCTTGGCCAGGTGGGTGGGGGAGATGCAGACCCTCTCCTGCAAGCAGCCATACTTGTCCTTCCAGGTTAGGAGGGTGGTGCTGCGGACCGACCACACCTTTTTGACGAAGGTTCCTTCGGAATTTCACCTCAACAAACCTTTGGTTCTGCCAGTTTTCTTCCCATACCCTTGAACGCTGGCAGAAAGGGCTTTGCATTTGCAAGACGTTGGCCATGCCTTGAAGTTTTATGTGGCACGCACGAAGGCTTTCGGGTGACATCTCAACTCTTTGTGAATTTTGGACCTGTGGGACACAGGAAGGCCCTGTTTAAGGCTTTCCTCTCTAGGTGGCTCTCCGGCTGCATCGTGCACTGTCATTGTCTGGCCAACAGACCTCTTTGAGGCCGGCCAAGAGCCAATTGCACCAAAGCCATTGCTGCGACGACATGATTTCTATCTGGTGTTCCCCTGCTTGACATCTGCAGGGCTGCTACGTGGAGGTCCACTCACACCGTCACGAGATTCTACTGCGTCAACAAGGATGCCAGGGAGGAGTCTCGTGTCAGCCAAATGGTGCTACGCAACCTGTTTGCTTGAGGCGAGTCTGATCCAGGGGTAAGTGTATTAATTCTGTTGAGCCTTGCCACCTCCAGTGGTTGTGTATATGTACTGCTGTGTAACCGTATTCATGAGCATGTGAATCCATGACATACTCCATGCTGAAGAAGGAACAAGTTACTTACCTGTAACTCCTGTTCTCCAGCATGGGTCTGGCATGGATTCACATGTGAACCCTTCCTCCTTCCCCTCTGTGGCTCTTCTGGGTTCATACTTTACGCGGTCTACCAAATCTGAAGATGGCCACCAGGGGTGGAGCTTAAGGAAACGACTATCATTGGATGGGGGCAGTATGACCCAAAGGACAGTGGTTGATTTAGAGGAGAAATACAGTTTTTCAGGCTAAAGCAAAACTGCTTTTCTTTTTTTTACTGAGGATTCCCAGCCTGACGATGGGAACATTCATGAGTATGTGGATCCATGCCAGACCCATGCTGGAGAACAGGAGTAACAGGTAAGCAACTTGTTCGTTTTGTGTGCCAATTGGTTTCTTTTGATGTGACCGGGTTGAACATTAAGGTTGATTCTTGCAGAAGTGACCTGTCAACCCGCTGGGAGAGCTTTGCGACAAGCCTGATGTAAATAAACCTCAGGAGACGATCTCTCCCAACCGTAACACCTGTAGACTCCAAGTCAGGATCGCCAAGTGAACAAGCATCTGGCTGCATCACCTTATAGCCTCTCTGCAGGCAAAGGTCTGGTCCACTCTTTATCAGATCTGTGGGAGACCCTATGCCTAGAAACCTCTGTCCCCTTGTTGTAATATTTCAAGTAGCACAAGGCCTATGACTGCATCACTCAGCTTGAGTCAGTATATCTCAGTCCTTCTAAGCCTACACTTTCATTGCCAGCACGGAAGAAGTACAGTAAGCACAACATATATAAATATATCGATCAAACAATTATTTGGCTATTTCATAAATGCATTTCTTCCAAAAGAGCACTTAATTCCTAAACTGTTTTTCATCCATTTAGTTTAGTGGCTTCTGTGTAGCATGGAGTCAGACCAGGAAGCTATTTTGGTGTGGTTCTGTGAACTGAAGAATAACCCATCCAGTTCATATTCTCTGAGAACATAATGCCTAAATAGGGAAATTGTTTAGCCCAAGTTAACTTACTTCCAGCAGCGTAAGTAGGGCCACATTGTTTCCTATCATGGCCTATACACAATAATGTTATTTTTACTGTGTTCAAACTCAGGTTACGCTTTTCCATATATGTTATGCACCCATTTACTAGAGTCCGAAGAGGTCTAGGGTTGCCTGCAATAAGGACCATATCATTTGCATAGGCTAACAGACAGATATTTATCGTCTTCATTTTAGGCGTGCCAATGATTGATTTATTTAGATCGATGAATAGGCAATTAATGTGTGGGGCCACGGGGGGCCAGCCTGACCCCCAGTGTAGATGGAGATTTGTCTGTCAAATCATTCGCTTGACCATAGTGAATCCTCACTGATAAATCCTCAAGAATTGCAATTAGTACAGATAAAAGTGAATGTGGCATTCCTAAACTGTCTAACTGCTTCCATAATTTATGCCGACTTACGTGATCAAATACAGAGCTCAAGTCCATAAAACCAAAATCTAAATAAATAGAGGTCTTTTACGCAAGAATATAGTTATCAATGAGGAGTCTCAAGTTTAATATTTGTTCTGTTTTCCTCACCCCTTGTTGAAATCCATATTGTTCTTCGCAGAACATTTTATGTGACTTTCCCAATCTAATATTTTATTATATATTTCTCTGCCCGACCATTTTGCAGTGAAATCAATCACGAAGTAGGGTGGTAATAGCTGGGATCTGATCTATCTCCCTTCTTGTAAACTGGCAAAATAACCACCTTTCTCCAACTTTCAGCGATTCAACCACTTTGCAAGATTAGTAAAAACTGGGACCCATATAGCATGGTTGTATTTCTAAACCTAGAGTGTAATCATGTCTGACCCAGGTGCTTTCCCATTTGACATTAAAGATAAAGCTTTCTAAACCTTGTTAAACATTATCGCACCAAAAACTATCCTCCTTTTCATCAACCTTATTTACCCCTTTGACAAACCCAAAAGGAATTTTCCTAGGCTTTGATTATACAAATCATTAAAATGTTTTACCCAGACAGATGGTTTCATATCCTCAATTGTATTATGTACGTGTGCTGTTCTCAGCTCACACAATATAATTTTCCAAAATGCAACCCTACTTTTACTGCAAGCAGCATGGTTCTACATGTATCCATTCCCCCATGTCTCCAGGTAATCCTCGCCTCAATCATTTTCTTTTTATATTTCTTTCTTAGATTTGCCACCAGTCTTCTGTTACTTGGACTATCTTTTAGTGCTTTTATAAGCAGACTCTTTTTTTTCTCTGCAATATCTGTCCAGCAGATGACAAGGAGGCAGCTCTTCCGTTGGGACAGGCTTCTTGCTAGTTCCCTTGCTGCCTCCCCCTCTTTCAGGGTTCCTTTTCTGCTGCCTCCTACTCCAATCTCTTGTTCTGCATCTTACCTCAAGACTTGTTCCCTCAAATCCTTATCCATACTATCTGGCTTTCATCGTAATACCCTTTTCTGTCGTTGGGAACACTGCCTCTCTTTTGACAAGCCTCTGCTCCCCATTTGGCTTTAATATCTCCTGCTCTAGTCCTTTAACAGTGTGTTCTGCAACCTCTTCAGTTGCTCCAGCTTCCTCCCCCTCCTTGTGGAGGATAGCCAGAGTTCCCACTTAACTTCTTTCTGTCACCTCCTATTACACCTTCCAGCAGTTTCTCAATTCTTCCCCTTCCTTCAGTACTTCCTCGCTCCCTCTGCTTCTTTTCCTATATCTGTTGATCCTCACTTATCCCTCTCTCATCAACAGTTTGTTGCAATAGTTCTCCTTCTTCACCCGCTCATAACATTTAAGATAATCCAAATCTCTTCCAACTCTCCCGATTTCTTCACTTCTCTGTCTTCTTGCACATCTGCCCATTTCCATATAAGTCTCTTCAAGGGGTGGAGTCCCATGCTCCTCTGCCAAACTTCCAATATCTCCCAAGAGTGCTTCCTTTTCAATTTCCCAGACAGGTCCCCTTTTGGTAATGCTTCCTCCGAACATGCCTCTTATTAAAAAAATGGTGGCTTACCAGCTCTTTGTGGTTTTCCCAGCAAGCCAGTGTCCTAGTTGGATTGTCGTCCAGTACCTTTAGATTCTCCACCTAATCTTGGTGTGAGGGACTCTACTCATTAGGCGATGCTGAAAGCTGAAAATTATTCTTGTCTTCTGATGCCCCCTCCCAAGACCTTCTCCCAGAAGACTTTTAAGTATCCCATGGGTTGCCCATAGATGAAGATGTGTCTGTATTGCTCACCGCTCCTGAATCTTCAGTAGCAGGTGGCATTCTTAGTCATGTCTTGGTTGTTGTCTCGCAGCACTGTGTTCTTTGGGTCTTCACTGGGACTATGCGAGCAGATTCTCCCAGTTTAGCCTCCATTCGGAACGGTTTTAGCCCTCTGTTGCTTACAGGTTTCCCCCAGTATCCAATGGGTGCCCTTGGCTGCAGATCAGGTAGTTCAGTCAGTTTATGGAAAGGCTGACCAGGAGCATCCAGTTGGCGGGACAGTGTTAGAACACCTCCTAGGTCTGACGGTGTGGGTAGAGCTGATAGTGTGTCTCTGAGCCTCGCATTGGTATCTTCCCTGCGGTTTGGCTTCAGGAAACTGGCATCTATGCTTTCAGAATTTCGGGTTTTAGGTTTGCAGAGTTCTGTAGTTTCCTACGTGAACCACACATACTCCAATGTCCTGTCCCCTTTCCTCCATCCTGTACGGCCGTTGCTCTTGAGGAACGGAACGGAACAGAACCTCTTTTCCAGCAGAAAAAGACATTTCCCCTTTAAATTTCCTGGCGCGTGGGGGCACGGCCTTGGGTGCACAGGTTCCCTTAACACCACCCACCGGCGCCACACCTCAGTCCCCTTTTCCACCTCGATGGGAACGTACCACTCCACCAGCGCTCCTGCATGAGGCCTTGCCTCGTAATTCCATGCGCTTCCCCAGTAGTTCATCTAACTTTCTTCCTTCTGTTGCAGACTAGGGAACACCATCCACTGGTGCCCTAGCTTTGTCCTGGGCGCATGTCGACCCCGAAAGGATTTAGCAGGTGCCCGTCGTGCGACGGTTCCTTCCCTACAGCAGCACACGCTCAGTCTTCGATGCCTTGTTGAGTACCACGGCTGGGACGGATGCTCTGCGTGTGACTCCCTCATGCCCAGGTCGCTCAAGCACCGACTCAAGTGTTGGAGGCGACTCTTCAACAGGACTCCATTGCAGAACCTCAAAGACTATGGGCCTCGTTACAAGTTTGCCGGTCCGGAAACAACAGTACCAGTAAGCTTGCCGGTACTGTTGTTTCCGGACCGGCAAACTACGAGTTCTGCAAGTAGGTGCCTTTCAGCCCGCCAGGTCTGACCTGGCGGGCGGAACTGCACCCGCTCGCAGACCTTGACGGATGCACTGGCACCATTCATGAATGGCGCTGGTGCATCCATCCTCCCCATTCCCATTGAGTCCAATGGGACTCAAATGGGAGTGGGGAGTAATATTTTCCTGGCACCCGGGAATGAGCAATTACCGGGTCCGCCGTGGCTGTAATGCCCCGGTAATTGCATTCCCGGGCACCGGAAAATTCATGACTCTGGTATTTACCGGCACGGCTACCACCAACCTCATAATGACCCCTATGTCTAGAGGAAGACGCAGAAGATATGTGTGTTGTTTTCCAAGGCACCCCGCAGAG
Organism: Ambystoma mexicanum; assembly: GCF_040938575.1. NCBI lineage: Eukaryota > Metazoa > Chordata > Amphibia > Caudata > Ambystomatidae > Ambystoma > Ambystoma mexicanum. The sequence continues at coordinate 563,251,829 of NC_090931.1, forward strand.
GCGACACCTTCCTGGGGAAGCCTTCTGGCGGGAGGGGTCTGTCTGGTCCTCACACCGGAGCAGGGAGCACTAGCTCCGTGACAGCAAAGTCTCTGGCCATACTCACAGAATCGTCCACTAAACCCTTCGCCCAGTCACAGTCTCGCTCAGACAAGGGGCTCTCATTTGGCGGCTTCCAAGATCGCAAAGGCAGGCAACCTGGGCAGATCTCCAAGTCAACACCGGAGAAAGCACCAAAAACCTGCTCATAAGGGTTTCTTTCAGACCCCCTCCTCTGCAACAGCCTCAGACCAGAAGAAACAATGACGTTCCGCATCAGGTCCACAGCACCCCAGTCGGGGGCAGGCTGGCCCTGCACACTCAGGCTTGGCGGGCCAAGTCTGTAGACTCCTGGGTACTCTTAGTAGTGTCCTGGGGCTTCCGGCTACCTCTTCCTTCTCCCCCTCCCAGTTCCCTACCACTTCCACAGATCGGCACGCCATCTCTCTTAGCAGATATTCGCTCCCTTGTTGAGAGTGAAGCAGTAGAGCAGGGTCTCCCTCCCATCAGTGGCAGCACTTTTAGTTCTGCATCTTCGCTATCCAGAAGAAGAACAAGGTGGGCCTGCGAGTGGTGTTGGATCTATCTTCACTGAATCTTTACCTACCCTTGCAGAAATTCAAGATGGTGACCGCAGCGCTGATTGTCGAGACAGTGTGTGGGGGAGACTGGATGTGTTCCCTGGACCTGAAGGACGCATTTCTCTATGTTCCCATTGTGCATCCTCGCTGTGCCTTCCTCAGGTTCCTGGTCATGGGTCTGCACTTCCAGTACAGAGTTCTGGAGCCTTCATGAGGCTCATGAATGCAGTGGCGGCTCTCCTCAGATCGGAGGGGTTGCATGTCTACCCGTACCTTGACGACTGGATAGTCAGAGGTTCGTCTCCGGAACAGGTCCCATACTCAGCAGACAGACTCATCTCTACCCTGTTCGAACTGGGGTTTTCCATAAACTACCAGAAATCCCAGCTCACACCTACTCAGGCGCTGGTGTTTCTGGGACTGTTGTGGGACACACAACAGCAGAGGGTGTTCCCCTTGGGGAACTAGGTGACAGCGATCCGATCAGCAGTCGCCCATTTCCGCAGCAGATCCATCACCGTGGCCTGGTGGTATCAAGACCTTCTGGGAGTGCTGACAGCATGTCTCCTGCAAGTCCCTTACACCGCGCTCCGCATTAAGAGGCTTCAACTGCATTTTGTCGATTCCTGGATCAGGAATCGGGCCATAACGGGGGCCTATCTCCATTCCACAACACCTGGACCGCGACTTCAGCTGGTTGCAGCAGGAGGAGAATATCCTGGTCGGCAGACCCTTCTGTCCGCCCCCCACAGAGTACACCATTACCACGGATTCCTCGCTCCACGGCTGGGGAGCCACCTAGGGAGCACACTCAGTACACTCTGTGGACCCGACCGACCTGCAGAATCACATCAACTGGCTGGAGCTTATGGCTATACAATTAGCCCTCAGGTCTTTTCAACCGACCATCAGGGGCAGGTTAGTGTGCATCCAGACAGACAATACGACCTGCATGTTTTACATCAACAAACAGGGGAGCACCAGATCCCTGCAACTGTGCGCATTGACCCTGGGCATCTGGGAATGGGCTATCAGCCAGGGAGTGTGGCTATCAGTGGTCCACCTTTCCGGGGGATTCCAATCTGGAAGCGCACAGACTCAGCTGCCTGCACGCCGACAATCACGAATGGGAGCTGCACAGGAGAATTCTACAGGAAGTGTTCAGCAGATGGGGTCACCCAACAACAGACATCTGCCACAGCTCACAATCGGATGTGCCAACAGTTTGCGTCCTGGGGAGGAAGAGGGCACGACTCTTTAGGAGACGCACTCCAGATACCCTGGGTCGGGATGTGGGCTTATACATTTCCACCCACACCACTCGTGCAACAAGGTAGTGAGCAAGATCAGGATTTCCAGGAACCTCAGGATCATTCTTGTGGTGACTCGCTGGCAGGTGCGGCCCTGGTTTTTGGACCTACAGCATATGTCACTTCAGCCGGAGATTCTACTCCCACTTGAGAAGGGCCCTCTACTAGCACAGCAGGGAAGCGCAGTGCTACACCCCTCTCCAGACAGACTAGCCCTAGCGGCCTGGTTCCTGAGCAGCTGACCCTACAGCATCTTCAGATGTCTTCCAACAATCTCGAGATCATCCAAAATGCCAGGAGCCAGGCTACATGCAAGTAGTACAAAAGCAAATGGACAAGATTCTGTTTTTCGGCTAAGGAACACGGTGTGAACCCACTAACATGCACTCTCGACCAAGTTTTGTCATTGTCTGGTGTCCAGGTTGATACCTGTAGAACGTACCTGCCCGCTATTGCCGCGTATAGGAACTCACACTCTCTCGTCCTCTCTTCAGCCAGTCCTGTAGTAAAAAGGCACCTTGCGGGGCTGGCGAGGCTGTTCCTGCCGGTCAAGCGTCCTCATCCCGTCTGGGACCTGAATGTAGTCCTAAGCGCTATAGCGCATAAACCATTTGAGCCCATGGCCATGGCAGACATTAAGTTGGTCACACTAAAGACAGCCCTTCTGTTTAGCCTAACCTCATCTCTCAGAGTAAGCGAGATCCAGGCATTGGTCGCCTCAGAGCCATGCACCAGATTTCACAGGGACAAGGTCGTGCTCCACACACACCCAAAATATCTTCAGAAGGAGTTTTCATCCTTCAATATCAACGAGGAGATTGTGCTTCCCACGTTGTTCCCTGACACCAAGGAAGACGAAAAAACACCACTCCACTGTCTGGATGTCAGGTGGGCAATGAAAATCTATCGCGACAGAACGAAGGGCATCCGTAAAACGGATGCACTATTTGTAACTTTTGGAGGCTCTAGGCCTGGGCAGAAGGCCTCTAAGGCATCCATAGCTCGATGGATGTCAGCAGCGATCCAGGATGCATATAGGTGCAACATAAGGATCTGCTGCAGGGCATGCATGCGCATGCAGTGAGAGCTAAAGCGTCAGCAGTCACGTTCCAGCACCACGTTCCTTGGCAGGTGATCAGCAGGGTGGCAACATGGGCCACACCTTTGGCTTTTTTCAAGTACTACTGCCTTGGTACCAGTCCCAAAGCTGATGCAGCAAGCCAAGCTGTGCTGAGCAATCTATTTGCTTAAGAGGTCAGTCTCTCCTCCTCAGGGACTGGTGTCAGTTGTAATCACCCATACAGGATGGAGGAAAGGGATCGGGACATAGGTGTAATTAAGTGTTACTCACCGGAATGACTAACGTACTCCTAGTCCATAGTTTCCTTTCCTCCATACGTCCCACCATCCATCCCTCTATAATAAGACTAGTGAGGTTGTTAGACATTACTACAGCTAACACGTCATAAGGGGACTGAGGTGTGGCACCAGTGGGCGGGGTTAAGGGAGCCTGTGCTCCCGAGGCACGCCCCCATGCGCCAGGAAATTTAAAGGGGAAATGTCTTTTTCTGGTGGAATAGAGGTTCCGTTCCCGTCCCTCGCGAGGGACGCCCATACAGGATGAAGGAAAGGGGACTATGGACTAGGAGTATGTAGTCACTCCGGTGAGTAACACTTAATTTATCACAGCTAAAATTACTAATGACCTCCTTTTGAAGAATGTAGACGGGTGTGTCTGAATAGTTCAGAAGTAAGACCACTAGATTTCCATGGTGTTCTGTGGGAACCATGGCAAATGTCACTCTGTGCAAGGTCTGAACTTGTTTGTTGGTAATCACAGGACCCCAACAGCAGAAAGTTGGCAGATCCACATAAACACCTGTCTCTATCAAAACTTTCTCATGTCCGATATATAATAATTATTTGCTGGAAAATATTATTGGTGGAGCTAGCAGTGGAGTGGTTGATAGGCATCCTATTTTTGCAAGTCAAATGGAAGAAGGGTGGTCCTGGAATTCGATGGGTCCCCCCTCTTGTCTCCCAGGATTCCTTTCACTGTTCTCGCCTCATCTTTTCTTACAGGGGTTGGTAAGCAAAGGAAGACTCTGTTATTGGGGGCACTAGATCTCCGAGCTCAAGTGTTACCCCGGGGCTGCTATTCCTTCACTGGACTGAATGGGCTCTTGCGATGAGCGACCTACCTTGTCTATGCCTGTTGATCCCACAGATGCCACCATTTTCTTTTCAAACACGTTTTTATGATCCTGTGAATCGTGATACTATGCTGGGAGGGATCATCATGAAATGCGTGGTTGGGACTCTGACTGTCACGACTGCCCTGTTAATTTATGAGCTTCTTCCAGGAGTCGGAACAACCCTTGGAATATTCTCCTCAATACCTACAAAAGGTAGTTGTACATTACAATGCTTTGGCTTGCAATTTACAGTTACAAATGAAACCTTTTTTCTCTAAACTAAATTGCCTTGCTATCGAATACATAAAAGGTATAAGCATCGATACTGCTACAGTTGAAAGTCCGACAGTGAATTGTCAATCATGTGGTATGATCAGGGCTCACTCAAGAATCTATCAACATAACTGCTTCTCTGAATCCTTTTAATACTCATTAAGATGAGAATGATTTAACTATGATTGCATGCGTAAACTAAAAACCATAGAGTGATCTTGGAAGCATCAAGAACAATAGGATCTTCATGGGGAACTGCGACCCCTTAACTTCTAAAGCGGTATAACGAATTTCAGGTTGACAAAAAAATGAAATTTAGAGGAAGATATTTTGGACCTCATTATAAGTTTGGCGGTCCCGAAATACAGGTGCCGGGAGCAACGTACCGGCACCCTTTCCAGACCGCCAAACTGTGAGTTTACCTGTGGGGGCAAAGAACTCCCGTCAGACTTGCCGGGAGTTCAGGCTCCCTAATGGCATGCTTTTCCCTGAAGCACCGGCATCGTTGCTAACGGTGCCGGTGCTTCAGGTTTCCCAACCTGAAAAGTCATATGAGACGCCACAGGAATGGGAAATAACCATCCCGCCGCCACGCATGATATCCAGTAGAACCGGGATATCAGGCTGCAGAAACAGTGTTACGAGGTCAGCCGTGGGCCACCGCCTAATGGTGGGGTTTACGACCGACATCATAATAAGGGCCAATAATGAGTCATGACCGAAAACTCCCATTACCTCCTAAAATTCCATAAATACAATATTTTACATTCCTGACCCCCACACCATCCTCAATTCTTGAACACATCTGCCCCTTATCAGGTAATATTATTCCCATAAATAATGTCGCCATATATATGGTACCCAGGAATCGGCATTATTTATGGGCATAATTTATGGGGTAAATGGGAGCGGAAGAAAATATGGGTGTTGCGGGGGTAACCCCCGCAGGTTCCATGGGGTAATATTGCCACAAAAAAAGGAGCCTTTCTTGTATGGCAACACTGAAGTATCTCCATTAATGTCCTGTATTTCCAATCAGGTCTTTTAATGGTTGTGCGCAGAAGTCAAAAGGCGGCAGAATGCTTAGAATTTATGTTTTAAAGTCAATCATTTTCTTAAACCTTTGCATGGAGAACATAGTACGGGATTATATTTCTCCTCTTTAACTTACCCAGTATGGAGCAGGTGGAATTCCACATGTTGTAGTTAATCCTGTTGCTGTGGCAAAGTGGCCTGACTGATCGCTTTACTGGTGGTTGGGTCAGGAAGGGGGCTGGGTTCCACCACAAATGATATGATGTTGTGCATGGGGTCAACAATGGGATAATACCCCATCATCCACAAATGAAGAACAGGGGCTTGTCATAGTGTAACTGTATCTACTTTGGCCCTTTATGAGAAGTGAGGAGCGGTGCTGCTTCAGAAACGGCAGTGCCTGTAAACTCGGCTACCCTCACCTAGGTGTTGAAACCACTCCTGAATCTATGCAAAAAAGGAGTGAGACCTATGCTAGGTCTGGGTGTCCAAAGACAGACAGTCAGTCCCTATGCTAGCGGCATAAAGAGCAAAAGAGAGTTTGGAACTCCAACACAGCAAATGTAGTTCCGGAAGCTGTGCACCAGCATACTCTAGAGGTCCAGTTAGGCACAGAAAACTATGACTCCCATGTTGCCTATACCAAAACAGCACCGCTGAGTGATATTAACCCAAAGAGTGGCTGGATGAAAGTGCATGATTTTGTCAGGCAGAAGTAGTGCCACTTGGATCGAGGGATGAACTATTCCCAAGTCCTGCACCATATATCTGAACCATCCCCAGGAGCAGTGCACAGCAGCCCAGCCAATATCCATCCCATCCACCAAATGATTCCCATTAGACTAGACTCAAAGGAGGGGCCAAAGCCCTATACAAATCGATGGGCTCTGTCAGTAGCTGGTGGAGTCAGGCGGAAGAGCTCATTTGGGTGCTGGCTGAATAGGGTGAGAGAATAAACTGGCGAAGGAGCTGAAGACGGGACTGGAGCGGGGCCCCTGGAGCCTGGGAAAAACAGGTGATAAGAGGCTGGAAGATGGACTCTGAATGCTGGTATAAAGAGGAGACAAGAGGCTGAAGGGAAACCCTGGAGGCTGGATAAAGATACCACCTGAAGGTGGAGAATCAAGACCCAGCGGTTCTGGAGGGAGCAAGACCCAGAAGGCTGGGTAGAGAAAGATCAGGGAGGTAGTTTGAGAGGAGATTGATGCAGAGGGCCAGGAGGAAAAGAGTGGAGGGAAGGAGGTAACCAAAGGGGTGAAGAAGGAGAGGAAGTTAGAAGGGAACTGGAGAACCTGAATTGTTCTAATGGTAGTGCTCAAGGCGGTGAAGGGGTGTCCAAGGAGGAGAAAAAGTAGAGAGATATATAGAAGGGAACTGGAGAACTTGAATTGTTCTAAGAGTGGTGTCCCCTTTGGGTTGAAGGAAAGAGATGTACAAGGGAATTGGAGAACTTGAAATACTCTAGGGGAGGTGCCCAAAGGGATGAAGAAAGAGACAGAGCAATCGAAGGAACTTAGAAAGCATGGATTGTACTATAGGAGGTAGCCAAAGGAGTTTAGGATGTGTCAAAAGGGTTAAAGGAGGTGGGGAAGAGAATAGATAGCTTGTGTAAGAAAATAGTGATGAGTGATGGACACGAAAGTAAGCAGAGATAGAGAAAAGTGAACAGAGTGGATAGAGGAAATGTTGAAAGGGGTGAAGTGGAGAAATCTCGGGGAGATGAAAAACGCAGGAACAGAAAGAGGGGAAGGTGAAACATTGCGTAACCTCAAGGAGGTAGTAAAAAGAATTGAAGGGGTGAAGTCGACGACCAGTAAAGGTCTATGAGATTAGCTAGTAGAGAAAGGAATGGAGTGGAATTTTGTTGATGAGATGGTAGTAGATCCGAAAGCCAATAGAGGTAAACTTTGGAAGACATATAACAGAGCAAAAAGCTTTGAGGGAACGAGACTTGAGAGTAGATAGGAGCAGGTGGCTGGAGGAGCAGAACCCTGACTGTGAGGGGCCATCTCATCTTTAAAGCAGCCTCCTGTCATCGTTTGGCTTCAATCCATGCTGGAAGGCCTGCCACTCACAGCCCCACTAACAGAATCGACTCACGCTTTCCAATTGCTGCCCTAACTCTGATACTGAGAAACAAGTAGACCTGTGGGAAAACAGGATGTGGCACCCTTAAACCCAGGACTGAAGCTTGAGGAGAAGAGACTCTGAGAACTGTAGAAAACCTGGTGTGGAACCCCTAAAACCAGGGACTGTGAGCTCACGATTATTCTCTGGATTTGCCGGTTGACATCTGGCCATAGACTTACAGAAACAACCTTCCCTGAGAGACACTTTTTCTTTTCATTATGTTTTCCCAGAGCACTACCACCCCATATAGAATAACCATCCTGACAACCTTTAGTTTAGCATAGACCCTACTTGTTTATTTTGGCTAAACCTATTGAAACTTAATATCATAACCTGGTGTTAACCTGATTCCTTGATCTGTTCCGTTTGACGATCAGTGTTGTGTATATATACGCAATGTCAAAACCACGGCTGGATAGCAAAAGCAAAGTGGCACACTGCTGTATCCCACCTATTTTAAGATTTTCAAAGAACCCACAATTTTTAGCAGAAAGTGTCTATGTTAATAAATCAGGTGCTAGAAACTGAGATGTTTGTGGGAGTTCAAATGGGTGCCACATAGTCGAGTGGGGTAAACAAAAAGGCTGAGCATAGATTAACACACAAAAGTTCTATCTTGTCAAAACAAAAAAGAGTAAGATAGTCGCTTGCAAAAGTTCCAATAGTGTTGAAAAAGTTCATAACTTTTAGGATAGTTCCCTTGATAGGTCTCTTGCACTCAACTCCTATGTGTCCAGTAGTCCTTGTAAATGTTGCTGGGTTGTCTCCTTCCGCTACATTATACTCCTCTTCTTTCACCATCCAATGAACCTCCTGCTGTTCTCATCCTTCAATGCCTTATACTCTTCTCTCTCCACCTTCTAATGGTTCCATTTGGAATTATATTGTTCACCTGCTTCCTTCCACCGACTTATTCTCTCCCCCTTGCACCTTCCAATATTCTTTCTTCCCCTCTAGCTTCCATCCTCCTCCAAACGTTTTGCCTCCAACCTCCTCCAGACTTTTTTTTCTCTCTCTCTTAATATTTTCTATCTGACGTCTCAAAGTGCCCAGAGGATCCTTCCCATACCACCCCTCTGCCCATCAAATCAAGTTTGGGGAGTCATCCGACCCCCTTGGGCAAACATTTACATGGGGTCTTAAACTGCTAAACGAAATCACAACAGTATTCATTCCTCTTAGAAGCAATGGTTTCCAAGAGATTTATTTATAACTAGCGTTACCACCCAGCATTGCGCGGGTCTGTTGCACGTGGGGGTCTGCTATAGCCTAATGTATGTTTCATTGTGTCATAACCTCCTATTTTTGAAAAATCACAAAATTGGAAATCTCCCGAAATCGCCTATACTGATAGCACCGGGACAGACCCCGCTCTGTGCAGGGCGAATGGGTGGGGTTGGTCAGATTTCACCATCGACTGTACCCCCCAGACTGGTATGGTGATGTCAGACCAAAATTTCAGCCCATCAACTTGTGGGGCTGGAGCCAACAATCGCAAAATCGTCAATCTCCCGAAATCGCCTATACTGATAGCACAGGGCCGGAGCCCGCCCTGTGCAGGTCGAATGGGTGGTGCTCAAATTTCACTATCGACAGTACACAGTACACCCCGACCTTCAGCCTGCCAACCCCGAACATTCAGCCACACTTTCACAAATTTGCATAGATATGAAATCAGATATCGATACTCCCTGGACTAATCAAAAACATGAACAATGAGAAACTTTCAGCAGTTAGGGTTATTGCTGAGTGCGCACTTGTTTTGTCATGGGAGATGCCTATGAAGATGATTAGCTTTCTAATAATAAGCGTTATTCATAAGGACTGTGGACCTTATATTCTAAAGGTCTTTTATCATCCTTTTGTAAACTAGGGAAAAGGGTTTCTGGAAATCCATCAATAGAAAATGTGGAGGCTCCAGTTTTCCAGTCTAGAACTTTGGACACCTCATGTTGGGAAAGCCAAGACTCCTGCTTAGCACACTCGAGCACCTTTGCTACAGCATATGAGAACAAGAGCAGCATCCTCTCGGCAACGCACTTGCCGGCAATTTCTCAAGCAGTAAGTATAAGAACCAATTGTAAAACTGCACCATTTGCGCACTGGTACGGATTTAGATTGAACACATATTTAACATGCATAGCAGAGAGTTTGCAATTGCTACTGTGAATGCTGTTCATGCATGAAAAGTATTTCATTTGTAATAAAATGCCAATTGCTTGGACAGAGATGACTTCTACTGTAATACTATCTTTCACTGTTTTTTATGTATTGGGTGCAGGTTGCTGTGTGTTTTGCGTTGTCAGTGATTTTGTGATTGCTGGCATGAGAGAACATCTACAAACATGGACTATTTATCCCTGAAACTACTGGTTACAGTTATGAGATCTGCAATTTCATGATAAACTGTGCATGTTGGTTAACCATATTTTGTCACTACTAGGTAAAACAGTATAATGCATTTCATGAAAAGACATTACAGGATAATTGCAACAACATCATAAGCTGTATTTTAAATTGCATGCAAATTCAGTAGACTAGAGGCTAGTCATTACAACCACAGTAACATGACAATTGGTTTGACAGATGTCTAGTACTGTAACATGTATGTGCTGGGTGCTGTATGTTTGGCATGTCGGTAAATAAGCAAAATGTGGGTGTTTGCGGACTGGTTGGTGTCATTGCTTAAGCCTTTCCATAAAGGCCTTAGCAGTTTCTGCCTTTCATCATGTAATCTTGTTTAATGAGGCGGTATAGACGGCCAGGGCTGAAAGATGCATAATAGGCCACTATACAGGTGGTTAAGTAGACATTTCACTACATCTGATTATGTACATTGCACTGGACACCCCACATAGATGGTACTCACAAAACATACTTCTTTCACTTATTAAATTAGCAGCACTTTTGGAAAGACGTCTTTAAAATATTCTAACATCTATCAGGCAATCATAAATATCTAAACTATATGACTTCATAAGCCAAGCTACTAAGTTTAGAATGTATGGACTGGGATGTGTGACCTCCTCCTTGATTTGTGTTTGCAGATCCTGCAGTGAATGGTGTATCATTGAGGTTCAACTGCCATGTGCAGTGGCTGTAGATACCAAGCCTATCTTGCTCAGATCACGGGCTGAACCTGTCCATAATGGCCTGTGCATTGAGCAATCTGCTGGCCCTCCACCATCCATCCCTTGGACTCACTATACTCCCAGCCTTGCGCTCATCTCGCTCCAGCTCCTGTCTGCCAGCCCGCTTTACAGCAAGCATACTCCTGCACTTACCTGCACTGCCATTCCTGTGAACAACCTTGTCCCACCACCTCCACTTTATCACCATCCCCTATTGGCTGCTGGAGAAATAGAAAAGGGATGCGTCATTGATATCCCATTGTTGTTACCTGGTAGTCCTGCTATGTTGGTAATGTTTGTTTTTGTGGGGAAATTCTGTACGCAGCCCATGCCAAACCTTTTGCCCAAGAAAGGCCCCATTGGCACCCAAGTGGTTCTAATAACATTAATAGTCATTGTGTTCCACTTGGGCTGGCAGACAGGAACCACCGTTAAATGCTAGAGTTCAGAGCAAGCCGCTGTCTACTCCAGTGCTCACTGCCGGCCTGGGCCTCTAAGCTGCCCACTCATTCCCTCAGACTGGCTCTCCGCAGATCTTATCCTCCCTAAACCAAATGTAGATCTTGCTCCCATAGTGCACCATGTCATAATCTTCCTAAAGACTCTATATGAATGCTCACTCCTCTGTCCCTTCATTTTGTTTTTTTCCTAAATGACAGACCATATTAATAGGCAAATATTTCTTAGATTATGCCATGTGGATAACTCACAGTTTAAGGGCTCACCCCTGGCAATGGGAACAAGCCTTCACTTTGCTAATTCGAAGCGCCAGCAGGACAGACTCATTCTTGTCCGCTTCCAGAGTAGAAACATTGAGTGCCATTAAATTATGTCATAATAAAAGCTATTATGGAGCTTACACAGAGGAGTCTGGCAGGAAGCTCTATATAAATACCTGCCTTGATTTGTATTCCTTTGGATTGACACAACTATTCACATTGTACATTGTTTTATCTTTTATATTGTTTCTACTGCTGAGACCAAGGCCTTAAGGTATCCTCTTTGACGTAGTTAGGAACATGGGGACTGTCATTCCACTGCAGTTTAACAGCAGAAGAAGTTGAAGGCATTGGATGTCATTAGTGATTCAAGCTCATACTTTAATTTTCAAAATGTCTGCACGTTTCTGAAGGTGGCGTGTTCCTTGACCATCATGTCTTCAGTATGGGTCGGTTAAAGGAAACATCTTACTCAAAGTTAATTTGGTATTCCATGAGAACATTTCTGGTGTCTACAAGATGCTGTTTCAGAGCCACCGTCGCCAATCCCAGAAGTAAAGTTATCAGACGGAAGTAAGCTTTGCATAAGTTAGAAAAGCCACGTCCTGTTAACATTTTCTACAGTCCATTCTTTTAGATGGTAGCTATCAGAAAAATGGTCCTGGTTTGTGAAAGGATGCCAATGGCACTGAATCCATCATGACTCTCGCGTGAAAGTCTGCATAGGACATATTGTAAAAAGGAGGTAGGTAATCAGTTTAAACTCATTGATCCTAGAAATGTTGATAACTTTGTGTCAGCTTTCATTCCTTTTTCTCTGTAGGTCAACGCTCTTTTTCTCTCACATACCAAGTGCTTTCCAATCCTGTAGTAGGCAGGCCCTGATCTGAGTAGAGCAGTCCAATGTTATCGCCACTCTGCCCACCCTATTAGGACGTGACACTGACTGCATCATAAACTCCCACCGCCAAGACTCAGCACCTGTCCTCGGAAGGTCTTTAGTGCCCACCGGGCACCTGAAGTACTGACTTGCTGCTGTCATTCTTTCCCCTGGCCAGCACTTCAGTGCTTGCATCGCTTGGTCAGGTAAGGGAGGGGCTACAAGATTGATTCATACTTATAGAGCAAGATGGGAGTAGAGCGCCGGTAGTGCTCTTATGCTTCCCAGCTAACTGTTCAGTCATGTTTGTTGTATTCAAAACTGGCATCACTGTCTGCCAAGGCAGACAGCACTAAAAACGTTTCTGTCCAAAGACCGGCTGAGAGATCTGCTTAGTCAGCACAAAAGGAGCACCAAAAGCCCTACTCTCTGGGAGGTTTTATTCACTTTAGGCCTCCTGCATCACATCCCCTTGACACTTCTTCTGAAAGTGTTTTCCCAAGCGTGCCCTGGAAGGAAGAGTGACAACCTTAAAGTAGGACTATTAGCTTAACTAATTCACTCAGCGTACTCCTCTCTTGTGAATTACTGAACGCTGGCTACAGGGATATCCAGATCCAGTCTAAGAAGATCTGGTACCTCCTGGGTATTGCAAGAAAAATCTGCAAGTGTAGGAGCAGGATTTAGAGTTATTTTTAAGAAAGGAACACCCATCTATGTTACTACCTCTACTCCAGTCATGAAATGCTGGGAGGTTTATGTGTTTAATCAAAAGAGAAAATGAAGCGATGCTGCACTCAAGGTATTCAAAGTTTGTAATAATGTATTGGTGCAAGCATGTGAAAACACATACTGACCATGTATTATACAGAAAACAAGGGATGCCAGGTGGAAAACCACCTAGAACCACGGTGCACTCTAGTATGGCCAAAGTTAATCAACACCCAGCAACCAACCAAACAGCCCAAACCCAAAAGAAGCAAAACGTGGTTCAATGATAACCTTAGAGAACTCAGAAGAAATAAAAGAGCACAAGAACACCTCCATAGAAAAAACCCCACCAGCGATTCGAAAAATGAAGTGCAAAGGCTATCTAAATTATACAAACAAGAAGTGTACACCCAGAAAGCCAACTCACTAAACTCGCGCATCACCAATGCCACCTCAAACAGTAAAGAATTATTCACCATTATAAAGGTATTAGAAACCCCTATCCACCCTCCAAGTACAGTCATAGTGAACAAAGCATGGTGCACTACCTTCCAGGATGCTCTAGCCTTCAAAATAACCACCATGCAAAATAAAATCAAGTTACAAAAAGAAATATTAGCCACCTCCTTAAAATCCACTGCCCTGCCCTTGTCAGACATCATTACGGATACACCTGAATTCCACTTCACCGCAGTTACCACCGATGCAAGTATTAAAAACTATAGCGTATCTAAAACCCTCTAACTGTAAAGGAGACACATTCCCCGCTAAATTAGTCAAGGAATGTGCTTCATCCTAGCAACAACCATTACCAATTTTGTTAACGCCTCCTACGATACCAACACCATGCCGTCCAACATCAAAGAAACGTGGGTCACCCTGCTCCTCAAAAAACCCACCTTAGATCCCACTATCCCTACTAATTACTGCCTAACACTACTGTCCCCTTCCTACTAAAAGTCATAGACGAAATCGCATATACCCAAGTCCAAGCCCACCTCGAAAATAATCACCTGCTAGGAGAAAGACATTCTGGGTTCCTCCCAGGCCATATCACAGAGACAGCATTGTTGGACCTCAAAAACCAGATGGATGCGATCAGGGAATCAGGTCAACTATGCATATTACTATTACTTGATTTGTCAATGGCATTTGATCTAGTAGATCACGAAAAATGCTGCCAAACGCTGGCAAGTCATTTCCGATTCTCTAAGGATGCCAACTCCTGGGTCAACTCATTCCTCTCGGACTGCACCTCCAGAGTAGCCACAGGGGATGTAGCAGCAGATCCCATCTTAGTCCCCCTTGGAGTTCCCCAAGGCTCATGCCTCTCCAACGCTATATAATGCATATACTAAATTACTCTTTGCATCGCTAGATGCAATGGGAGTAATTTATACAAATTTTGCCGACAATACCCGAATACTTATTCCCATATCAGTGAATCTCGAACAAGACACCTTCGAGGTAAACAAAATATACTCCATCATCCAGAACTGGATGGCAGCAAACAGCCTTTGTCTAAATGGAGAAAAGACGGAGATCCTTATTGTATGCACCCAACTCAACAAGCAAAGCTTCCCCCACAATACACTGCAATAAACATTGATGGCACCCCCATCACCATCTCCAAACAAGTAAAAACCTTAGGAGTCTATTTGGACTCCAGACTCACCATGGGCAAACACATAAATGCCCTTGCATCATCCACGGCCTACACAGCTAAACTTATCTCACTAACCAGACCATTCCTCACACAATATAACTGCATCACTCTTTCCAGAGCCCTTATATTAGCCAAGATTGCCTACTGCAACATACTGCTATTAGGCCCCTCAAAACAAAACATAAACAAATTGCAAATTATTCAAAACTAGCTGTCCCCGGCCACACGTTGCTGTGGCTCAGTTTGGTTAAATGGAAAAGAAAGAAAAGAGAAAGCACACGTTTCTAATATGTTTAATTTGACAATGCTTGTGGGTATTTTTGAATGGCTCTGGTGGTTCTCCAGGTTGGGGAAGTTTAAGTTTCCCAGCGGCGCAACACATTCCTTTCGTTTCTCCATACAATTTCAGAGCCTTGCAATAAGGACACACTTCAGTCATGGTGCTGATGACAACATGCCAGCTCAAACTATAATCATCAGCTGGGTTGTACCGGAATGCAAAGCAATTGTAATCGCGTGATTGCTGAGCACAGAGTCGTGTTTGACGCTGATCTGCTGTTTCTTGTTGAAGTCTTCCAACCACTCTCAGCCTGTCGCATTCATTCTGTTGAGAACGAAGCAGATCTGAAGCTGCAGAACGCGATCGCCGTGCTCGCAACCGTGCGTCCTAAAGTCTGGCTGCACGTCGCTCTGCTGCTTTCTCGGCACATATTTCAGCATTGAAATGGAATTGCAAAATAGTGTGTGTTGCTTTTACATCCAACAGATTGCACTGTTCTGCAGTAAAATTTTCTGTGTAGCGTGTGTTGCTTTTACGTCCAACAGATGGCTCTGTTTTTCAGAAAAAAACATGTTTTTACCTATCACAGGTGTGACATAAAACATGGGCCTATTTGAATGCAACGTTGTGTCCAAATTTCAAAGCAATCAGTGAAGCACTTTCGGAGATTTAAGATTTTGAACAAACGAACATTTACATTTTTATTTATATAGATCGATAAAGCACTAAGAGCAGCACTAGGCATAAAAAAAGAGAGCACATATCGCAACACAGAAGAGAAGCCCACTGGCTTCCAATTGAGGCAAGAATAATTCATAAAACTCTCAACCTAACACATAAATGTGTCTCAGGTACTGCACCTAGTTACCTCAATCACTGTCTAAGCCACAAAAACACCACTCGAACACTCAGATCTAATGCCCACCTACATCTATTCACTCCACGCTTTAAGAACACCAGAACAGGTAAATCCAGCTTCCCAATAGCGGCCCCAAGAATCTGGAACACACTTCCCCCCCAACATCACTAGCGAGCCCACACTTATCAAATTCAAGAAACTTCTCAAAACCTGGCTCTTTAACAAATATTAGCCACAAGACCGACCCTCCGCTGCACAACTTCCCATTGCTGCCCAATACTGACCTACTGCTCCCCACTCTCCCTATCTGCCCTTTGCAAGACTCAAGAGATTATTCCTGCCCACAAGTTTCATTTCTATGTCAAGCTTACCTCTGTTAGATTGCTAAATAAATGTAACACAATATGTAACTGCAAACTGTACTGTACCTTCTGCCAAATTATGTAACCACAATGATTAAGTATACTGTAAATTACGCTGTGGTACCTCTGGGTTTGGGCATAAAATAAATGCAATAAATAAATAAATAAATATGCAGTTCCATTAAGTCCGAGCGTAGCACCGGAGAGGGCTAATCTGTTCAGGAACATGCCCAACATGTTTCGGTGCATTACGATCATCGGGGGCATACTTTTTATAGAATAAAAACAGGGAATCAATACTAGCTGAAACAAGTATAAATACTTTCACTGAGGGAGCAGAGTAGTAAAGTTCAACTTACTTTAAAAGAGAAAAAGCCAAAGCAGACAGGAGGCAGCCAGGCAGAGCCTCCGGCGGCAGCAGGAGCAAGAATGGTGTCATACAGAAGAGGACTGTAATATGTGCTACTTTCTAAACGAAAACACAAACAAGCATTGGCAAAGCCAATAGTTTTGGCTTGTCTATAAGTATTGGCATTTGCAAAGGTACTATCATTAGATGCCCAGGTACCTACACTATTTTCCCCCCGTCTACCATCAATGGCCAGTAATACCACTATGGCTGTGCTTGGCAAGTGCATTTTCCATGCCTACATAAAACCCCAAACTGTTGGCATTGCCAATTCTTGTTTCTTATTATGGTCACTGCTCATTGGGTAAATATGGCATTGTGGGACGGCTAAAGATCTTCATAAACAACTGCCTGAAACATACAAAGTTGGTGAAATCATAAAATAAATAATCATAGGAAGTTCAGACTACCATATTTCATAATAAGCTCAGGGCTTTACAGGGGGGCCATTCCCATCCCCAGATGTTTCTAGCAGGAGGAGGGCTGTGCAATGTCAGCCAGAGACCTCTGGACCCCCAGGAATGGGTGGTGGCTAATCAGCACCTATACTCACAACTACATAAAATTGGTCTATGAACCTCCTGTGATTGCAGCTCAAACACAAGCTCCAGCAAAGATTTCCGCTTCTGAAATCTGTATTACTAGTTTACACATCTAGGTGCATGTCAAATGATGCTGCAGTGTTGATTTGGGGAGATAGGGACTCTAATATGCAACAAATTCAAGTGGTAAAATTGTTTCAAATAGGTGCCATTTACCCTTGATCCTTACCAACAGACTTTTTTGCCAACTAACCTGTTTTACAATTTTGCAAAGTAA
This sequence comes from Ambystoma mexicanum, assembly GCF_040938575.1. NCBI lineage: Eukaryota > Metazoa > Chordata > Amphibia > Caudata > Ambystomatidae > Ambystoma > Ambystoma mexicanum. Next base: position 563,269,228 of record NC_090931.1, read on the forward strand.
AAATAATAAGAATGTGGTTATTTATAAAGCACTTCATGAGTATTCCTCCTTCTTCTATGTGCTGTAATAATTGTGTCACTTTTATTACCCACTTTTAAGTATTCAAGACATCACTTTGGGGGCAATGGGAGGGGGTGAATCTGCCCGACTGGAATTCAAACCCATGACGCTCAGCAATGTTCTGTTATCATCCAGAAGTAAAAACCATACATACATCCAGGTGCTAAATGTGGATGGTAATAGAGGAGATTGACAAGACACTACCCGTGTTCTGTGTGGAGAGAACCTTAGGTGCTAAGTCCCGCTACTCAGACTCATTAGACCAACAATGTACTGCAATTAATGCGTTGTGCAGCTCAGTGAACTGGGGCTCCACAGAGCTCAGTGAGCGGATCCACAGGTGCAATGCTATGCGCGGGGCACTTCCATGCTCTCCTGGGTATTTTTTTTTTGTTTGTTTTATTGGTTAAATAAAGTTTCTTTTCAACTTTTAACAAAATGATCAATATCCTTTTCCCTTTTCCCTGCCCCCCGTCCTTATGCTGGGCCGACCTTCTCACGGACTCCAGCATTACCATCCTTTAGTCCCTTTAGGATCGATTCTATGAATCTTAGTGCTTCCAGGGTGGGGCTGACCTTTTGTACCGTCAGGATTCATTCCCAGTATTCCTCATCCGTTGATGTATTTATATTATCCACCCATTCACCTAAGCATAGGCTCCTTTGGGTGTTTAATGCCGGACAGGAAAGCATCCAATGTTTTATTGTTTCCAGCATCTCAGGCTCATTACAGAATCGACATCTAGATTCTTCCACTGGAATTTGTTTCCTTATATAATGGACCTCTCTTGTTGGCAGGATGTTGAATCTGCATCTCATCAAGAGATCCCTATATTTTGAAGAGGGAAATCTTCTCAAGTATGTTGGAGGGTCATTCAATGCCTTTCGTTCCCAAGTAATATTATGACAGTTTGTATTCTGGATTTTTTGATTGTCTGTGGCTATCCAATCTTTTTCCCGTATGTTTTTCTTCCCTTTCTCAGGATTTTCTTTCAGCGTATCGATTTTGATATGATAATGTTCTAGAATTTCGAAATAGTTCTTTTTCCAGGCATTAAAGTGTGGGTCTTCATTTCTTATCTCTTTATTAGCTAATATTTCAAATGAGATGGAAGGTTTGTCTAGGATGCACTTCCGAAATAACAAAAGTGTCTTCCACAGGACTATTGACTCCATCGATTGTAATCTTAATTCGTGTCTTATTGTCAATACAGGGAGGCAGTTAGGAAGCCTAAGTACCCTTCTCTAACACCCCCCACGTTTTCCAGTGTAGATTTAGCAACGATTCGGCTCCATATGTTATGCTTGCCACTACCTTTTGTTTGTAAAATATGATTTCTGGCATCATTGAAAAAGTTCTGTAACGTCGATGGAGGGCTCGAGCTTGATTTGTAAGTTTTATCAGCTTTTCTTTGATGAAATTTAATTGGCCTTACTCATTGATGTTTTTATTTATTTGTACCCCCAGGTAAACTGTTGAATCCACTATTTCCAGCGGTTGATTGTCCAATGACCAAGTGAATCCCTTTTTCTGTTTTATGGCTCTGGATCCACACCCCGACTGCATTATTAGGATCATGGATTTTTTGACGTTTACCTTCAGGTGGTTTTGACTCAAGTAAGACTTAAATTCCACCATGCATCTCTGCAGGCCTATGGGGGTTTGGTCCAAAAATACAACATCATCCGCATATACGATCCATGAGAGGGCTTCATCCTGAAATACTGGGGGAAACGCACGGATTTGATCCTGGGATTCTTTCATATCTGCTAAGTACAGAATGAACAGGAAAGGTGCCAGTGCACAGCCTTGCTTTATGCCTTTAGATGTCGGGATTTTATCTGTCAGGTCTCCTTCTTTTGAGACGACTATCTGAACTGAGGTGTTGGTATATAGTTCCTGAATGGCCTCAAGCAAATCCTGCAGACAGTTCAATTTCCTAAGTTTGGCCCATAGGAGTTCTCTGCAGATCCCGTCAAAGGCCTGTTCGAGATCGACGAAACCCAGGTATATGTTCCTTTTTTGTTTTAATGCCCATAGCTTTAGCATATTCAGGATTAATAAATTCAGTGATGTTCCAACGCCGCTCATAAATGCTGTTTGTCTCTTATCGAGGATCCCCGTCCTTAATGCCCAGTTTTTTAAATCTCTCAGCAGGATGGAGCAAAACAGTTTACCTATGGAGTCGAGGAGGGCAATAGCCTATAATTCCTCGGTTTGTTACGGTCTCCTTTTTTATATATTGGTACGATTAGGGCCTCCTTTCAGGATTGAGGGATTGATCTTTTTGTTAGAATCTGCTGAAATAGTATTAAGATGAAATCTGCCCACTCTTCCTTATTTTACTTCAGCATACAATTAAGGATGCCGTCTGGGCCGGCCGCTCGTGATGAACTCAATTTTTGTATCCTTATTAGGATATCTTCCCTGTCAATGTCAATAAGCCATTCGTTTCCCGATCTTTTCTCAGTCTTGATAGAATCTTTCGCCCCCTTTATTGATTATCTCCCATAGGGACCTAGAGTTAGATGTGCTTATTGATGCCATCATCTTTTCGGCATCTGTTTGTGCTCTCCAGATCCTGGTGGATTTTAACCAATTTTTATAGGACTGCTTACATATGTTCCTCTTTATTTGTGAGGGTACTTTTCTGCAGATGTCTCAGTTCTGTATGATGTTCCCTTCATTTTTCCACCAGGGTTTTGTTGTATGCGTGTTTCCTTATCACGTCTTGTTTTCTGTTTAATCCGGTCTTGATCTCAAACTCCTTCAGTAGGCAACCATATTCCACTGTTTCGTGTTTCTCTTCAAAGTTACGAGTGAGCCGCTCTGCTAGTTGGGGAATTGCCTTTGCTTTAATTTTTAGCCTAGTACATCCCCCCGATAATTCCATTTCGGGGATATTTCGGTACTTAGGCTCTTCCGTCTTCCAAAGAAGTTCTATTTCTAGTAGAGCATGGTTGCTAACTCTCTGTGGAACTACTTTGAAGGAATAATCCAAGGCAGGGTGTTTCTGGCGACAAAACAGTAGTCCAGGCAAGCAGTCCTTGAGTTTGCAGACCAGGTGTCAGATCCTGGAAGGTCACCTGCTGTTTGACCGTTCAACATACACATCTCCCTGGTGTCCATTTCTGCCCGCCAGAGTTTTTCATTAGGCAGCAGTGTGTCTTCTTTTCAGCAAGCCCTTTTTGTCCAACAATTTAATGTTCAGATCCCTGCATATAATGATCAGTTGGCCCTCGTCCTCCAGCATTGATGCATCAATAGCCACCATGATCTCAGCTAGATATTTACTTGTAGCTAATTCTGAGGAGTTCCAATATGTGTTTATTAGAAGAAGTCTCTTTTCATTCCGACCTCTGTTTTTCACAATTTTAAGTATCTGTACTAGCGGGTTCGGAGTCAGATGTTCTAATACTTGAAGTTGGCAATCATCCTTCACTAGGTCTTCCCAAGGGTCCTTTCTGCGCCGGGTTTATATAAACCTGATAGCCTTCACACACGGGAGTTATTCTCATCCAGCTCTCTTGTATACAAATTAGTTCATATTTCACTAGGAAATTACTTTCTCCCGAATAAAGATGACCAAATCCCTGTGTGTTCCATGATGCCAGGAGGGGTTTGATTCCTTCTCCACTGCCGGAAGTCTATTGTCTCTTTTTTTCTGATCTAATGGTGGGGGTACATCCTCGCGTTTCCATTTTTTTCAGTGTCTGAGTTCTGGCTCCTGACCCTTTTGTCCTCTGATTAGAATTATCAATCGTAAATCTCAGCTTTGTTAGTTGATTCTCTGTAGCCTTTCGGTAGTTATTTATTTTGCTTGTTGGATCTGAACTACGGTCCCTTGTATCCTCCTGATGCTGCCTGGTACTTGACTTTTGATTAACCCTCTCTTCCTGCCGTGTATTAGCAGCTTTCCTTTCTAAAGTTTTAATTGTTTTTTCCACTCTCTACAGCAGGTCTGAGGGCCTTTACCGCTCGCTGGTCACTTTTATTGCCTGGGTCGACAAGTCTGTATCCCCAAAACTCCAAGTTGTTCCTTGCACCCAGCAAGCTTTCTTTCAGTTTACTTGTCCTCAGGTGTAGTAAGACCATGTTCGGCTGTTTTTCATCAATGAACTCCACTATTACCACATCATCACTATGGATTCTCAAAGTTGATGGTAGGTCTTTAAGTAATGCCATCACCCTGGCCCTGTTCAACACGATCCTGTTTCTATCTTTCCAAATCCGTTCCAATTTAAGTGTGTGGACTTGACCAAACTGGCCCGGAATCTTCCATCTCTCCCCTTGCTGATATTTTGCCGTTGGCTTTTCTAGGCTCCTATATGTCGGGATTTTTCGCCCTTGCGAAATCGACCGGTTGCCTGTGCTCGTTTCAAGTCTTGTATTTCGTCTGGCTTCTAGCTGTTTTAGTAACTCCAGTTTCTTAGTTACGTTGTTAGGGCTCCTTTTCCTGTCCATCGTGGTCGTTAGAGAATCTTGGGCCTTGACGTCTCTCTTTTTTTCATTAAGATCATTTGGCCTTTCATCACGAGATTGATAGGGAGATTTCGATCTCCAATGGGATCTATATTCTTGATACCTGTCCCTTGGCCTCCTTTTGACGTTTTCTTCCTCGTCTTTTGGGAGATTATCTTGAGATTCTCACCTCCTGTGGGATCTATTCTCTTGGTACCTGTCTTGTGGACTCCCTTTAACATTCCAATATTCGTCTTTCAGATGCTGGGCACCTTCATGTCTTTGTTTGCCCACTTCATTTTTCATTATTTTTTCATTAAGTTTCTTTTTCCGTTGGTCTTCCATTATTCTCAATTTTTTTCCTGTCGGGGCAGGATCTAGCTGTTTGTCTATTGCTTGCCATTCAGATAGTCTGATATTATCCCACAACTCATCCTCTTTGATTTCCTCAATTGTTTCAATGAGGTTACTCAGACAGCCACTTGTATCCAGTTCGTTTTCCTTCTGTGTGATTGCGACTTTCCCCTTCGATACACTTGACAAGCTTATTTCTCTCCTGGGCTTCTTAGGTAACGGTTCAACCCTCTCCTCAGTAGGCATTTTGATATTCCTTAAGAATGCTCTGGATCCATTTGCTTTGCGCTTGTATGCCTTTCTATACTTTCTTTTCATTGGTTCCTTTCATGCCTTGTAGAGGTTCTTCTGAGCTAATGCTCCTTTTTCTGATTGCTGTGTAGGTTCTTTAAAGATCGCATAACTTGATTTGATCTCCTCATCCTCTACTATCAACAGGCAATCTGAGTTAGTAGGCCTAGGTTCCTTTAAGCCCTTCCCTAACACTAGGGGGCCACCTACTTTTTGCTTTGGCTTGATCATTTCAGGATTTTTCCTCATCAGCTCTACCTGATCCTGTTCCCTTAAAGAATTTCGTTTAGGGTCTGTGTTCAAGGAGGATTGCTGATTTAGCTTTCTTATCCACTTATGATCCTCAAGAATGGCTTCCATCAAGAGTTGCTTATCATTGGATTCCTGGCGCGCCAGATCACACAGGCGGTTTTGCCATTGGTGTGACAGGTCAGACTCTTTTTGCAGTCTCACATCCAATTGCTTCGTAAAACTTACTATTTCGCCAATTCCTTCCTCTGTTTCCAATGCTAAAGAGTGTAGTGACTGCAAGGTTTCATTCAGGGACTCATAGAGTTTCAGAAAGGGGGCAAGCGTGATATTTAATGCTGCCATCACCACATTCTGAGTATGTCATATCGTCCAGTCTTCCCTTGCATCACAGATCACTTATTTTTTCCAGAAAGATGTCATCAATACTCATGGTCTGTGCCTTTTCCATCGCCCCTTGAGGGGGTAGGCTTCTGTGATCAGTTTGTCTAGTGCCTAAATTTTGATGTAAATTTCCGCTTATTTGTGAGGAATTAGAATCAAATTGGTTTGTTAGGTCCGCATCATCATCAAGCGCTGCCAGTTTATCCTTTATGAATGATAAACTTCTCTTTTTTTCCCTTACTATTTTACCAGTAAGGTTTGAAATATCCAGAATTAATTTGGAAGCAAGACTTGAATTACTGAGGGTTTCGTGAGCCATGCCGAGACAGCCACTTTGAGGGAGGGTGGCCAGCAGATGACCAGACCTCTGCTCCCAACTGTCTCCGATACCTAGGTCTGTATCATTAAAGATGTTTGCATCACGCTTTATCTGCTCCTCACGGGGACAGGGGAAACCCACCGAGCTGAGGGGTATATTCTGTGTGGCCGGTTGTGACTGGGGCATGTCATGCTCAGTAGTTAAGGGTAATGTGGTCGCCCCCTTCTGAGTGGGTGTTACATCCAGAAAGTCCCTCACTTCCCCAGATTGTATACAGGAGCTTCCCGACCCTGGTGGGTCATTAGGGTCTTCCCGATCCTCAAGTGGGGTTAGGTCAGATACTTCGGCCCCTTGTATCTTTTCTCCCCCCACCTTCTCTCTTGGAGCCTCCAAATATGACTGTTCAATAGTCAAATTCCCCTTGTGTATGTCTATCGCCTCCCCTGTGGGTTCTTCCCCACCAAGCGTCTTCGGGTAATTAAGCTTGTGCGGGGCCACATATGTCTCCATGAGCCTCAGCAGATGTAGCTTATCCCCCTGATCGTTCTGCAGGGTGTGCTGACTATCCTCCCCCTGGCACCTGTCCGCTACTGGTAAAATTGGTTCTCGGGCGGATATAGCCTCAGTAGTTATTTGGGCAGGTTCACCTTCCTCGGATGCTGAGTCCATAAGAACAGAATCTTCCTTGGCCAATGTAGCCACAGAGGGCTGGTCCTTCTCATGGGTTTTTTTGGCCAGGAAAGCCAGGCGACTTTGTCTCCAAGGCAACACGCCTTTATTGGGGCCTCCCGCACTCGGTGACAGACCCCCAGCAGGAGCCGGGTAGGAAGCAACATGCTGCCTTACCTGCTGTCTGGTTTTCACTCTTTCTTCCGCCCCTGAATCTGAGTTGTCACTTTTCAGGCGTCCCATCGTCGTGCAGCTCCTCTCAAGTCAGCCCGGGAGAGAGGTAAACTCTATCCCCAGGTCGAGGACTCTGCCATGCCGCACCACTGACAACACCAGTTCCTCAGAGCTCCGAACAGGATCCAAACAGGAAAAATTTGCCGCCCTTTACTCCTCGCCGGGCTTAACGCCACAAGGGTGGTAGCCTCAGTGCTTTTAGGGCGAGGGAAATCACGTGCTAGGTCACGTGACCGAAGGTAGCTCTGCCTCCTTCAGGAAGCGAGCGGATGCCAGCAAGAGCCTCTGAACAGCTCGCAATGCCGGTTTCCCTGCTGTACAAACGTTTGCCTCAACAAAGCAACTCCTCTCCACCAGTCAGCACTCCTGGCTAAAGCAGGGTTAATTCCAGGGTCTGAACAGTGTTCACCAGGTGCAACGCCCTTTCTGTGGCTCAAAACCAGCAGGGATTACCTATACAATCCCCCCTGAAGGTGTAAGGGCCCCACAGGTGCAACGCCCTATAGGAACCTCATTAAGGACCCCAGGTGTAACTTTCTGGATGGGAATCAGCAGGGTGGCTGCTATTATTAAACCGCTGGAGGAGGCAGTGATTAGGCTCCCTCCGGAGTCTGGACAGTGGATTTTGCAGGTGCAATCCCACGTGCAGGGCGCCCCGGCATATGGCACTGTGGGTCAGTACCAACACGGCTCTGTGCCCAGTAACATTCTAACCAGGGCTTCCATTCGTGTAATGTCCAACACAGGGCTACCCCACCACCTTTTTGGTGTGCAACCTTATAATGCACTGTTACTCAGCCGCCTTTAGCAGGGTTGTAAGCCCATTACCGGCCTAAGAATGTGCCTTAGGTGAGGATAGGTGCCCCCAGTCAACCATAATGCCCTGCACTGATGACCAGCAGTGCCCCTGGAGTATAGTGTGCTGCCAGTTGCCCTGCACTTGTAGTGGCTTAACAGTGTCCCTATGTCCGGCTTTGCCCTCCCCACAAGAGCCGGTCTCTCAGCTTGGCTGTTGGGCTGCTTGCTCTCCATGTCAGATGGCTCTGAGCCACTCAACTCCCACTGCAGGCTGCTCCCCTCTCTGCCGTCGGGCTGCAGCGCCCCATCGATGCGCAGCATCACCTGTTTGTTGCCCTCCATCCTCAGGAGCGCAGCCTGTGGGTGCTGGGAAGCCACATGGTGCTCGTCCTGGGCCCCCTCTGCAGTCGGACCACCCACTGCCCCAGTGAAGGGGATTCAGTGCACCACCAAATCCAGCAATTGGGAGCTCTTCGATGGACATCCTTACAAATGTTGCCATGCTGGACACCTACTAGATGAACGGAGAAAGAATCAGAGAGAATTTTTCAAAAAGTAGGATTCGGTGAAAGAAAATGGCTGCTGTGTGACAAAAAAAGCCCATGCTCGCGAGCCAATCACATAATAGTGACATCACTAGGAAACTGCACACCCAATCAGCTACTGCTTACATCTCAAAGCACTTGAGCAATCCCCATAAATCAATGCATGGCCATTTTCAGAGACATTTTAGATCCAAACGTAACGATTCTGTTTGTTTGAAGCCCATGGTGAGGCTGTTTGAGCGCTCTGCTCGTATTTAGCAAGATTTGTGCTTCCATCTGAAATTTTTAATTTGTATTTTGACTTGCTAATGTGTGTGTGTATATCTGCTTCATCTGCAACTAAAAACTGTTATTGACTTACTAACGTGTGTGTAACAACCACCGCCTCGTGGCCTTGTTCCTTCCCTTCAACACCAGTTGTTTCCTGCTCCCTCGATCTGCCTGCCCCTGCTCCATATTGGGCACTGGCTCGTAGTAGTGAGGTGCCTGCTTTGTGTCTGTGGCTCTCGGCTCAGCGTCTCCATTCTGCTGGCTTGAAGCACACAGTCAGACTATTGGAGCACTCTGCTCGTATTTAGCAAGATTTGTGCTTCCATCGGAAATTTTTAATTTGTATTTTGACTTGCTAATGTGTGTGTGTATATCTGCTTCATCGGCAACTAAAAACTGTTATTGACTTACTAACGTGTGTGTAACAACCACCGCCTCGTGGCCTGGTTCCTTCCCTTCAACACCAGTTGTTTCCTGCTCCCTCGATCTGCCTGCCCCTGCTCCATATTGGGCACTGGCTCGTAGTAGTGAGGTGCCTGCTTTGTGTCTGTGGCTCTCGGCTCAGCGTCTCCATTCTGCTGGCTTGAAGCACACAGTCAGACTATTGAAGCACTCTGCTCGTATTTAGCAAGATTTGTGCTTCCATCTGAAATTTTTAATTTGTATTTTGACTTGCTAATGTGTGTGTGTATATCTGCTTCATCTGCAACTAAAAACTGTTATTGACTTACTAACGTGTGTGTAACAACCACCGCCTCATGGCCTGGTTCTTTCCCTTCAACACCAGTTGTTTCCTGCTCCCTCGATCTGCCTGCCCCTGCTCTATATTGGGCACTGGCTCGTAGTAGTGAGGTGCCTGCTTTGTGTCTGTGGCTCTCGGCTCAGCGTCTCCATTCTGCTGGCTTGAAGCACACAGTCAGAGTATTGGAGCACTCTGCTCGTGTTTAGCAAGATTTGTGTTTCCATCTGAAATTTTAAATTTGTATTGACTTCTTAACGTGGGTGTGTATCTGCTTCCATCTGCAACTAAAAACTATTATTGACTTACTAGTGTGTGTGTGTAACATCCACCGCCCGCAGCCTCATTCCTTGGCATTCCCTTCCCCGCCCCTTGTTTCCTCCTCCTGCTCCCTCCGCCCACCCTTGGTCCTGATTTGGCATTGGGCAGTAGTAGTGAGGTGCCTGCTTTGTGTCTGTGGCCCTCAGCTCAGCGTCTCAATTTCGGCTAGCGTGAAGCACACAGTGAGGCTGTTAGAGTGTTCTGCTCATGTTTAGCAACATTTGTGTTTCCATCTGAAATTTTACATTATTATTGACTTGCTAACGTGGGTGTGTATCTGCTTCCATCTGCAATAAAAAACTGTTATTGACTTACTAAGGTGTGTGTAACATCCGCCACCTCGCGGCCAATTTCCTTCCCTTCCCCACCCCTTGTTTCCTCCTCCTACTCCCTCGCTCCGCCTACCCCTGGACCTGATTGGGCACTGGGCCATAGTTGTGAGGTGCCAGCTTTGTGTCTGTGGCTCTCTGCTCAGCGTCTCAATTTTTCTCGTCTGAAGCACACAGTGAGGCTGTTCGAGCACTCTGCTTGTGTTTAGCAAGATTTGTGTTTTCATCTGAAATTTTAAATTTGTATTGACTTGTTAACGTGTGTGTGTATCTGCTTCCATCTGCATCTAAAAACTGTTATTGACTTACTACCGTGTGTGTAACATCCGCCGTCTCGCTGCCTCGTTCTTTGGCCTTCCCTTTCCCACCCCTTGTTTCCTCCTTCTGCGCCCTCCCTTGGCCCGCCCCTGGTCCTGATTGGGCACTAGGCCCTACTTAATTCTTGCTCCCAGGGCAACCCTGCTGCCTGTTGCAGCTGCCCTGTGGTCAAGGACCCCAAGGCCAAAGACAGCTCCAGCAGTAGCCGCTCCCAATGGTGTCTGCTCTTGTCATCCGGGGAAGCATGAAGCCTGCTGCCATTTACCTGCTGCGACTGACCAGGTAGGGGCGATGCAGCAGATACCCACATCAGCGCTTCCTCCAGACAGACTCTCACCAAAATCCTCTTTGTCGTTCCCTCTCCAGACCTATGGACCCCTCATAATGTCTTTGTTCTCTCTCCTTTCTCCTCCTCTCCCATTAATGGTGGCACCTGTTGGGAGGTCCTCGTGGACCCCTTCCTCTCCTCCAAGTCCATCATTAATGTTTATCTAAATGGTACTTTCATGGTCCAGGGCTCTCAGCCCAATCTCCTGCTTCTTGATAGGTGTCTCCCACATCTCATCAATCTCCTCTCACTCCTTCTAACACCACTCTGGTCCCTCTGCCACCTCCGTCCTCCTCCACTGACTCTCTGGCACCCACCTCCTCCCCCGCTCGGGCCCTTATGCCACCTCCATCTACTGCCTCTGCCCACTCTCTGGCCTTTCTACCGCCTTCGCTTGGTGTAACGCACTCCTGCACCCCACCCCGGAAGTCTTTCAAATGTGACAGCCGCTCTACGTAGCTACTCTAAACTCTCGCTCTGCTGTCAAACATTCCTCTGACCTCTGCCACCTCCTCGAAGACCTTGACCTGGATATCATCGCTCTCACCAAGACATGGTTCACGGCCAGCTCTGTCACGCATTTTGACACTCTCCTTGGTGAGGGCTACAAGATCCTCTCTGAGCCCAGAACCAACAAGCCCAGAGGTGGAGTTGCCCTGATCTTTCCAGGGTGATTGCCTGCTTCTGTCATTCCTACGCAGGCCTATTGCTTCTTTGAATGCCTAGTCTGCAGGCTCTCTATCTCTCCTGCCCTCTCTCTGACTGTGGCCACCACCTACAGGCCTCCCGACCGGGTCACCCTCTTCCTCTCAGAATGTGCTGACCTCTCCTCTCCTTGCCTCAAACTCTCAACTTCTCCTCCCTGGAGACCTCAACCTCCACCTGGATGCTTCTAATCCCACCTCTGGGCTCTTCTGCAACCTATGCAACACTCTCTCCTTTTCCATTCTACCCTCTGGTCGGACACACTCTGCCGGACACACCTTGGATGTTCTCATCTCCTCAGACATCCCCCTCTCTAACCCTCTCACCACTCCTCTCTCTTGGACTGACCACTTTCTGCTCTCCTCTCACCTGAAACTTCTTGCCCCTCAAGCAAAGCCTACCCCAGCGCTTCTACCTTCCTTCTCGGTCATTCAGCCCATGAAGCGAGTATCAGTGGAAGCCTTTGCCTCTACCTTCCCTACTCCTATAGCTGACTCACACTGACACAGTCCTCTCTAACCTGCATCTTTCTATCTCCAACACTCTGGACATCCTTGCCCCAGTCATGAGAATCCGTCTGAAGCTTACCTCCAAGTGCAACTCTTGGTACGACTCCGACCTCCCCACCCTGAAACACAAGTGCAGGGTAGCTGAGAGGATGTGGAGGGTTTCAGGCACATCCTCTGACAAACTGGCCTGATGCCTGCTCCAAAAACAATACAGACTCTCTGTCCTTTCCAAGAAGGGTGTCCATATCCAAGCCTGCGTCTCTTCGGCCTCTAAGAACATGGACAAACTCTTTAAAATCTGCAAGGAGCTGGCCAATCAATCCTACTGCAGTCTCAACCGCTCCTGTCCCCTCCCAGGCCCTCTGTACGGGTCTGGCCTCTCATTTCACAATTAAAACCCAGGTCATCCTGTCCTCACTTTCTTCTTCCTCTCCCTCTACCTCTCTCAGGCCCTCTTTGGCCACCTCTCCCTCTTCCTTTTTCCTCCTTCTCTCTGACAACACCTGACAAGTCTCTAGACAAGTCCGATCTATGAAAGTGACATTCAAACAGGTGCTCCCCTGCTCCTCCAGAACCATAAAGGACCACATTGCCACCCCAGCTCCAGCTTTGGCCGATTTCTGCTATCACGCCTTCGCCACTGGATCTTTCCCCTCTCTCCTCAAGCACTCCCTTGTGCACCCCCTCCTAAATAAGCCTTCTGCCAGTCCAACATGTCTGGCAAACTACCGCCCGATTTCTATCACCCCTTTCCTGGGCAAACTCCCGGAAAAGCAGGCCATCTCACAGTTTACTCTCCACACTGAATTTGTTGGTTGTCTCCAGGACCATCAGTCTGGCTTTAGAGCAGCCAGAGGCATGGAAACTGCTCTCCTGAACACCTGTGAAGATCTGCTCTCTAATCTTGACTCCAGCTCTCCCTCTGTCCTCATCCTCCTTGACCTTTCCTCTGCTTTCGACACAGTCAATCATGCCACTGTGATCAACCGACTCCGTGTGAACCTGGGCATCACGGATCAGGCTGTGGCGTGACTGTCCTCCTTCCTCCTGGACCATCCCTCCCAGGTCCAACATGGGTCCTTCCCCTCTACTACCTCTCTCTCCACATGTGGTGTCCCCCAGGGCTCAATCTTCTCACCTTGGCTCTTCAGTGTCTATCTGGCCCCTTTGGCCCATCTGATCTCCACCTTCTCTTCTAACTTTCAGTACTACGCGGATGACACTCAACTCTCTTTCGGGCTTCCCTCAGCCTCCTTTCCTCCCTCGCTCATTCCTGACTGTCTATCCGTGGAATATCAGGATTGGTGCACATCCAACGATCTTTGCCTTAATGCCAGTAAGACGGAGAGCCTTCTCATTGGGACCCCTGCTCCCGCTTTCACTTTCTCAATCTGGCCGCCCTCTTTGGGTCCTCTACCCTCTCCTTCCAGTGAGGCAAAAAATCTTAGTGTCATCTCCGACTCCATTCTCTCCTTCTCTCCCCACATCACAGACCTTGCCAAAAAGGGCCACTTCCAGCTGCACCTCCTCAGAGGTATTCTACCTTTTCTCACCTTCCCCCAGAAGCTCTCTGGGCCTCATTACGACTCCGGCGGTAGCCGTGTCGGTAAAAATGTCACAGCTGCCGCCGGAGTTGTGTTTTTTTCTGGCGCCTGGCTTTAGGGAATTACTGGGGCATTACAGTCCTGGCGGTCCCAGAAGCCAGGCACCGGAAAAAGTAACTCCCCTTTCCGATTTGAGTCCAATGGGAATGGGGTGGACGCAAGCACCTGCACAGTGTGCAACAGTGCCGTTGCTTCCGTCAAAGTCAGCGAGCGGGTGCTGGATAGACATACGGCTCGCAGACTTCTACTCTGCTGGTCCGGTAACAATGGTGCCGGTGAGCCTACCGGCACTGTTGTTACCGAACCGGCAGGGTCGAAATGAGGCCCACTGTCTCCAGAGCACTGGTTCTCTCCAGAATGGGCTACTGCAACAGTCTCTTTCTCAATCTGCCTACCTCTACTCTTCGTCCCCTACTACTAATCAAGAACAGGACCGCAAGACTTATCCTTCGCCTCAAGCCCAGGGACTGTAACTCTCCAGCCCTGAAATCTCTCCACTGGCTCCCGGTGGCTGCAAGGAACAGTTCAAAATCCTCTGCATCGTCCACAAGGCTGTCTGGTGCCAGGGCCTGCACTACATCCAACCCTCTCTTCTCAAATACCTTCCTACTAGAGCCCTTCTCCCAGCATCCTCCAACTCTCTAAGGGTCAGGTGTTTCTCCAGGCAGAGAGTGGGGCTTGATCCGGAAGCAGCTCAAGACCTTTCTTTTCTCCTCTGCTTTCTCTCTCTAGCTTCCTTGCTAACCTACCTGGCTGCTGAACTGACCGGTTGCTTGGTTCCCTCAGAATCTCACTGGGTACCAGGCTCCACCACAAATAGTCTTCCTTTGCACTGCCTCCTGGCCTACTGCACACTTAGAGGCTGTAACTGTAACCCCTACAGCCCCTGCCTCTTGCACTTACCCAGAGCCATGCTACCCTGGCTGCACCTACTCAGAGCCATTCTGCTCTGATCGCACTTCTCTCTATCCTCTCCCTTGCACTTCCCCCTCTCAATCCCCCTGCACTTCTTGCTATCGCACATGCACAATCCGAATGATACAAGGCCTAGGAGGATCGCTTGCCTTGTCCTCCCTATGTCTTCCCTCCCTTGCTTTGTGCCGCCTAGAAACACTTGTGTACATGTGTGTTATAAATGTCATAGCATATCATGTAACAGTAACTTGCTTATTTTTAATAAAAAATACATTCAAATATTTAACATAAATTAAAAGCTGTACTAAATATTTTTAAAAGCACCAATCAAGTCAAATAACTTTTTATTAACATTAACACATGGCAGCCGCCATTTTGGAAGTAAACATGGCTGACAAATTCACATCGCAATACAAATTCAGCCAAAGAATGCAAAAAGGGGTGTGGTTGGAGGGAAGATGGGTGGCAATGGGAGTAAAATCATAGAGCTTTCACTTAGAAATGGGCTTTACATGGGTGGGACACATAGACAAACTACATAAATCCATCCTCAAATGTCATCTGCATTGAATAGCATTAGAAACCTACAATGAAAGCCCCTATTTCAAGCTCTTATGTTAAAGCTCTTATTTTAATGACAATAGTTTTTGTTTTAAAGGTAGCGCTTTCAGCGCCACCTAATAGCCAAAACTTAAAGGTGGGGCCAGTACTAGATAAATGCAATATAAATGCTCTCACTACTGGGATAAGGAAGCACAACTTACTTCAAAAAAGCAAATGTCCAAGCGTACTGAGAGCAGCCAGGCAGAGTTTCTAGCAGCAGTAGGAACAGGAATAGTATCAATACAGAAGAGGGATGTAAATAAATGAGGGTCATCTGACACCAAACACGGAAACAGACTACACAGTTATGAAAATAGAAAACAGACTACAAGGGAAACTAAGAAAAAAAAAGAAAGACTATGAGGATCATTACAAGTTGGGCGGGACTCAGCGGGGCATTTTCGCGAATGTGATTTTCCCCTTTGAATTTAATGAGCGTGCCTGCGGGCGTAACGATGCCCCACTGGCCCCGTTATCACGAACTCGGGAGACTGGCGAGTATGGAGGAAATGGAAGCTCAACAGCCATTAGAGTGTGCCATCACGCTGTTTTGCAACGTTCCGCAGCGGTCTAATCTTTGTCAACATGGCCGCCGCCAAGTTCTATTTCCGATTCAGTACTCGGCGGCTCGACGCGTTGCAACTAGATTTCTCCTTGTTGCCTACACCCCTTGTTACTTCCCTTGGCGGGGATCTGCCCACTCCATTACTGACAGTTTTTATTCCTCTCTGCTTCTTTTCAGGCTCTCCACTTTGCTGTTTGCCTGTCGCCCTTCTCCCTCTTGGCTTCCTTCCCCTTTTTCTGTTTCCCCTGTTCTGTCATTATTGTCAAAAATTGTGTGATTCCTTCCTGTGGATCCTCTCGTTCAGCTTTCTTACCATTTCATTTTTGGCTATTCGTTTATTCTGGATTCCTCTGGATTCCTCTTGATCTCCTGCAGGGAGATTTCCTTCCTGACCACTATTTGTCCTGGATTCTACGTTCATTTGGTACATACCATCCTGACCGGCGGCGGTACTTTACTCGTGAAGATATGGGTTTTCTTTACACCTGTGGCTTTTTCCCTCCACCGCTCCGGCTGTTGCCGAGAGGAGTCACCGGAGATTCACAGGACTGGAATCACGGTGGCTTCCTTCCGAGGCAGACCATATCTGCACAAAGAAAAGAAGGCTGAAGCCCGGCGACCTCGGAGGATTATTCTTCTACAACATCAGGTGAGGAGGGAGAGCTCCATTTCCTGAGTGAAGAAGAAGATATTACCGACCTACTAGATAATATTACCATGAAACCTGATAGCTTGCAACGCCAGATTGAAGAGATGGCAACACCACAGCAGATTCAAGAACTTGTGGCTGTGGTTCAAAACCTTAATCTCAAAGTACAGACACTCAAAGCCGAAAATGCTGCCTTACAGCAAAGGGTGGCTGCTAGAGAACCGCAAACTGCTGATCTCCCTCCTCTACCCCTGGTTTCAGGGAAATTTTACGGCTCAGAAAGGAAAGTTAAAGAATTCCTGGAGGCTTGTAACATTCACTTTGGCTTTAGGAAAGGCGCCTTTGCTACCGATCATCATGCCAAGGTAGGATTCATGATTACTCATATGTCGGGTAATGCCTTGGCATGGGCAACTCAATTAGTATCCCAGTCCGACCTGGTTCTGCAAGATTTCACAGCCTTTAAAGGTCTCCTACAACAGACATTCCTCCGGACAGAGTGTGCTTTCATAGCCAGTGAGGATCTGCTAGATGTTCATCAAGGAAATTTTGACCTGCTTACCTACATTTCAATCTTCAAACAATTGGCAGCCGAAGCGGGTTGGCAAGAACAAGCCCAATATACCATTTTTCGCAGAGGATTGCGAGAAGAACTGAAAGACGAGCTTGCTCGTATCCCTCGCCCTGAGACTTTTTCTGACCTCCTCACGGCGGTTCTAAGAATTGATTATCGGTTCGACTGAACACAAGAATGAGAAGAAGAAGAGCCGCAGTTTGGGATCTTATCCTGAAGCAAACCCCTTGCCCTCCTCTCCTGCCACGCGTCCCATCCGAGATGAACCTATGCAGATAGGGACTACTCGGGCGCCATTGACTCCCGAAGAGAGAAAGAGAAGAAGAGAGGGAAGCCTATGTATGTACTGTGGTGCTTCCTCCCACCTGCTGCGGGACTGTCCAGATGTTCCTCCTAGGAGACCGGGAAACGAACGCCCTCGGTAGTTAATAGGATGGACTATCGAGAGGTGAACCCCAGTCCCTACACAACCCTTTCTGTCACCTCCGCCAAGTCATTTGAGGATTCACGTCTGATGGTTATAGCAGTAAAGATACAGATCAGAGAGAAAGAAGTTGACACACAAGCCCTGTTGGATTGTGGAGCTGCCGGTAACTTCTTGGACACCATAGGGGCAGACAAGGTGGGTCTAAAGAGACTCGCAAAGACTGAAGATCAAAAGGTGGAAGGAGTAGATGTAACACCCCTGTTTTCCGGTCTTATTACTCATACCACCGAGGAAGTAAGAGTCTTGATCCAACAACATTCAGAAATAATGCGCTTTGACATCATTCGTGCAGCCCACTTCCCGGTTATACTGGGTATAGGATGGCTCAGAAAACACAATCCTACTATCAACTGGACCAACAATCTGTTGAGCTTTCATTCCAAGCACTGCAAAGAGGAGTGTCTACCCAAGCCACTGTTTGAACATGTTAAAACTGTATGTTCTACCGAGACCAGTGCAATCCATTGCATACCCAGTTACCTAACCGAATTTTCGGATGTCTTCAAGGAACAGTCTCCCCGTAAACTACCTCCACATCGACCAGAGGATTGTAGAATCGACCTAGTTCCTCAAGCTTTGGTTCCCTTTGGTCGGATGTACCCACTCTCGGTATCCGAAAAGGAGGTACTCAAGCAATATCTGGAAGACAATCTCGCTGATGGGCTCATCAAACCTTCTCGGTCCCCCGCGGGGGCATCCTTGTTTTTCATTCCAAAAAGAGACACAAAAGAACTAAGACCTTGTATTGACTATAGGGGTTTAAACAAGCTAACCATCACGGACCGTTACCCTATGCCCATCATTACAGAAGTGTTAGTCTGTCCAAGGTTGAGTGGTGTTCACAAAGCTCGATCTCAGGAATGCATACCACCTGCTCTGCATTAGAGCAGGTGATGAATGGAAAACGGCCTTCTTCACTCCATACAGTCTGTTTGAATACCAGGTGATGCCGTTTGGACCAGTCAACGCTCCTTCTGTTTTCCAGCGATTTATGGACCGTTTATTCTCAGATTTGTTGGCTCAAACCACGGTGGTATACCTATATGATATACTGGTTTTCTCGCACAGTCTAGAGGGCCATCAGTATCACGTTAAGGAGGTATTACTCCGGCTCCAGTTGCATCACCTTTTGGCTAAACCTGAAAAGTGCGCTTTCTTTCAGTCCTCAATATCTTATTTGGGATTATCCTATCCGACCAAGGGATAACCATGGATCCAAAGAAAGTAGAGGCAATTTTGAATTAGCCATCTCCTTCTTCGGTTAAAGAGATCCAACGGTTTCTTGGACTAGCTAACTTTTACCGAAAATTCATCCCTGAATTCTCCCAGCTCACTCTTCCTATTACCTCTCTTTTGAAGAAGACTTCCGATCCTTTTCTTTGTTCTAAGGAAGCTGATGACAATTTCTCCAACTTAAAACAAAGATTTTGTACCGCTCTAAAACAGGCTGACCAACTACAGCCTTTTATTTTGGAAACCGATGCCTCTGCAGCAGCGGTGGGTGCTGTTCTCCTTCAATCTAATCAAGGATTAGAACACCCCATTGCTTACTTTTCCAAGACCTTGAGCCCGAGCCAACGGAATTATTCCGTTATTGAACATGAGCTTTTGGCCATGAAACTAGCCTGTCTGGAGTGGAGACACTTACTTCAAGGAAGTCTGCATCCCTTTCAAATACGAACGGATCACAAAAACCTGCAAGTTCTTAAACAACAAGAATGCTACAATACACGTCAAGCCAGATGGGCTCACTTTTTTGGCCAATTCCATTTTTCTATCACTTACATACCCGGCTCTCAAAACCTGATTGCTGACGCTTTATTACGCAAAAAAGACATCGAAAAGTACCCTACACAATGCAAGGAACTGATGTTACCTTATACTCTGATTATTTCCACCGTGACATCCTTTTTGCAACAAGTTCAAGAGGCCTCCCTCAGCCTGGAACAGCCTGCATCTGTCCTTCTGAAGCAGTCAGTGGTAAGAAGAGATGGGTTATTCTTCGTCCTCGGAAAACTGTTCATTCCATCTCCCGATCTCCGACAAATTGTTCTCAAATGGAGCCATGTTTCCAAAGTGGCTGGCCACAAAGGTATACGCAGTTCTCTAGAATTGCTCCAAAGATCTTTCTATTGGCCCAACATGAGAGCTGATACTCAGGAGTATGTGCAAACCTGTCTCGTTTGTTTACAAAGCAAACACCTCACACAGAGGCCTTTGGGACTACTTCATCAAGAACCAATTCCACCTGGACCTTGGAAACACATCTCAACCGACTTTATAGTGGATTTACCCGTCTCCCTAGGTTGCACCTGTATCATGGTCACAGTGGACGCCTTCTCCAAGTTTGCACATTTTTCCCCCCTAACCGGAATACCCTCCGCTTCAGTGATGGCTGATGTCTTCCTGAAGGACATTTTCAGGTTACATGGTCTTCCTTTGAAAATTGTTTGTATCAAATCGGGGTAGCCAATACACCTCCAAATTTTGGGCAGCATTGTGTAATAAGTTGGGGATCGAAAGGGCTCTCTCCTCGGGGTTCCATCCCCAGACCAACGGACAGACAGAGAGGCTAAATGGGACTCTGGAACAGTATCTCAGATGCTTTATAAACCAACAGCAAGACAACTGGGTATCTCTGCTCCCCACCGCAGAGTTCGCGTACAGAAACTTGTTGCATTCTGCGCTACAGATCAGCCCCTTCTACTGTACCTATGGTATACATCCTCAATCCATAGTGCCTACCTTCTCTGTAGATTGATACACACCAACCATAGAGACCGCCCTTGAGAGAATCAAAGAAGCCCACGTTAGCGCTAGTCTAAGTCTTCAAGAGGCTAGCAGTCATTATAAAGAACAAGCTGATCAACATCGCAGACAGGTACCCAAATGGAGGAAAGGCACTAAGGTTATGCTTTCTACAAAATTCTTGCCTCGCTGGGTACGTCCTTCCAAATTGTCCCCCTGTTACATCGGTCCCTATGAGATACTATCCCAAATCAATCCTGTAGCCTACCGCCTCAAGTTACCCAATACCCTGAGGCGGGTACATCCAGTTTTTCATTCCTCTCTTCTACGACCTTACTTGCCTGGTACCCGAACACAGTCTGCTCCCAAGCTCCGGGTCATTCCTAGTTCCACATCAGAAGAGTACGAGGTCTCACAGATTCGGGACTCCCGATATCGCAGAGGACGCCTGGAATATCTAATTCACTGGAAAGGGTACCCTTCTTCTGAGGATACCTTGGAACCTTGTTCAAATATTCAGGCCCCTCGTTTGATGTGCAAATACCATCGACTTCACCCGGGTCGGCCGGGAGGGCGAGGTCTTCGAAGGGGGCATACAATCACGAACTCGGAAGACTGGCGAGTATGGAGGAAATGGAAGCTCAACCGCCATTAGAGTGTGCCATCACGCTGTTTTGCAACGTTCCGCAGGGGTCTAGTCTTTTTCAACATGGCCGCCACCGAGTTCTAATTCCGATTCAGTACTCGGCAGCTCGGCGCGTTGCAACTTACTGGATTTCTTCTTGTTGCCTACGCTCCTTGTTACTTCCCTTGGCGGTGATCCACCCACTCTATTGCTGACAGTTTGTATTCCTCTCTGCTTCTTTTCAGGCTCTCCGCTTTGCTGTTTGCCTGTCGCCCTTCTCCCTCTTGGCTTCCTTCCCCTTTTTCTGTTTCCCCTGTTCTGTCATTATTGTCAAAAATGTTGTGATTCCTTCCTGTCTGTGGATCCTCTTGTTCCGTTTTCTTACCATTTCATTTTTGGCTATTTTTTATTCTGGATTCCTCTTGATCTCCTGCAGGGAGATTTCCTTTCTGACCACTATTTGTCCTGGATTCTACGTTCATTTGGTACATACCATCCAGACCGGAGGCGGTACTTTACTCGTGAAGAGCCGTTTTTTTTTTACGTCTTTGGCTTTTTCCCTCCACCGCTCCGGCTGTTGCGGAGAGGAGTCACCGGAGATTCACAGGACTGGAATCACGGTGGCTTCCTTCCGAGGCAGACCATATCTGCACAAAGAAAAGAAGGCTGAAGCCTGGCGACCTCGGAGGAAAAAGTTGGATTATTCTTCTGCAACATAAGGTGAGGCGAAAGGGGGAGAGGGAGAGCTCCATTTTCTGAGTGAACAAGAAGATATTACCGACCTGCTAGATAATATTACCATGAAACCTGATACCCATCCACTGACACTTCGCTTCAGTCCTCTTTTCTGCATGAACGGGAATGGACCTGCCCCATGCCAGCGCACAAACGTTTTTTCCCTGTTTTTTTCCTTTCTCTGGCACCTTGCTCACAGGCGTATGTCGGTCGTTAGCAGGTTTACTCAGTGCGCATTTTCTCCTGTCATTGAAACCCCCCGCCCAACCCCCATTCGCTCTATCTAGAGTATCTCGGGCAAGAACACTGGTGGGATATTCTAATGAACGTCGTTGGATCACCTTAACGCCTTCAAGCTTCACAAATCGAAGAACTCCAGACAGCTAACTTCTATATTTTCTCCTTTCCTTTTTGGAAAGTTCCCCCTCTCAGAGCGATTCATGAGATCTTCGTACCAGTGCTTGACCTGACGCCTCTAGGTCTAACTGTGCTAGCACCAAGGGTTCATCTGATCCTACCAGGTCGAGGGGTAGTGAAAGCTCTAGTACAAGTCACAGGCCTGAGGGGGTGCCTAAATGCGACAAGACTGTGGGCCAAAAGCCCAATGGAGTAAGGCCTCCCAGTAGAAATTCCGAGTTCGCATATAATACTGAGTCAAATCTCAAGTGCCTAAAAAGGCCTAGTGTCCGGGTCTCTGCACCGAACGTACAGATTCTATGTATTCCTCCCAAAGCCAGTAGAAAAAATGGGTGGCCCTTATTTTTTGTTATCGGAGGACGCCCTTCTTTTGGGGAAGAGACAAATATAAAGAGAACATACAAGGCAGTTACCCCATTCGCTTTATCACAGACGCCACAAACTCCATTTCTCGAAACAAACCAGTCACTGTCATGATCTCTGCTTCCAAAAGATCAGGACTTGCCCGACTCCCTTGGAAGCAGACCCATAACCCCGGTTCCGAGTGCCAGCCAGTCCCAATTGGGACCTTTTGGACCCTGTCCTGGCGCCAGTGGCACCAGGCTCATAAAGATGCCCAGTCCCAGCGCTGGAAGCGCCGGGCTCATAATGCTTGGGTGGACTTACCTGCAGCAGACCATGCTGCTTACTTACCTGCCAGTTGAGCCCCTGATCCTCTTCTGTTTGGGACTACTTTTCCTGTTGGGTGGGGCAGGAGCCACTCCCTAGGTTCAGAACACTGGAACTCTTCTGGAAAGCAGGAACTCTTTTCTCACCTAGGCGAGGCTGTGGAAGGAGACACCTAAGCACTACAGGAGGCTATTTAAACCACACCCGATGGATGAATCTTGCTCTGCGTTATTCTGCATTCTCTGCAGCACAACGCTCATTGTGTCTTCTGCTTCTGATCCTGGGTCTAAGGGAACAAAGGCTTACCATCCTGGAATCCAGTCTTCAGCAGCACCTGTAAAGACAAAGGCCCTCATTACGACCCTGGCGGAAATCGAAAAACGATGGCGGAAATGCAATACCGCCATCGAATAGCGCTCGGTGCGACTATGACCCGTCACCGCAAAGTACGAAGCCATTAGCGACACCGTAGTGAACGCCAACGCTAACTGCACCAAGCACGCGCGCGCGCCATGCCAAACCGCAAACACCACCATGGTGCAACGGTACGCCAATTCCGACCCTAGCGGACATGTACCTAACGCCATCAGGCATGGCGTAATGTACCATTCCGCCATGGCGAGAAGTACGGCATCGCGAATCAACCGTAAACGGCCCCACTGAGTGCCTGTACACCGCTCCCTGCCCACAAAGTACAACTCCCCGTAGGTGCAATGAAGCCACAATGCAACCATTGAAATGTACAAGTCACCCATGCATGCCAACGAACAAAAGAAACACAACAGGGGCCAATGGGAACTGCAGGGCACAGATGGCACGAATACAGAAGCCATCCCAATGGACATGACCACAGTCCCCCACCAAGAAACGCACGCAAACACAGGCACCTGTGACTAGCAATATTCCGAAAATCACATCATTCCACCAGTCCACCTGGCTGACCGGCATCTGTCACACAAAACCCAATCCCCCGCCCCTGAGCATGACAACATTCAAACTGTCATATTGGCAGCCCCCATCCCTGACCTCACTGGGCTTCGTAGGCAAACGCGCCCAGTACAGTACCACGCAACTAAACCCCGAAGCCGGAACCCGATGCAGATCTCCTCACAATACATCGCCCCCCAAATTGGCATATGCCACATCACTTGCAAAGAAAAACGCTACACGGGCCAAATCCGAATAGAAATTTAATGCACATCAAAATCACCAAGCCCATACAGCCATCAGGCCATGAACTCCAAAACACCAATCACCATTGTGGGCTGCTTCCGCAAGAAATGACCAGCCACTACCTGTGTGTCGCCCTGTTCCCCCATGGTACACAGAGCCACAATCACGTACGAAAAGGCAACATGGAAGCGCACAGAACCGCAGGCCCGTCCCAATGGGGAGGCACTAGTCCAGCTGAAAGGCCGAAATGTTGCTCCGAGCCACCAGTACTGCGTAAGGGCATGTGGCCCATTGGCGATCGTCCCATAAGATCATAATGCTGCTCCACTGATTAACACGAAGCAGCAGGTGTCGGGAGTAAAATCCATCTGCAGGAGTGGCATACAGATGGCAGTGGCAAAAGGGGAGGAGATACCTGTCAACCAAAAGAAAAGAAAAAGAACAGAATGGCCATCAGAACTACATTCCAACTACTCACTTCAATGATCACACGAAATCCACAGCCATATGCATGCTAGCCCAACCAAAAGGACATCACCACCCCAAAACCACTTGCGACTCATAACCATCTATATCGAGGTGCAAACACCATCACAAACGAGTGTACCTGTGCATGCGTCTGTCAAAACAGATTCCATCAGATGGGAATGTTAACGTGCATGGACACAAGTGTCTGAGGGCGCCTCGAGACAGGGAGGGCTCAACAAGGCCAGATGGACGATGGTCCCACAATGGCAGCCCTGCATCACATAGCGTAGGGGAGGCGGATAGATCCCAAGAAGCCCTGTACATGGCAAACTCTGTATCAAATCACCTGCCCATGCATCCATCCATCATTCCCTCATCCCGGGATCAAAATGCCTGAATAATTACTCACATAACATTAGAAACATCCATTGAGTCCGTGCGTTATGCAGCCTGCTAAATCCACAGTGCCCCAGCCCGTAATTCCAGTGTTGTGAGTAACATGTTTTTGGGAACGGACGGCCTCATCGCCCACGTAGCTATTGCGCATCCCAAACTATTCATATCAATCATTGCTCCCTCGCCATGGGCCCTGTCTCAAGGACATAGAACAATAGAACGTTACATTTGCAGTCAGACCTGTGGGCATCTCCTCGCCGCTAGCTGGAAACCGAAAGCGCCGCCCCTCGAATTCCTCATTTGCAACATCACGTCGAAAAGGCATCTGTGGCCGTTTGAAATCACTAATTATTCCATCGAGTGCGGCTGTGTGTGAAAATGGCAACTGCCTTCACCCACGAATGGGACGCCCCGCCCGTCGTTGAACCTCGGTGCAGTGATGCATGAGGGTCCACCGTTACTTGAGTACTACGTTCCACTGACCCCTCACAAGTCAGTTCGCGACTGCACAGATAGTATGTGAAACAATGGGACCACAGCAGAATGAACATATCAACCAATCTTACACGGCCATCGGGTACAAATACATGATTGCAATAGCAAGATACAATTCCCCGAATTGCAGCGTTGTGCGCGGGACGTGCTCGGCCAAAGGGGAGAGCAGTTTGCACAGGTGGAATCAATCACCACAGGTGGAGGCCATACAGCCTGAAAACACATAAATTGCACAGCCAGTCTCCTCCCACAACCACACCGAAATGCTACCGGCAGGACTCGCGATGTTGGCCCTGGGGGACCTGATAGCACTGCAAGCGCTCCGACTCCAAGAAGAAGACGAACACCAACTACAACCAGCCGCACGGAGGAGACGCAGGAGGAGGAGGAGGCCAAGGCAGGGCCAGCAAGGGCTGCCAGCACAGCCACTACCACCACGCAGACAGCCCGCAATCCCACGCCTCCGAGCACATCCGTTCAACCTCACTGATGAGCAGATCCACACCCTCTACCGTCTGGACCGGGACACCATAACCGCCATTGTGGACATGACACAGGCTGACCTTGTCAGCATGATAGATAGCCCAACCGCCATCCCACCCCTACTGAAGGTGGTGTCTGTACTCCACTTCCTGGCCACAGGCACCTACCAGCACACAGTCGGACAGTTGCATGGCATTTCTCAGCCACTGTTCTCACGGACACTATTGCAAGTGCTCGATGCCCTCCTGAAGCACGCAGACGACTACATCTCTCTACCACGCTCGGAGCAGGAAATAACCAACACAAAAGTGGGATTCCATGCACTTGCCGGCATACCGGGTTGCATTGGTTCCATCGACTGCACCCATGTTGAATTGGTCGTCCCACATGCCATGGAGGCCCAGTACCGCAACCGAAAACAATTTCATTCCCTGAATGTACAGATGGTGTGTGACTCCAACAGGATCATTACACATTGTTGTGCCCGATTCCCTGGATCAACCCATGATTCGATGGTCTTGAGGAACTCTACAATACCACGCTACATGGAGCGACACGCAGGGAACAGATCCTGGCTACTCGGTGAGTCTCATTACATGCATGATGATGTGGGGTATGTGAATTGGCATTGACCTGCCAGGAAGGGGGGGGGGTGTGCGTACGTATCAATGGCATTCCACATCATACGTTTCTCGTCCACATACAGGTGATGCTGGATATCCACTGAAGAGATGGCTCCTCACACCAGTCCGGAACCCACGGGACCAGCATGAGGAGGACTACAACCATGCCCACTCACGTACCCGTGTAGTCATTGAACAGGCATTCGGCCTACTGAAGGGTCGTTTCCGCTGCCTCAGCAGGTCTGGCGGGGCACTCCTGTACCGCCATGAGAAGGTTGCAAAGATGGTGATGGCATGTGTCATGCTCCACAACATGTGCGTACGTAGAAATGTGCCCATGCCCCCTGACGCAGAACTGCAAGCACCTGATGATGGTCATGATGAGGGTGGGGATGTGGCAGCACCTCATGGAGTCTGCGAGGCACCGGAGGCCCGTGACATTCGTCAGCATCTCATTGATGTATGCTTCTAGCACTCACGCCTGGTGGCTGATACATGGACACGGGACTCGTGGCACTGCGTGTGTCTGGGACATGCACAATATGGACTGTACGCCTATGATGGCCTAGTACACAAAGATCAATGTCCACACTTCTCATTGGTTGATCGTGCACTTTTTATGGCATATGTGATATCATGTTGAACACCCTATCGACCCGCCACCCAAGTGAGCCCAACACACCCCCTCCACCCTCCTACCTCCCCCCCGAACACCAGTGTCCAAAGATGCTCATTGTAAGTGGGCTGTCGCTATTGCATGCCCCCTCTGCGGGTATCAGGGGCACCCCTGCCTGTGGAGCGCAGGTTCCTCCCAGATCTACGTTGGGGGCTGCCCTGGACGGAACTTGCAACGGATGATGTGTCTGCCTGCTCACGTCCATGCATGTCCCTAAGGGTTTGCGAGAGCTCAGTGAGCACACGGCGCACTGCGGCAAGTTCGGCACATACGTCTTTGGACGTCGCATGCAGTTCCCCCCTCAGGCTCTCGGTGCTTCTCTCAATTTGTGCCCTTAGCGTCTCTGTACCTCTCTCCATTTCTGCCCTAAGTGTCTCTGTTGATGTTTCTATGTCTGCCTTAGTGCCCCCACATTCATCGGCATGGTCCTTGAGGAGTGTGGCCAGTTGCTGCTGTTGTTCGATCAACTGGTCGAGGGACTGTTGCCTCTGCTGGGCCATGGCCATTTGCGGGGGTGTCACAGAGGGGCTGTTGTCCTCATGTTGCCTTGCCACAGGGCTTGTGGGGGATGGCCAGTCGTCGTCTGGTGGGTGCCCCTGCGTGGTATCCTCATGTTGTACGGGATGGAACAGACAGGGGGATTGGGACAGGTCATGGATGGATCTGACTTCGGCATCCCCGTTTTCTGTGTCCGAGCATGCTGCCATCAATGGGGTGTCACCTATGGTGCTGCTGCCATCAGAGGCAGTGCCTTCTGTGGCATCCATTGGGGGGACCTGTGGTGGTGGTGTTGTGGGCATGCTGGCTGCTGGGGTGCCTGTTGATGTTCCCTCCTCTGTGCTGCCACCTGATTTGTGCTGCTGCCGTGTCTTGATGCGTGCAGCTGAGGTGGAGGGTCTCTGGCCGTTGGTCTTGGCCCTCTTTGCAGGTGTGCTGGTAGGGGTGTCCTGTAGCTCGTCGTTTGGATCGGACCCTGTGGTGGAGTAAAGGAGGGCGAGGGTTATTGATGGGTCTGTGGGAATTGGAATGGCAGTGTATCACATGCATTGGGGTGGTACCTGAGGGTGATTTGGGTCGGGGCCTTGGAGGTGCTTTGATTTGTGTGTGGAGTGAGGGTGCAGTTGTCTGGCAGCCTGCAGTTAGGGTGTGCCTGCTGCACGTGTAGTGCGTGTATTAGGGGTTTTTAATTATTTATGTATTTATTGTGGGTTTTAACGTGCGCTTGCAGGCCGATGTGTGTGGACGTTCTCCTGGACATGTGTTTCTGTTGCACTATGTGGACGCATGGTACTTCACATGGATGGACTGTGTGGATTTGGCATTGTTTTATCTGGCCCACCTACCTGAATCTTCGGATGTCTGCACTCCTTTCTCCATCCCTCCGACTCCCTCTATGCTCTCCATTCCGATGGTGGAGGCACAGATTTCTTCCCAGGGGGTCAACTTGATGGGTGATTCAGGACCTCCCCCGGTGGCTGTGGCAATGTTGCGGTTGGCAGAGAGTATGCTGCGGACGCGTATCCGCAGGTCGTCCCATCGCTTGCGGCATTGCTGTGGGGTGCGGGGTGCGGTCCCCACCGCACTTACCCGCTGTGCCACCAGAGCCCATATGGCCTTCTTGTTTGCAAGTGCCGTCCTGGTCATTTGCGTGGAGAAGACGACGGCAGCATTCTCCTGGTGGGTCTCTGTTAGCACGGTGAGTTCCTCACGGGAGAAGTGGACTTGCCGCTTGCGGTCGCACGCTTTCTTCGCTGCTTTTCCCATTTTTCTTGGTTTCGCTAGGGTGGTTGACGGGTTGGGGTGTGTTTCAGGGTAGTGATTTTAGTGGTTGTGTGGTTTTAGTGTATTTATAGGTGTACGCCGAGATGTTTCCCGTTCCGGGCCCATGTTTTAACTTCCGTTTCCGTATATTTCCGGCCACCGTACTTTCCGGTAGGCGCACACTGCGGTGACCGCTAAGAGGGGTGGCGGTATTGCACCTAGGGCGCCGTACGGCGGCGGTGTGGGCCGTTTTGGGGTCATTTCCGCCATCGCGGACTTTGCACTTCCGCCATGCCGTGGTGCTCGTGCCCGATGGGTCGGAATGGGCCGCACTTTGCTCCTTCGTGCAATGGTGGAAACGCTATTTACGCTGTGGCGCTCCGGTCAGTCGCTTTCCGCCAGGGTCGTAATGAGGGCCAAAGAAAGAACAGGTTAGCACTACGGTCTTCAGTGGCAGCGCATCTCTTACCTGGTCCATCGGCTGTCACCAACGCCTCGCGCTGCATTCCGGCATCTGAAAGACAAAGGCTTACCTACTCTTCGCATGCTCCGGAGGTCTTCGCACTGCATTCCGGCATCTGAAAGACAAAAGCTTACCAGCTCTTCACACGCTCCAGAGGCCTTCGGCGCTGCATCCCGCATCTGAAAGACAAAAGAAGGTGCGTTTAAAGACATTGGGCAACTTTATTACTCACGTGCCATTACTCCTTCCCACGCCGAATCCAGTGGGTATTCCAGCACCCTTCAGCTTCTCTAAAGCTCCAAACTTGTACCTGCAAGATAAAAGGGACAGTTAGTGCGCATCGTGAAGCAGGGTACAAGCGCTTACTTACGTGCTTCCAGGCGCTTCTATTCCTCACGCGGGTTCGATCCTCAACTCTCATCAGCACGCCATCCGCCATCGCCGGAACCGTGCAAAACAAGAGATATCATTACAAAGACTTTTAAGACATTTGAAGTGCCCAGAACTTACCGTTCGTGCAGTTAACGACGGACAGCAGTCCTCTGAGGTCAAGAGGCCTGCACCCTTATCCAGTGAAGAAACTGGTTACGGCACCCCGCCCCGAGGCAGATGGAGAGCTCGGCGTTCACTTACCTAAGGTGAGGGCGTTAACCTTTGGGGTTCTACAGGAGAAGAGAAAGGGAAGAGGAGAGAGGCACCCAATAACCCCAGTTCATTAATCCCATATTTTCTATCTGCAGACATCTTACTCTTCGAGTCAGACATACAGTGCACAGAGGTCCAGCCCAAAGAGCCAACCGTGTGTTACACATCACCTTTGAAGATACGGCATTCACCCAGTCAAGACCGGCGCCTCTGCGGGAATCAGGTGAGCGTTACAGTCACGTTCCGTGCTGAGAATATCCAGTATTGCACAGGTAAGAGTTGATAACACCGCGTGTGCGTATATCAAGAAAGCAAGCAAACAAATATACAGCGCATCGATATAATTAAACACAACCGATATTACGAGTGGAAGAAATCAAGGAGACACATGTTTTGACTCAACTAGAGAACGCGGTTAAATCTATCATCTGTGAAGTCTAAGCAAAGAAAAATAAATAAGCCTATTTAACAGACAGGTAAATCAGAACGCCTCCAATTGACTTAAAGGAAAGCCAAAACCTTCAATTCTGCAAGAATATCTATTCTGACTCGACTTGTTAAAAATACTAAGTGGGCTTGAGTAATAGTGCACGAAAGAACGGGTATTGTTATTTAACATAACACCGAAAAATCAGTGCTATTGCCCTGACGACGGTTACAATTGCAGAGAAAGGCACTAGAGAGAGTGCCCTATCGAATGCCTTAAGCCGAAACATATGTCGACTATCTGACAGGCTACAGACACTCTAGCCTATATGACAGAGACCCAAACAGTGTACCTCTGCTTACACCCATGCTGTGATTATGCAACGCTAATATGTAAATCATTTTGACAACTGATGAATTTCTGAGTACAGTTGTTGCTGAAATCTGAGAAAAATATGTTCACGTACTAACCCCACTTGATTGAAATTGGATTCTTTTAACTTTATAACATTTGTAACCCAGCATTTCTATGCTTTTTTATAAACAATCTTTTTTGTTATAATTTTGTTAAAAAATGTGTATTTTCAACATGTTTTTTGATTTGGTAGAGTCATTTTTTAATAACTAGTCTTCCCCCATGTTGGAGACTGTTGGGCTGATTCATGGAATTTGTGCGCCGAAAAACGGGGATATGTGCGCCATTCTGCCCGCAAATCCCTATTTGTTAAACAGGGATTTGCGGGCAGAATGGCGCACAAATCCCCGTTTTTCGGTGCACAAATTCCATGAATCAGCCCCTGTAAGTCTTCGATGGTGGACTGACTGAAAAGAAGTTGTTTTTTAGAATGGGGTAACTGTCTTCTATGTTCCCTTTATATTTTCCTCCCAAAGCCACCACAGCAATGATGGTCAGTCACTCGTTAACTGCATGTCCTCCATCAGAGTCTAATCCTTCAATAGCGTCATCTACTTCAAAGTGGGCTGTGCAATCACTTAAGCGTTCAGATCAAGCTGCCCAGCCTAATTTCAGAGAGTCTTATCCCAGACATGAGCAACATCCATCTCAAATACCTTGGTGTACTTCTTACCCCAAGCAGTCAGGGAGATATTAAGAGGAAAGTGACTACCAGCCTAGACCATTCTTGGGAAGACCACCTACTACTTGCAATCCAACAGTTATAGGATGTTCATCCGCTCCTCAGTACCGCAGTCACAGGCAGCACGTAAGGGGAGGTTTTTAGACCGTTTCAGGCAACTAATTCAACACTTCTTCTCGATCTATATGCAGCGTTTGACACTGTGGATCACTCCCTTCTTATCTCCTCCCCTTTTCACTTTGGGTATTTCGGGATCTGTTCTCAAATGGATCCGCTCTTATCTTTCGCAATGGACTTATTTCTTATTTCTTATTTATTCCTCTTATTTATGGTGTCCCCCAAGGTTCGGTACTGGGCCTTCTTCTTTTTTCTCTCTACACCGCTCCTCTTTCTGCTCTTATCTCCTCTTTTCATCTCTCCTTTCACCTTTACTCTGATGGCACCCAGATCTTTCTCTCCGTTTCTTCTTTTGACCCTTTTCTACATTCTACTGTCTCTTAACTGTTCAGAACGGGATCTCTTCTCATTTCCTACATCTCGATCCCTCAAAAACTGAGGTTCTGTTCTAACCCTCTTCTACTATCTCTCACATTCCAATCCGTCCCTCTCTTTTCTTTTCTCCATCTACTCTTTCCTTTTCTCTCTCAGCACGCAACCTGGGCGTTATCTTTGATCCTTCCCTTTCTTTTTCTTTTCATATGACCTCTGTCGCTTGCTCCTGCCACTATGCTTTGTTAAACATTAGTCGTGCTTGTGCTTATCTTCCCTTTCACGCCACTAAACTTCTTTTTTCTCTTGTCCTTTCTCGTATCGAGTACTGGTCATCTTTATTACTTGGCCTCCCTGCTCGTCATCTTTTACGACTTTGTTCAATTCATAACTCTTCTGCCTGCCTCCTTTTTTCTCTACCCCCTCGTTCCCGTATTACATTTTCTTTACTTTGAATTTCACTACTTCCTTTTGAATCCTGTCTTTTGTATAATTTTCTATCGATTGTTTTGAAATGTTTCCATGGCTTTGTCCCTCCATATGTCTCCTCTCTACTCTGCAATCTCAGAATCTATTTATTTTGAATGTTCCTAGGCCCCCTTGTGCCTCGTCTTGTTTCCACTCTTTTTCTCTTTTAGCTCCTAAACACTAGAACGCTCTCCCTCTTTCACTTTGTTTCTCCTCATCTCTTTGCATTTTCCAAACTAATCTTAAACTCTACCTTCTTGCGTCTCTAGTCTTTTAAAAAATAAAATGTTCTGCCTTTCTCTGTTGATGTAACTTTCTATTCATTTGTGTCATTTTGATTGTAGTTTTTTGTTGTTGGGGTTTGTTTGGATTCTTTTATTGTACAGCGCCTTTAGCGAAAGACCCTTTTTTAAATGTAATAAAATACAAATACTGATGAGGTTGCAAAAAAAAAGGTGTATTAAAATATTGATTAAAGAAGTGGTGCCACAGATGCAGCCTCAACCTCCACCTTATGTCCCACAGCCGATGATGCCACCTCAACCTACTCCACCATCTGCTCCTCCAGCATAGCCCCCTCCTCAACCAGTTCAGGCCGCTCGGGCCCCATCACAGTCTCAGACTTCTCTGACTCTGCCAAGCGAGCCCGTGTCTCAGACACCGGCTCCACTAACAGATCCTCAAGAGAAGGATTTATCTCCTTCTAACGTCTCCATACAGCGTGACAAATCACCTATAAGTCAGGATTCTGAAGACAAGGATGAGGAGATAATGCCATCTTCTGCCAAAGCTTTCCATGATCGCATGGAACGGTTGGTGGACTTCCTTGAGGTTCCGGCACCTCAACACATTCAGCCTGAAGGGGGTATTCTGGCAGAAATGTATGTTTGAGGGCGGCTAATCGTTCGGACATTCTGCTGCAGTTGACCTGTTTGAGGTGGCAAAAAAGTTGTGACTCAAACCACACCCTACCCCGTCCATAAATACATGCTTAGGTGGCAGGATATCACACCTGGATGCTGAAACAATATTGTTTTCTTCACATCCACAGCCTCATACTCTAAACCTTCATCCCTGTGAACTTCCTCTGTGTCATCAGCAGCTCCTTCTCTCTCTAAGAGGACAAGCTGCCACTGCTCATTTGGCAAAATGTTTAATTTGAATGCTGGATTACACCTCAGACAGGCTAACACTGCTGTGTTATTGACGGCTACCAATCAAAAAGTATGGATTGAAATAGTAGACTTTCTCCCAGACCTGCCCATAGAGCGTCCGGCGGTGTTCAAAGCTGGTTTGGCAGAGGCAAAAGTAACTGTGCAGGACATGCTGGAAGCATTAGAGTCACACATAGACACCGTGAGCCGAAAGTATGTGTGTGCGCACTGAATTAAAGCGTTAAGCTTGGATGCATGCTACCAGGTTTACATCAGATGTACTGGCCCTCATTACAACCCAGGCGCTAAGGGGTTAACGGCGCCGTAAAAGGTGGCGGCGCCGTTAAACCCTTAACGCCTGATTACGAGGTCCTTTGCGGGTGGCACTTTAACGCCTGCTTTCAGCAGGCGTTAAAAAAACAACCCGCAAAGGGACCTAGGAGTTAATTACGGCACCGTAATTTACGGTGCCGTAATTAGCGCCTTCCCCAGACCCATTGAGCCCTATGGGGCAAAAATGGGAATGGGGAAGGGCCATGGCGGCATGGGGAATTACCGCCCCGCCAACCTCGGAATGGGGAGGTAATTCCCCATTCCGCCATGGCGGAGTCGGTAAGTTACCGGCATGGACCATGGTGCTATTAGCACCATGGTCCAACGCCTGGGTCGTAATGAGGGCCAGAATATTAGATCAGTACTTTTTTCATTCCTCCACCAATGAGGAACTGACAAAGAAAAACTGAAAGAAAGATTTCTCACATGGACAAGTCAGACAAATCAGCGAGCGTGCTCTTTCAGTGGTTTCATTTTGCCACCAAAAGCCTTAAAGTATCTCTAGGCATGTATGGTGTGTATGATTGTAAGTTGGCATTTTGAATCGTCTCTAAATTTCATTTTCACCAAATAGAACAATGTCTTCACTCCTAGGTATATGCTTTGCATCTAGCACACTGACACTGGCTATAAGTTTGTTATCGCATCAGCAGCACACCTTTTAGCGACAGAGAGTTCGACCTTTACTAGGTAATAGGAATGTCCTTGGAATGTCCTTGATCAACTGCACTCTGAGCAGCAGAAGTAATCCCTCCAGGAGACTCCTTCTTTGCAGGAAATGGGCGTACATTCCGTACCAAATGTCTATGAGCATCAACAATTGTGAATCCTGCCTCGATATAGCCAGTGACAAGCCCTTCATTTATTGGAGGGCATCACACATCAGCCCGACATCTTTTAGGAAAGGCTAGGAGATAAGCTTCCTTATGCTTCTTGATGGGCCCTTAGAACTTTCTATGAAATGCCAACGCAAAGCAGGAAAGACGTCCAAACACTGTTAATTGTTCTATAACTTCATACTGCTTAGTTTCGGCAGCTGCAAATCCAGATCACTGGTAGACATTTCTAGCTGTCTTGTGTTTTTAGAGTACATGCTATTTGTAGAGTACAAAGAGGCCATGAACATTTTAAAATGCCTGGCTTCATGTACTTCATCAATTGTGTCTGTGCTACAGAATGTTCAGGACGTGAGACAGGCAATGACAAGATAATACCAGATTTGACATTAACGTTGTCACTCCACCAATTTTACCAATATTACAGCTGCACCATCGGAACAAACAGCAATTATGGTCTCATGCAATAAAGTTGTTGTGATGCCAGCATTCTCAATATATCCCCGGAAGAGCTTCCTTTAGGGCTAAGGCATTTGTTTCTTGCATCTCAGCTAGACTAAAGAAAATGGTGTTTGGGTTACTATGAGCCCCAAAGAGACCCCGATGATACATTATCTATTGTGGATTTATTGCTTATGGACATGCCCTTGTCCACAAACATAGCTTTCTTAGACTAATGTAACTTTCTAACTTCTGGTCCATTTCTGATGTAGTATGTCTGACTATATCCGTTGCTGTCCCATTACTGCACAACACACGGCCTATTGCACTGCCATTCCCTTCATTAAGGTCTATTAAATCAGGGTGATCTGTGAATAGCTGATTTTTTTGGCCAGGTCGAATATAGGGGATCACTACTAGTAGGGCAGTATGGGTAAAATGCAGTGGCATTACTGTATACCACTGCATTAACGCACCACCCAACTATAGGTTTGGCGAACGTTGGAAGATTCACCTCCAGCCATGAGCCGGAGGTAAATGTGCCAGATCTCTGCCAAATTCTGCCTAAAAGGTCTCACTGAATCCAATGGACTCAAACATTTGGGATTTACGCTGCCACATCTGGTGGTAATAAAGTCAGACCAAGAGGCAGGAACGGTAATACAGTTTGGTAGTATTTGGGTGGATTTACCGCCCATATATCACCAAACTCGTAATGAGGCTCTGTATCGAAAAACTCTGCATGTACTATCCAAATGTTTATCACAGCTTTGCTGCATGCCTTCCATCATGCAGGTTTTTTTTTTATCTGTGTAATGATGTATTCTGGAGCCAAACGAGCACGGCTCGACTTTTGCTCTGCAATCTTCCTTCTAAGTTGCTTCTGCCTGCCTTTCTCTAGAACTTGAGGGACCGACTTTCTGTTGCACAGTATATGCTTATGGGGAAGAGAGCCATTTTAATGCATCTATGGTCCAATCGGCTACTCACAAAAGATAGTGGGGTCAGTTCTGTGAGCAGTGTTCTGGGAAAAAGAAGATGCTTCTGCAATGAGTTGATGTTGAGGACACATTTCATTTTC
Source organism: Ambystoma mexicanum (assembly GCF_040938575.1). Taxonomy (NCBI): domain Eukaryota; kingdom Metazoa; phylum Chordata; class Amphibia; order Caudata; family Ambystomatidae; genus Ambystoma; species Ambystoma mexicanum. Next base: position 563,305,211 of record NC_090931.1, read on the forward strand.
TCCTGTTTTGCCAGGTTTATTTGAATCTCAGGGAGAAATATCTTTTAGCAATGTTGAAAAGATGGGGGTTGGAAGGCCCACATGGTCTTTTTGCTATATACTAGCTTTGCCAAATTTGCACTCTGCACTTTGTATTTATTTTTATATTGAGAATGCTTTATTCTTCAGCATGGGTTGTTACATGGATTCACATGCACATGAATATTCCCTGTTGCCAGGCTGTGAATCCTCAGTGACATTAAAGCTGTTTCTCTTTAAAGCTAAAACTGCTCGCTGCTTCTACAGCCTATTGCTGTCACTTTGGGTCATACTACCCCAGACAATGACATTCATCTTCCTAAGCTCCACCCCTAATGGCCATCTTCAGATTTTTACTGCATGTTTTCGTGTTGGGAGTACTTGTGTTTTGCTCCTCAAAATTTCAATAAACTTTTTACCTATTTTTGCAACAAATCATCTCAATTTTTCTTTATCTTCAAGTCATTTTGTGACTACCAGCAGCAGGGACCCGTAGCTGGGCAAGATCATTCCATCGTCGGATCTCTGGACCGTGGGCGCGGCAGGCCCAGGCCTCGGTCTTCTTTACACAATGGCGGACCGTCACTAAATAGCCTCTTCAAGACCTGCGAACATTGCAGCCAAAATAAATCTTCATTGAAGATCGGCACCTCAAGTGCCTTTACTGATTACATCCCGACCACGATGCGGACGGATGTTCCATATGCCTGACCTTCTCCAAGACTGGGAAGGACCGCCATAGAAGGTTAGTGGTATAGATTGAAGAAGGGAAGGCCTCTGACTCAGCCTCTGTGCACAGTCATGCCTCTTTCAGGGTCAGCAGACCCAAAGAGCAGGGTCACTCTGACTAGAAGAGGTTGAGATCCTTTGAGGACAGTTCCCGGGGGAAAACACGAAAAAAAGTCTAAATTATTTCACGCTCCAACGACTTCTTTGAGACACCGGTCTTCATTACCCTCCCCATCGACAGGTAGTCTACCGTCGAGCAGACAGTCTTTGTTTTTGGGGAAATCGGTGATGCCAGCTGCCAAGCATAAGAACTTTTCAACTCGCACCCCGTCAAGGGACCTGTCATTGGCTCCTCCGTCGGTAACCTCATTGTCACAGACCTCGTTGAGGGATTCGTCGACAACCTCATCAACCAAGGCTGTTACCCCGTTGCCAATTAGGCAATCAGCGATTACCCCATTAACAACATCGTTCATGAAGGCTGGTTTTCCGTCGACGACTTTAGGCCAGGCAAAGGGGCTCGTCCACTACAGTCACTGTTGCGATGATGATGATTATCACTCCAAGAGTGGCCTTGCCACCTAGGCCTCCAACTTCGATACTGAAAGCGGCCCCATCAGCGATGGCACAATTTCCTGCTCTGCAAGCCCCAGTTATCGCCTCTTTTCCTAGGGGCTCAAATTTGGAGCGAGAGATGCCTCCAGCTCTCGCGTTTCTCCCTAGACCCACCAAGACCACATAATTTTTCAGCCTGTCTCCTTTGAGGCCTCCCAAGGTGTCACCCCCAGTTCCAGTTATTCACTCCTCTAGTCCTTCTGAGGAAGACCTACCAGAGGGTTTTTACCCCGACTAAGGGGGCAGTCAAGGGGAGCCTGATCACATTTTGGCAATGCCTCAACAAGGGGCTGAACCATCTCACCAGCCATCTCTGCCTTTTAGCCCTTCACCTTGTGAACCAGCATGGGCTCCTGCAGTGTCAAGGGATATGAGAACGTTATTCTTTGCTGCATTGTGTAGAAACCTTTGATCGTTTTAAACCACATTTTAATCAATTTGATTGCAGCAACATTTCTGCAAGTATATTAGTTTTAGCAGTGCTTTATTTAATTTCTTTTATGAATTTTATAAAATTATATTAGTTTTAGTTTCTAAATTCATTTTAAATTCATTTTTCATTCTTCAGAGCATAGCCTCTTTTTGTATGAACTATTGCTAAAGTAAGAACGGCTGATTTGATTTTTTTTAGCACTGAATTTGATTTAGTTGTGCTTCATTTCCCAGAAGTCTTGTAGTCCTCCCCCCCTTTTTGAGACGGTGTCATGGATGTCAACGCCAGCCCGTTGAAGCCGGTTTGTGTCAGTTTGTGTTGGGTGAGCATCTCTCCACTTCTCTTTTGGGTGGCTACATCTCCTCTTTTTGTTTATTTTGGAGGTTTCTCCATTAATATGTCTCATTGCGATCTAATAGCTATTCAAAGAAACCGTAAAGGCTCATTTAAAGTTGTTAGCAGAGGAAAATCTGCAAGAGAATTACCTAATGCAAACGACACAAATGACTTTACCTAAACCCCTGGAAAGTCTTTTTCTGCATGCCCCGTGCTCTCCAAGTAAAACAACTAGCGCAAATGAGACTCTTGAGATCCAACCTGCTACACAGGTTCTCCCAACCAACACAGCTAATCCCAGCATAAGGGATACATTTCCTTTTACTGCTCCTTTACTAAGCCTTTTACTGCTCCTTTACTAAGCGTTCCACTAGAATGTGGGCTAATAAATACTCGCTCCATGGTTCAGCATGCAGTTGAGATTTCTGACTTTGTTCTGGAAAATAACTTTGATTTGTTGTTGGTCACTGAGACCTGGCTGCATGAGGCAGCTCTTCATGCAGTGGCCTTAGCTACATCTGATGGCTACTTATGCCTCCATGTCGACCGTGAAAGTGGTGGAGGTGGTGGAGTTGCTATGATCTTCAAACAAAATGTTAAGTTTTATATCTGCACCCTCCCCAATTTCGATCTATTCGAAGCCATGCTCCTGAAGATGAACACCGATTCGGTTCACTCACTTAGTGTTCTGATTTTATATAGACCACCCCAAGGCCTACACTTTTATTTGAAGAACAACTCTTAGCTTTTATAGGGAGTACATCTAAAAGTACCATAACTCTTATTATCCGAGGTGATTTTAACTTGTGGGCTAATAACCCACAGGACCTTGAAGCCACATCTCTACTACACACTCTTAAATCTGTGGGACCTGATCAATATGCTAAAGTCCCTACTCATAAGGGAGGTAATACCTTGGACTGGATCTTATCCAAGAATCAAAAGGTGACATTAAGATTGGTAGAATAGTGTATTTGGTCCGATCACTTCCTTCTCCATTTTGAAATCTTTATGGCTCCTTGCACTATTCTGAAACCAGCTAGGCCCCTAGTCCCAACACGTAATCGTAAGGTCACCATTGAAGCCATTAACTTATTAGTAATTCCATGCTGCCATTGTTGGTAGAGAATTTACCTCTCAATGAGTTAACGTCTTACTTTAGGTCAGCTTTTAATCATGCCTTTGATTCTTTGGCTCCCCTTCGCTTAGCCAAACAGAACAAAGTGGCTACACATAATCAATGGTTTACCACAGACGTTCTGCTTGCTAGAGGGGAAAAATGAAAGGCCGAACAAAACTGGCGGAGTCATCCTTCAGACGTTTCAGTTTCAGCCTACAAGCATGCCGTTAGACTTTTTAAGTCTGCAGTGTTTAAAGCTAAAGAGCTTAACCTTAATGCTAGGGTTCAAAGGCTAAATCAAAACCTAAGGAATTGTTCACAGTCCTACAGGAACTAAAGGGGACTACTGTTGAGTCCTCTTTTGTCATGGACGATGATTGGTGTCAGCGTATCCTTGAAGGTTTTACTCAGAAGTCCATACAACATCAGATGCATATTCAGGATCAGGTTCCGGCCTATTAATGAAATTTCAATACCACTCCTTGAAGAAGTCAATCCGGGTACTGTCCGATTTGCTTTTAGAGATGTCTCAGAAAGTGAGGTCCTAGAGACTATTAAAATAATGAAGCCCACATCATGTAGAGGTGATATCTTTCCGGCTACATTGTTTAAAGATTTTGCACCTACATTGGTCCCCCTGGGTCACAAGATTTAATAATAGTTTGTTTCAAGAGGCTCATGTTCCAGAGAATATTAAGGAAACGTGGATAATGCTGTTACTAAAAAAAGAGAATCTTGACTCCATAGTGGCCGAGAACTAAGGGCCCATTACAAACGTTCCTTTTTATTTTGAAAATAATCGATAAAGTAGCTTGCTCCCAATATCTAACTTTTGTGGAAAAGCATGATATTCTAGCTAACGAGAAATCAGGGTTCCATGTGATTCATGGAACAGAGACTGCTCTTCTAGATTTAAAAGCTAATATCACCGGAATTATCCAGGAGGGGAACGCGGCACTACTTTTGGACCTCTCGTCGGCCTTCGACTTGGTCGATCATGACCTGTTGACAGACAGGCTGGTTAATGTAAGGAAATGCACCCCGGCTGCAGCATCTTGGTGTAAATCTTTTTTGGGACCAAGGACGGCAAGCGTGGTTGGAGGAGATGCTCAATCCAAAAGGACGTTTTTAACGTGCAGTGTCCCTCAGCGTTAAACTTCTATGTGATCTTCTTGTCTCTCTGAGTTGATGATGTTTTTAAAGCCATACAGAAGTGGATGGCCATGAATTCCTTGGCATTAAATGACTCAAAAACTGAGTTGCTTATCTTGGGAACGCAACACAGATTAAAGCACCTAGATGCACAATATAATTGTCTTGTGATTGATGGAAATACAATTTCAGTTTCTGAATCAGTTAAGACACTTGGAGTCTTTTTTTTATTCTCATCTTTCTTTTAAAAAACATGTCTCCTATCTGAAATCCTCATCTTCCTATTATGGTTATCTGTTGTGGCAGACCCACCCCTCCCCCTACCTATCAGAAGTTAATAGGGCCCTGATTGCAGCAGCCATAGCGAACACAAAGCTGGACTATTGCAGAAGTCTTTTGGTGGGTACATCTCAAGCTAATATAAAGAAGCTACAAGTGACGCAAAATGGAGCTGTGCGTGCAGTCTGTTGGCTCAGTCACCTTTCACAGGTTTCTGAATCCTGCAGAGATTTTCACTGGCTTCCAGTTGAGCAGATTATCCAGTTCAAGGGCTCTGTCCTAGTGTTTAAATGTTTGGCAGGCGAAGCCACGCTCTATCTTTCTTCCAGAGTGGAAAGAACACCTGTCAGATTAGCCCTCCGGTCAAACAATAGTGTGACTTTATTTTATACCAACCACTTGTCATCCTACAAAAGATTGGTGGGGCTGGCTTTAATGCCAGGGCTCCCTCCCTTTGGAGTTAGCTTCCACCAGACATTAGGGGATGTGTATCTATATCATACTTCAAAAAACGCCTGAAAACTTTTCTCTTTGATAGAAAGTCTGATTTAAAAAAAAGCATATGACTGCAGGATTTCCAAGGGGTTTCTCCCTTAAATCGCATTTACCAACTTGCATACATTTTCTATGTGTTATATGTCTGTGAGTCTTGTGAGCGCCCTAAGGCCTACGGGCGAGTGGTGCCATATAAGAAATCCATAGATAGATATGTCTATGGACATCTTGACCACTATCCACATGCTGGTGTCATAAATCCAACAGCGCCTACCAGCTTCTCCCATATATGCTCCATCAAGAAGCCCTCCAATGCCTCCCCAAGCCTGGCTGACACTGTCTCATCCCGGCCTGGGAACCCCTGCACAATTGCCGGTTGCACCTGCTCCTGTGGTGGAAGAGGCACTCCAGACAGACACTGGTACTGTTACTGTCACGACCCAGGATACACAGGGGACTGATGCGTTTTAGGACTACATTCCTGCAGATGTTGAGCCTCCTAACATTGAGGTGCTCTCCAGCAATTCTTAGCCAGATGAGATTGCTGTGTTTCATTTAATGCTCTGATGGGTGGCAAAGCTGTTCAACCTCATGCCCGAGGAGAAGAAAAAGAAAGGTTTCCTTTTCGAGCGGCGGGAGTCCTCCAAGAGGACTATTGTTTCAGTTCCCTTTCTGGATGATATTTGGGTGGATGACCTGTTGGTCATGCAGACCCCTGGCTCGACCCCGGCAAAATGGGATTGTTTGGAGAAGAAATACCAAGTCACGAACACAGCCCCGAAGTGCCATAGATCTCAACCATCACCAGACTCAGTGGTCTCTGCTGCAGCTAGAAAAAGGTCCTCTAACCCATCTTCCTCTTCCACGGTTCCTCCTGATCAGGAAGGTAAGAAACTCGATGCAACTGGGAAGCACATCCTCACGATGGCTGCGTCTTCTATAAATGCTGCCTATACCTTAGCCATTCTCTCGAGGTATGACAGAGAGCCTTGATATAAGTTGGGACCCATCCTCGATTTCCTCCTGGAGGACAAGAAGGCAGAGGCCCTAGCGTTGTTCCATGAGGGAGAGGTAGCCTCTGACCATGCGATTAACATTTCCCTGGACATCGCAGATTCAGGATTTCAGGAGTTGGGCAATGGAGTGGCCCTCCGCCCCCAAGGTTAGCTCAAGGCCACCAACTTCAGTACGGTTGTACAGACAAAGGTGGTGGATATGCCATTCGATGCCGGAAACCTTTTCGGAAGGAGGTCGACGACACCCCACAGGCCATACAAAAGGAAACCAAGGCGGCATGTTCATTTGAAACTCTCCAACAGAGGAGGTCGTCCATTCGCTCCACTAAAGGGAAGGTCTTGAGGTCCTCCAAAGGGTTCAACTCACCATATCGCCTGCCTTCCTATTCAACCACCCAGGAGGCATATAGGGGACGTTCCCAGGCCTACAGAAGTGGAAAACAGTGTTGTCATGCTCCACCATCAAGAACAGAGATGCCAAAACAAGCATGGCCTGGCCCAGGTCCTTCGCCCCCACTTCTGCACCCCACTGGGAGGCCGGTTATCACAATTTGTCGACCAGTGGTACAACATTTCCATAGACTAATGGGTGTTTGATAGTCTTCAACAGGGTCACTCTCTGGAATTCCAGGACAAATGCCCTCACATTCATACCATCCCAAGACAAGAACAGCACGTAACACAGCTACTAAAGGAGGTTCAAGCCATGCTAAACAAAGGGACACTAGAGCCAGTCCCTCAGCACCATTGGGGCACCGGAGTGTACTGCAGATACTTTCTGGTAAGAAAGATGTCAGGAGGGTGGAGACCCATTCTAGACTTGCGAGCCCTCAACAAATTCCTCAAATCATAAAAAGTGAGGATGGTCATGTTGTAGCACATGCTCCACCAACTGGAGGAACGACATTTCCTGGCGACCCTCGACTTGGTGGATGCCTATTTCCACATCCCCATTCATTGCAAACACCAGACGTTCCTGCATTTTGTCGTTCAGGGAAGACATTACCAGTTCAAAACCCTGCCATTCGGCCTGCAATCGGCCCAAGGGGGTTCCCCAAGTGTTTGGCCCCGGTGGCAGCGCACCTGCGTCCCAATGGAATCCACGTCTAGCCGTACCTAAACGATTGGCTAATTCGATCCCGCTCTCAAGCGCTGGCAGTCCGGCCTACTGCAGAGACCCTTCAGAGCCTAACTTTTTTGGGGTTCTTGATAAATTAGAAGAAATCCGGCATAGTGCCATCTCAGAACGTGCTATTCCTAGGTTCCTGCCTCAATACACTTTTGTGTCTAGCAACTCCTCTCGAAGCGAGAGTTTAGTTTAGTTTATTATTTATAACACGCAACACGCACCAGACCCAGGAGCATCAGGGCGCAGCAGAAAGGATATGTTCAGCTTAGTTACATAGCCTAGCAGGCCGACATATATAATAACACGTCAGTATATACAGAGTAAATTACATAATCACAGGAGAATGCACTGAAATTACATAGGTCCATGAGGTACAAGACAAAGTAGGCAGTGGCATGTCAATATATACAAAATAGGTTCCATGGTTTAGGTGGCATGGAGTGAGGTAGACGCAGTACCTTAGTAAGGTTGTCCAGGTGGACTGGTACAAAATAGGCAAATCCATGGGCAGAGGATAGGAGGCAGAGCGCCGCAACGGTGTTAGTCTGAATTTATCTGTCGTTTTCTTTTAGCCAGTTGGTCAAGATCTGTCTGAATTTGGCATAAGGCTGGGGGCTCTAATACTTGGAGGTAGGGAGTTCCATAGTTGCGCAGCCTTGACTGGGAAGCTATGTCCACCAATAGTGGAAAGTCTAAATCGTGGAACTTGGAGGCAGTTAGAGTTAGCTATTCTCATCGGTCTGGAGGATGTTTTTTTTGCAAATTCTGTCTGTAAGGTAGGGTGGTGCATTGTTATTAAGGCACTTGTGGGTGAGGGAGGCAGTCTTGAGTTTGATTTTGTCAGAGGTAGATAACCATTTGTATTCTCTTCTTGTAGAGGAGATATGCTCACTTCTGTTGATCTTCAATGCTGCTCTCAGGGCATTGTTCTGGAGAACCTGTATTTTATGGATAATTTGTTTATTCGCTTCGATGTAGAGTGCATTACAATAATCCAATTTGGAAAGTATGAGGGCTCTAGCCAGCGTGAGGCAACTCTCAGTGGAGAGGAATTGTTTACTGGCTCTAATGAGTTTGCATGTATATGCAGTAGCCGATGCAAGGGAGTTAGCTTGTTTAGTGAAGTTCATGGTGGCATCTAGGTAAAAGATTAGGGTCTTCACTTCTTTTGCTACTTTTATATTATTACCATCAATAGCGAAGTTGGCATAATCTGGGCTGAATTTGGCTAAAAGGGTCGGGGTGCCTAGAATGATGAGCTCAGTTTTCAGACATAGACCATGAGTCGCCACCCATGCATGAACGATACTGTAAATTCAATTAACCAAAGCCAGATCAATGGCGTAATCTCCTGAAAGCAGAAGGAGGATTTGGGTATCGTCTGCATAGTTAATGTAGGCGATACCCAAATGGTCCATTTCGTCAAAGAGGGGCTTGGTGAATATGTTATAGAGTGTGGGTGACACACAGGATCCCTGTGGAACGCCGCAGGTTAAGGATATAGGATCTGCTGAGGCCAAGGGAGAGAAGACTTGCATGGTCCGGTTACTCAGGAAAGACTTGATCCAGGTTATAGCCTCCTTAGAGAACTGGGCTGCGGAGTCTAGGTGACTACATAGGACTTTGTGGTCGACCAAGTGAAATGCAGCCGAGAGGTCTAGAAGGAGGAGTAGTGCTGCTTGGCCTTTGTCTCTAAACTCATCTATTTGGGCCTTAAGAGCAATTAAAGCCGTCTCTGTGCCATGTTGAGGGCGAAATCCAGATTGACGAGATCCAGGCCATCCTGGGAAAGATCCTGGCAGCTTCCGTTGCAACAGTCTGATCCATCAAGTCCCTGCTGGGGATGATTTCCTCCTGCATCAATCTAGTTCCCTTTTGCAGACTACATATAACACCCCTTCAAGAGTTTCTGGATGCTTTATGGCATCAAATCACCAGCGCATGGAACAACAAGATCCCCCTCAATCTGGCATTCTGTCAGGCCTGCAATGGTGGTCATTTCACTCGCCTCTCTCGCAGGGTGCTTCCTTTCAGATCCCTGCGTATCAGGCGACAGTTATGACCAATGCCTCTCTGGAGCGTTGGGGAGCCCACACAGGACATTCTTACACCAGAGGCTTTGAACTCCCAGAATAGAAGGAGTTGTACATCAATGTCCTGGAACCGCGGCCACTTTTTATAGGCTCTCAAGTCTTTTCCGCCCCAGCTCCAGGGGAAGGTGGTGTGGTTCTTCGCAGACAACACCACCACAATGTTTTACATCAGGAAACAGGACTTGACGCTTGCCCACGCTCTCTCTCTCTGGAGGCGCAGAATCTGTGGCACTAGGCCATTGCTCAATGGATGTTTCTCGTCCCTCAAATCGACCCCTTTGCTACAGCTACCAACGCCAAGTGTCAGAAGTTTGACAGCAGGTATCCTCAGCCAAGGAGTCTGGGGGACACCTTCTCATTACCTTGGGAGGGCCTCTTCCTGTACGACTGCCTGCCGATTCCTCTGTTGCTACGAGTGATCAATACACTCAAACGTTGCCACTGCAAGATGATCCTCATTGCACCAGCGTGGCCAAGGCAGATCTGGTAATCAGACCATCTCTATCTGTCGGTGGTTCCAGCCATCAAACTGCCTCCACTGCGAGAACTGCTCTCCAGAGAAGCAGAGTCAATTCTGCACCACGACCATGCGCCTCTGAGCCTCACGACTTGGCTCCTGGAGCCCTAGAATTTGGACACTACTCGCTGCCTTTGGAATGCAGGAACGTTCTAGCCTGGGCCAGAGCACTCAAGGCTCTTGCTTGCTACAAACAGAAGTGGAAGCGCTTTACAGTGTGGTGCCAGTCACAGATAATTTCTCTGCTGTGTGTGACAACACCTTACCTTTCCTTACCTGCTCTCGCTTGCCAAGTCTGGCCTTGCCCATGCCTCTATCAAGGTACACAAGGCTGCCATATCCCAGTAAACCCGGGCTCCAGGCAAGCTTTCCCTGTGGTCGCCCAGGCTCGTTAAGGAGTTCCACAAGGGTCCCTTCAGAACATTCCCTCTGGTGAAGGCTGCTGCACGAGAGTTCAATGTGGTACTGTCAAAACTGATGGGACCTCCATTTGAACCTATGCATTGGTCCTCCTTGAAGTTTCTATCATGGAAGACCGCCTTCCTGGTGGCGATCACCTCGACCAGTTGGATTGGGGAAATGCAAGCTCTCTCCTGTAAACCTCTGTATTTGTTGTCCCACTCAGCTAAGATTGTTCTGCAAACTCATCCTTTCAATATGCCGAAGGTCCCATCGTAATTTCATCTAAGCAAGCCTTTGGTTCTACCAGTTTTCTTTTCAACCTTTTTCGCATGCTAAAAGATCTTTGCATTTGCTGGAAGTTTGGCGTGCCTTGAATTTCTAAGTTGCACGCACAAACGACTTTCGAAAGACTTCTCAGCTTTTCGTTAATTTCGGACCTGTGGGACATGGGAAGGTCCTATCTACTAAGGCTTCCATCTCCAGGTGGCTTTCCGACTGTATAACACATTGCAACTATCTGGCCAACAGACCACTACTAGGCTGGCTAAGAGTCCATTCCACCAGAGTCATTGCAGTGACTACATCATTTCTCTCAGGTGTTCCCCTGCTCGCAGCTGCAGGCCTGCTATATGTATTCTACTGTGTCGACAGAGATTGGAGGGAGGAGTCCCAGGTCGGTCAAGCAGTGCTTCACAACCTGTTTGCATGAGGTGAGTCTGTTCCAAGGCTAAATGTATTGCTTCTGTGAGTCTTGCCATTTCCTGTGGTTGTGAATATGTACTGGTGTGTAATCGTATTCATGAGCATGTGAATCCTTGTAAGACCCAATGCTGGAGAAGGAACAAGCTACTTACCTGTAATTCTTGTTCTCCAGCATGGGTCTTGCATGGATTCACATGCAAACCCTCCCTACTTCCCCTCTTTGGCTCTTCTTGGTTCCTACTGCCACTTTACAATCTGAAGATGGCCACCAGGGGTGGACCTTAGGCGGTTGAATGTCATTGGCTGGGCAGTATGACCCAAAGTGACAGCAATAGGCTATAGAAGCGACAGACAGTTTTAGTGTTAACCAGAAACTGCTTTACTATTACAGAGGATTCCCAGCCTGACGACAGGGAATATTCATAAGCATGTGAATCCGTGTAAGGCCCATGCTGGCGAACAGGAGTTACAGGTAAGTAACTTGTTCCTTACTTAACAATTGTTTATTATAATTGAATTAATGCTAACAATACTTTAGCATTATGAATTTCATTAGATGCAGGTTGTGGTTTCAATTGCATGTTTTTGCAAGTTTGATTTTAGTGTGTGAGATGAATGATCTGTGAAGGGTTCATATATCTGTTATTCTATTGTATTTTATTTTTATGAAAATTGAATATTTTCGAAATAAAAATGTTATTCATTCAATGGCATGCACTGATAAACCACTCATTGGTTTAAGTTCCCTACACACACAATGTACATGGTGACCGGAAGTCAGACGAATCCATCCATATTCTGCTTTAGAGTAACACTGCTGCTGCATGCTCCAGCGGGCAGTGATTTGAGCAGGCTCTTCTAGCATAGGCTGCAGTGTAGCAGGAGATGGACTGGCCCTTCCAGACTCATTCGCACACACATCTGCGCATATCTGCGCAGGGTCACTACTATTCCGATTAGCTGGGCCAGCTTCCTCCGCCCCGCTCATTGGACCTGGGCGAGCCTCCTCCACAACGTGTTGTCGTTTGAGCGCTGGCATGTAGTCAGCGAAGTCTGCATAGACTTGCATTGTGGAAATGCCTCTGACTTGGCTGACATCTTTAATTGCAGTGACATATAAATTGTATCGCAATAGATCGATAATGTCCTTTGTCAGTAATCTGTTTCTTGCTGTTTGGGCCTGCACGTGCATGCAGGAAATACCTCTTATGTCTCCACCAAATGGTACCCTATCCATACCATGCCGCTTCAGGATAGCATCATGTTTGTTTCTTATATCAAATTAAATTCCCAGTAAGGAGACATTGGCGGTGAGCCAGGCATCTCAGGCCCTGGTATTTCGATCTCCTCCACGTGTAAGCATGAAAGGTGGCGCATAGCTATCGATCAATGCTTTTCCGGATGAGTTTGGAGTTTGGATCTGGAGGTAGAAATGTATAATTCAGCTGGTTATCAACTTGTGGTCCAGCCCCCCTACATCCTACACACACAGACTATCTCTCGCCCAGGTATTCTTAAGCAGTCATGAATCAGAGCTGCAGCAACGGACTGGAAAGAGAGCAACTACCCTCGTGCGCAAACCTCGCGCTGCGGGGAGGGACCACAAGAGCAAGCCCACTTGCACACAGAGCTCTTGCTGCAGCCATCGGAGCTCCTGGGCGCTGGCAGACGTGCAGAGTCAGGTGAAAGAGGCGAGGCACAACGTATGCTCTCCTCAGAGTGTAGCTGCGATCCCGAGCGCACCGACCAGACGTGTGTAAGGGCCGGCTGCCGTCCACTAGCTGGAAGCACCTCGGCCCCAACTCTTGTTACTGCGAGGGACTGTGAGAGCCAGGGCATTGACACTGCGGCGAGACTGTGAGGAACCCACAACAGAGCCCGCGCTGAATACCACCATTTGAAGACCGGAGAGGCTCTGCCCCAGTTATCCCTAGCCTACTTAAAGCCTTGCAGTCAAGCGCTCGCACGACAGGGATGTATTCTACACAGAAAATACGGAAAATTCTCATTTAAGCCCATCATCATGTTCTACAGACAAAAATGCATTCCTATCATAACATATGGAACTGAAACAATGATGAATGCAGATCAGGTAGACTGGGCGAAATTTGAAGCAATATTTTGGCGCAAAATCTTAACCCTTCCTCAATCATATCCCATGGCGAGAATTCGCTACAAAGTAGCTACCCAATCCATCGGTTCCATGGTATGATGGGAAAGACTAGATATCTACCGCAAAATATTGTCGGATGACAAGACCCCTGCAATCCAAATCCTGAAAACCAACTCAACTGCTCTAAATAATACAATACTACAAACCTGGAAAAAACAATAACCAAAGAAATGGAGCAAGAAGACATATCGGAAGAACTTCTAACGAAACGCCCCCAACACGCCAAAATCAAAATGCTACAAAACGATTGGATCAAAACCATCGAAAAGAAAAACACATACAAACGGACTTTGCAGTGCAATAAGGACAACAGAAAACTACATGAACCACAACCATACATCTTATCATTCCCTGATCCAACTATCAGATCAACCTTCTTAAAAATCCGGCTGAACACCTTACCAACTAATGACTACTTGGCATCAACAAGACAGATCCCAAAAAACCAGAACCACTGTTGATTTTGTGAAATCATCACAACACCAGAAACCATATTCTATCTGGTCATGGAATGTCCCTCTCTCGCCAACCAGCGCAAGCAGTTTGGGGCCTACTTTGACCTTGCCTCGCAGCAAATGAAAGATGGGCTGCGATTCTCAGTGGACAAAATAACAAATACACATTCAAAAGTTTGAGACAAAACTAAAACATCAAAAAAAAAAAAAAAAAAAGCCTTGCAGTCTCCCCAGAATGCACTGAATTGGAAGATCAGTGTCCTAACTGGTACGTACCCCCCTACCTAGTCAGCAAAGTTGCACCCTATAACCCAGCACAGTGAACACAGCTGCATTGTTTGCCCAAGTCTTAAACTGAATTGTAGTTATATCTGATCAGTGCCCTCGGAATATAGCGCCATAAACGGTGTCTTCCTTCATTCTGGTTACATTTAGAATATGACCAAGTAAGCTTCTTTGAAAGATAGCCAAAAGCAGTAATTTTGTCCTGCCCTCTCTTACATATACCTCGGAATTTCACACACCTTTCTTTTGAGCCGATCATAAAACGGGGCCTGTCTTCTTCTGGGTCTTCGCTTCATGTTCGTGCCCATGATAAATAGGCTTTCTAGCAGGGACAGGAAAGTGCAGCAGCACAGACAGTCATGTTAGCATTGATAATAGTGGAGAGATAACTTAGGAAATAAAGGTCTCAGTTCCTATAATTGATTCACTTTGTAGAGAGTGTGCTTTAGATGTCGTTTTGTTTGTTTGTTTATTTGTATGGCGCACCCGACCCGAGGGGATCTGGGCGCCTTTGGCAAAGGATACAAGTATACTTTAAGCTTGGTTACAGTGGGGGTAAATATGAGGTCAGTACAGAAAAACGTAAACATAATTAACAATTTACATAATTTACAGAAGGTGAAGTATTTCATAATATATGCTTCTAATAAAATATGCATGCATTTCTATTAGAAAATACAAATTTCAAGTGAACCCTCCACTAATCTCTCCCAATTTAAAACATGTGGTTGCCCGGAAGCCAAAACTGTAGTTGGATTTTTCATCAGAATACTCGTTGCAAGTGTCAGATGATTACATTTCAGAATCACCAAATGCTCGAGGGTCTGTCTAATGGTACTTGCTGGCTACTCTACCTTCTGCACAAAGCAAAACTAATTAACCTGTAGATCAGGGAGCTGTATATCCACACTGCTTTATGGGTGAGCTCTGCCACTTGTCATTTTCAACACATTGCAAAACTAAATATACCTACAGCTCACCAAGGTGGACTTTCCCTGAGTGTGTTTCTTTCCTTTGCAGGGCATTAGTCCACCAGCTCAAGCCGATGTCCTCAAAGACCAACGGAAAGGTAGATGGTTTATGTTTTGGGGTTGCCCTCTCACTGTTTGCTAAACCCATGGCCCGGTCGGGATAGGTTGCTTGCAGTATGGGCCATCGAGAAGAATGTAGAAGGTGTGTGCATGGGTCAGTGAAAAGGGTTAAGGCTGCAAGGCTGATAGTCAGATGTATGTGTGAACAATTCTTGAGAATAATGAAACCGCATGTGTTATCTGAATACAACTGAGTTCCCAATGTTCGTTCATGCACAGCTTGTTATTGTTAACGCATATCCTAATCCCTATTTTAAATATGCAATGTTTATCTCCCAGATTTGTTTCGTTGCATTGTTTTCTTGTTTGTTGGGGGGCTGCAAGTTGACATGTGCAGGGCTGTGGAAATCATTTACTGCACAAGTTTACATGACCTATATGAATGTGTTGGCAGTAGGCAGTTGCGTCATTCAGTCCCAAGCAACATATGCCCTACCACCAGAAATGCATTAACATTCTACCTGAAGGCATCTGTCATGTGGATCCTGTGTGTGGTATCCCACCCAGCCACCACTTTCCCGTGTCTGCCCACCACATACGGCTGCACGGTAAGCAGGTGCCCTCAGACGGATGTACTGTACTTAGATTCCTTGTGGTACCTATCCAAATGTTCTCCTTGGCCAGATCCTGAAAGTTGGCAAGTCAATTTTCAGTGGTCATTGATCAATGGGCCTCATTAGGACCCAGGCGGAGTGGGTTTCCGCCAGCGCTAATCGCGGCGGACCCGTCCGCCGTACTACGAGTTCCCTTAGCGCCATGGAGGTTTTCTCCGCCTGGTTTTACCAGGCGGAGAAAACCATGGCGCTACGGGACCTCGTTGTTAATTACGCCACCGTATTTTACGGTGGCGTAATTAACTCCTTCCCCACTCCCATTATACCCTATGGGGCAAGAATGGGAATGGGGAAGGGCAGAATGGGGATTGGGGATTTACCGCTCCGCCGAGGTCGGAATGGGGCGGTAAATCCGCCAACCCCCATGGCGCTATCGACGGCTTTCCGCCGTGCTTCGCGGTGCATTTAGCACCGCGAAATCCGCCTGGGTCCTAATGAGGCCCAATGTGTTCCTGGGTTTACGGATCCATGGATGTGTTTTGTCTAATTGGTTATGCTCAATGTTATAATCACCACAAGCGGTAGTAAATGTCCCTGTAATGGTCCATATCGTGTCCCCCCCCCCCCATATTATCAGCACTCATTACAGACCTCTCAGAGATGTCTTAGTTAGCCTTTACGGACATATTTCACGCCAGAAAAGCATCATGTGACTCTTGCTGATGTCCAGGTTTTAACATATTACCTTCTCAATTCAATGTCCTCTTATGTTGGGCTCCCTGGGGTGATGGAGAGGGCACAGAGGGAGGAGAACGTGACAGGCATCCTTGCATGTCATTATGCTATCAGTAACACCCCTGATATAAGCTGTAGGACCATAACATACCATGCTCTGAATAGAGTCCCCCCAGTCTCCGATGGATGTATCTCATGTGACTTCTCAGACTGGCCGTGCAAAACCACTGTATTTTCCCATCAGAGCACAGCATTCCTTCATTTCATCCAACTGGGCCTCCCAAAAAAACACGTTCATCCTGAGGAGCTTTAGTCAATTTCCTGTCTACTTACTACCACTCACATTATTGGAAGCGGACACCCACCTAGGTCCCCGCATTTCTTTCAAGAGTAATGGTAGCTGCTGTTGCTCTCCAGAGGTAGAGCCTTAATTCTGAGAACAATATCACTGGATGTCCATCCAGCCATTCATCTGTGCAGTGGCCCAGCATGGTGGGTACAAGGACTTGTGCAACCCTTGATGGCATGATATTTTCCCACAACCTCCCCAAGCAGTGAGGACATATTTGCTGCTTGAAAGGCCAATCTGTTGCCCCTTGTGTTAGGAGCCATTGGTGGCTGCCCGCTGTTGCTTTGCCGTAGAATCACCATTGTGCCCCATTTGTTTAGTCTCTAGGAAGATCCGTTGTGTGACTTTTTTTTCTCCAAATTCAGGATCTCTTCGACAGGGGTCATTTGAAGTTATACTTAAGTGGGTCAGCGTTTGGAATTCCAACACAAAAAAGGTTTCCTTTCGTTAATTAAAGAGTGGACGGCAAGTTATTGTTTTAAGTTTGGTCAGTCTAAAAAAGAATGTCTACAGATCACCAGCTTTATCTCAAACACAAAGATCAACTGGAGAAACCTGGGTGAAATCAAAACTCATCCTAGATTAGCCTCGCAGGCTCAATGCCTTGGAATCAATTGAGTTCCAACAATTTGCCTAGGCCCATTATTTCAATACATTTTTCGGAATGAGCGTAACTCCCATTTTGTCAACTGCTTTGAGCAAGTTGCTTTATTTCATCTTAAGGTATCGATCTATTGCCCCAGATTTGGCGTTGACCAGAGAGGACTTTAGTAACTCTGCGTTAGCAGCTCATCTTAAAACTACTGTGGCATGTTCCAAAGTGGCTTTACATGCAGCTGACTCCAACCACTTTAATCACATCATTCAAATTAAAGTGTTTCTCCCAGAGTAAAAAATAGGATTCATGAGGAGTGGTGAGGGATTGGTTGTTGTGTAACATAATAGTTCTCATTCACATTTCTGCACTGGTGTCGTTACATGTTCGCATCATCCTTAAAAACAACGGCATTATTCACAAGGCAGCGCATAACAGCAGAGAGGAGTATTTTGGCCCAAGAGCTGTCCCTCGCTGGTGAGTTGTGAACTACCTGCAGCCATGATATACTGATGATCAGGGAACTTTACAAGATTTTCCAGGTGATGACCCATATGGTGATAATGTTCCTTATAATGAGGACACCGACTTTCTGCTTCCTTCACCTCAGGATGATGACCAACCTGTCGCTGATTCTCCTGTTTATGACCAAATCTTGTATAATCTGCTTAAAATGGCAGCAGACCATTTTAAACTTCAGACACAAGAAGTTCCTCAACATTTTGATTCTGTGGATGAAATGCTAGAGGAAAAACCCTCCATAGGGCACTTTATTCCACTGTTTCAATCTGTATCCAAACAAATTCATCCTTCATTAATAATCATTGTTAATCCCAGGGTTCAGAAAACGTTTCGTCCTGCTCCCTCTAATCCGTTCAATGTACGAGGTCACCTTAAGCCAGATTCCCTGTTGATTACCACCACCTGCAAAAGGGCAGTGACCCATTAGCTTCTGTGGAAGCTCCTCTTGACAAGGACAGTAATAAACTGTTTGCTCTGGCGGAAAAGTGGCTACTTCTGGCTCTTACCAAGTGCATATTGCTATCAATACCAATCTTCTTTCCAGCTGTAATGGGGCACTCTGGGACAATTTTCAGTCACAACTGGACCCTGTCTCTGATCCACTTCGTACTCAAATTTCAGTGGTCGAAGACTAACAAGTTGCTAACTGTTAGAAAAGATTCTGTAAAAGCAACTTTTCCTCCATATTCCATGCATTTGTTTCTGTATCCTGACCTGACTTTTTACAGTCGAGCACAGTCTTCAGCTGCACTCCACTGGGCTTTAGCTCATTGTTATGGAGAAACTATGGAGAAAATGTGTTTCTCTTAGTCTTTTGGCTTTGTTTCCACTTGTTGGTAACATTTTATCATTGTGCAAAGTACCTTACAGTACCACACAATGGGGTCCTTCTGTAGACACCCTATAAGGAATCTTTGGTTGTTGTACAATGGGCCTTGGAACAGACTGGTGGCAGCAGTAGCCTTTTCTTGTATTTGTTTAACTTTTTACCAAGCCTTACTGCGTTTACTGCGTCTAGATCCTGACTGTGGCTAGTGTTTAACATGGCCGTGCCACGATGTCCTTTGTCTGTTCCTTTGGCCATTTTGTCCTTTTGCCTTCCCCCTGCTCTTCCAGGGCTGGGAATTCCTTATTTGGGCAAGTAGTTGCCTGTGAAAGCTGCTTCTTTCGCGGGTCCTTGCAGGTCACGGGTGTAGGTCAAATCTAGGTGGTTCACCATTTACTACTGTTTCTCATATTTAGGCGTCTTTCCATCTAATGCTGTGTCTCAAAACTAGGCGTTTCTCCCACTGCTCAAGTGTCTCAAATCTAGATGGTTGCTCCATTTACTGCTGCTTTTCATATTTGGGTGTTCTTCCATTTACTGCTATGTCTCAGACTTAGGCCTTTTATCCCACTGCTCAAGTTATTGGGGGAATCCAGTGACTTAAACGAATCAAAAACAGAGAATGCATTTTTAATGAAAACTATAACAGTGAAGAAACGTGGGGTAAGATTTTAAAACGGGTGGGGGTGTTTCAGGTGGGTTAAAAAGCATAGGGAAATGGGGGGCTCTTCAGGCTTCAGGTGACAAGGTTCAAAAAGCAGTCTATGCTGAATGGTGTCTGTGCAGCTAAACTCTGCAAACCCCTTATGTTTCTTTGAGAATAGAGCTCTATCTTTTAAACTGCAGATGTAGTCCCAAAAGCTGTCTTTTTAATCCTTCTTCTGGACTCTTTCGCAACCAATGCGACTCTCCCTCACTCTCTATTCTCCCCTCTGGCCCGACTCACTCTGCAGGGCACACTCTTGATGTTCTGATCTCCTCTGAGCTTCCACTTTCTATCCCTCTCTCCTGGAGTGATCACTTTCTCCTTTCCTCCCAGCTCACCCTCTCTTTCCCCCAGGCTAAGCCAATTCCAGCACTGCCACCCACCTTCCCGGTTACCCGACCCATGAAGCGTGTGTCAGTTGAGGCTTTCGCTGCCACTTTCTCATCCCTCCTCCCCCTTTGTCTGACTTACACCCTGACACAGCCCTCTCCATGCTCCACTCTGCTATATCCGACACTCTTAATGCTCTTGCCCCTGTCATGAGGATCCGCTTGAAGCCCAAAGCCAAGTGCAATTCCTGGTACATCTCAGACCTTGTCACCCTCACACGCAAGTGCAGGATGGCTGAACGGAAATGGCATGCTTCTGGTACATCCTCTGACAAACTGGCTTGCCGCCTGCTACAAAGGCAATACCGGCTCTCAGTCCGCACCAAGAAGAGAGCCCACATCCAAGCCCGCGTCTCTGCGGCATCTAACAACACGGCTGAACTCTTTAAAATCTGCAAGGAATTGGCCATTCCTGCTGCAGTCTTGACCTCTCCTGTCCCTTCCCAGGCCCTCTACACGGCTCTGGCTTTTTACTTCATCTCTAAAAATCAGGCTATTCTGTCCTCTCTCTCTTCCTCTCCCCCTCCACCCTCTACTCCCTGCTCTTGCTCTGGCCCTTCTCTGGCCACCTCTCCTCCCTCCTTCTCTGCCTTTCCCCTGTTCTCCCCAGACGAGGTTTCTAGACAAGTCCGATCTATGAATGTCTCATCAAAACGGGTTAATCCCTGTTCCTCTAAAACCATCAAGGACCATATTGACTCCCTGGCTCCTGCTCTTGCCGACTTCTGCAACTACTCCTTCACCACTGGAGTCTTCCCATCCCCTCTGAAGCACTCCTTTGTGCACCCCCTTGTCAAGAAACCCTCGGCCGACCCGTCCTGTCCGGCTAACTATCGCCCAATCTCTGTCACTCCATTCCTGGGAAAACTCCTGGAAAAACTGGTCATCTCCCAGCTTAATCTTCACACTGAATCTGTTGGTTGTCTTCATGACCATCAGTCTGGCTTCAGAGCTGCCAGAAGCACAGAAACTGGTCTCCTGAACATCCGTGAAGACCTGCTCTCAAATCTTGACTACAACACCCCATGTGTCCTCTTCTTACTTGATCTCTCTTCTGCCTTTGACACAGTCAACCATGCCATCCTGCTCAACTGTCTGTGTGATAACCTGGGTATCACCGGTCAGGCCCTGGCGTTGCTGACTTCTTTCCTCTCCGATCGACCCTCCCAGGTCCAACTTGGGTCCTTCCTTTCCTCTATCTCTATCGCTACCTGTGGTGTCCCCCAGGGGTCTAACCTCTCTCCTTGGCTGTTCAACCAATACCTGGCACTTCTTGCCACTGCATTGTCGCTCTCTGCCCCAACTTCCAGTTCTATGTGGATGACACTCATCTCATTTTCAGGCTACCTTTGGCCACCTCTTCTCCGTCTCTCATCTCTGAATGTCTGTCTGCTATCCAGGAGTGGTGTGCTGCCAATTATCTCTGCCTTAATGCCAGTAAGACTGAGATTATCCCTCCTTTCCTGTCACTCTCTGGCTGGCCGCTCTCGGCCCTTTTCCTGCTCCCACCTGTGAGGCTAAAAACCTCAGGGTCATCTTCTCCTTCTCTCCTCACATTTCTGACCACTCTAAAAAGTCACACTACCAGCTGCACCTCCTCAGAGGTATTCTTCCTTTCCTCTCCTTCCCCCAGAAGCTCACTGTCTACAGAGCTCTGGTTCTCCCGAGACTGGACTACTGCAACAGCCTCTTTCTAAATCTGCCTGCTTCTACTCTTCACCCTCTACAACTCATCCAGAACAGGACTGCGAGACTTGTCCTTGGCCTCAAGCCAAGGGATCGTATCTCTCCAGGACTGAAATCTCTTCCCTGGCTGCCAGTGGCTGCGAGGATTAAGTTCCAAACCCTCTGCATTGTCCACAAAGCCTTCTGGGGCCTGGGGCGTCAATACCTTTAACTCTCTCTTCCTAAATATCTTCCTCCTCAAGCTCTTCGCTCATCCGCCTCCAACTCCCTCAGGGTCAGTCGCTTCTTCAAGCAACGAGTTGGTGGTAGATCTCTTTCCTCGGCTGGGGCCTCCCTCTGGAACAGCCTCCCTGAAACTTGGGGAGAACCATCTCTGGTTCCGAAAGCACCTCAAAACCTTCCTCTTCGCTTCTGCCTTCTCTCCCCTGCTGAATTCCTGGCTGAAATGTACTGACTACCTGGCTACCCTCTGATCTCGGGCCCAGGTCCCCTCCCCTGCCAGTTACACACCTGCACTGCCTCCCTGGCAACCCCCGCACTTGGGGACAGTTCTCTGTATTCCTACAGTCCCCCTTCAGCATTTGACACCTGATCTCTTCACTTACCCTCTCACTTGCCACCAGATGGCCCTACTTGTCATATTGTTATTTATTCTATTTTTCCCATGTTCTGCACTGTCCCCACACCCCTCCCACTCCACACTTTTCCTCTTCCCCTTCCCCTGCACTTGCACGATCTGAATGACACTTGGCCTAGTAGGATCGTTGTCTCTGTCTTCCCTCTGTTCCCCCCCTCCCTTGCCACGTCGCACCTTGAAACACTTGTGTACAGGCGCGTTATAAATGCCTTATCATATCATATCATATCAATGTTTATTAACGAAAATATTATGTTGCTTTAACATTACTTGTCTGTGACTTGATGGAGTAATTTGCAATTCCTCTGCCATCTTTGCATGGGTTTTATTTGCCTTTCTGATCAATTTGTATAGCTCTCTGTTGTGATGAACATCACCCAAAGTCTCACCCTCACTTTCACCCTCACTTTAACATTTGATTTCCATTTATTTGTCATGGCAGTCGTTTACTCCACACGGTTTAAGCATCGAAGTATTTTAACTTCCAAAACATACCACGACTTGCACATGTTTAGGCTTGCTATTGTATGACTTCCTCACCCAAAATTTTTGCTGAGGCCCTGCTTGTAAATAGGATGCGTTTAATGGGTACGGCGTCCTTTCATGTGTTGAATGTGCACCTTCATGGCAGTACATCTTCAAACTGCATCGATGTGATGAGAAAATGAACAGGGTCAGTTTGTAAAAAGTGTTACTTCCATGCAGGGTACCACCAATGTTGGTACTTATGTCCTGTTGGTTCTCCTGTATGCAATTATCAGCCTCTACTAAACGGTCTGGAAAATGAAAGAGTGAAAACCGCAACATTTTGCTCTTTCATTTTACTCCCCGTTTCTTAAAAAATATAAATGACGCCTGCAAATTACGCTTTGCAGATATCATTTACATTGGATTTCTATGGAATCCGCCTGTAACAGAATGCCATCTGTGAGGGTGTAATAGGCTGAGCTTTTTGGATTTTAGTTATAAAATGATGAAGGCAGATTGATCTCTGAAAGTAAGGTATGCTACTCACACCACCTTTTCTAATTCTCATGCTGAAAGCACATGGCTCTGCTAGACCTGTGTACTGACACTTCACAGCAGCCTCCTTTCGCCCGACTGATATGATATGATATGATATGATATGATATGATATGATATGATATGATAAATGACTGGAGCAGAAAGCCTCAACTGCAGGACGTGCATTTACCAGTGGGCAGTCCTGATCTAAATTAAATCCTTATTGTGGGCTCCACCATCCAGTGGCAGATGACAAATCTAAATGTAAGCCATGTTTGGTTAGGACATGATGGTCTCTGGGGATTCACAAACGTGCTGGCCATAATGTTTGGTGTAATTTTATTATCAGCATGGTTCCTAGTGCCTGCCTGACAGGGCCTCCTGTGTATTCACTGTTTGCAACAGACTTTCAACCAAAACAAACCATTTGAGCTTGGTCCCATTAAAAGCCTTTGTCCTACCTGGTAAAGGTGTGTCACCATCAAGGTACGCAGGAACTGCCCCTAGGGGGCAGGGAAAGGTTAATTCCTTCAAATGCTAGGATCTGCCAGGCCAAAGGAGCTCACACCAGGAAGGTAATGAAAAGAGACTCTTTAATGTAGGCAAACAAGGGAAAGGGCTGAAGCAGAGTAGCTCAGGGGAGGACATTCCAGTAAGAGAAGGGTTCCACCATTTTAGGGATTTCTAGGAATCCAAAACCTTGTGTGCACCTGTCCCTCTTCCTTCAGAAAGCCCTCTGAGGTGGACATCACCAGGCAGAAGATTTTGAAACAGCAAGAGATTGGACCCCTTATAGAATATTAGAAGGGAACCAGTACACTGCAAAAGAGACACTCCACTTAAATTATCCATCTTTGGACACTAGAAGAAGAAGGATTAAACTGAAATCTTGTTGGGAGTGCTGTCTGCTTCAAAGCCCTCTGCAAGGTGAAGACCAAAATCTTCAAGGAAGAGGCAAGCTCTTGCCCCTAACTATCCCAATGAAATATTTGTGATGACCTGCTGGCTGGACCAGGCCTACTGCAGCTGAGACTGGTACCCAGGAACCTGCTTACTGGAGGTGACAGAACGCTGCAAGCGCTCTCCAAGGCCTTCTTGGATGGGAGAAATGCAGAAGAAATGGCCTACCTGGCCTCTGGCAATCTGCAGCACACAGAAGTGAAGAAATAGCACAGGACCCTCTTGTTCAGCTTCAATTCATTTTCAACAGTTTACGAGTCACTGCAAACATCCGCAACTCCCTTTGACAATCACTGTTTTTCGATCAATTTTTCGAGGCGTCGAGCCCCTGACTCAACCCATTCTCTGCGCCACACCGTTTTGGAGCTGATCGCCATTGACAAACCACATTGCATTGTGGAACAGTTTCGAGCCGCCTCAACCAATTCGAGATGCTTGCTCGACCCATTGCCTCCTGGGTTCTTCGTCCGAATACGAGCCAATCACCACTTCACGACTGCACCCCATCACTGGGCCATCCTAAGCCGACTTGAGCATCTTGACGCCTACGATTCAATGGGACTCAACAACTCAAAAAGTCTCAATGCTGACTTGACTCATTTAAAATGCCTGTAACCCTGGCTCTGCAACACCGTTGGGCCCAAGAACATCCATTTAAAGTATTTGAAGTTGTTCTTTTCCCAGGCCCACCTTAGAGGGCCCCAGTAACTTCCAAGGCCCCACTAAAGACATCATCGATAACCTTAACAATGCTGCTGAAATCATTGCCGTTGCACACCTGTCTTCTAACCCAGAGCGACCTTTTGTTCCAAAGTCCACATTCTCAGTTATTTCCCTTACAGGAGTGGAGTGGGTCATTCATGTTTTTTCAAATATCCTATTTTCATAGAACTTTGGTTGGACAGTTTTTTGTATTTTACTACCCCAGTACTATGGTTGTTTGGTTTGCTTCTGTACCAGCTCACATCTCTCCTGAAGAGTGTAGTCTGTCTTTGGCCAGGGCTACTTTAAGAGGTCAAAGAGATATACCTGTCAGGCTGTACATGTTTCACCTTTATGATTGGGATCACTGCTGCCTTAATAATAGCCTGGGGCTGAGTAGGAGTTTTAGTCACTACTCATCTCTGTGCTCCTGCAGAGCTATAGTCATTTTGTCACACCAAAACACTGATACCCGGATATCGCTAGATCGCTCATGATTGCTTCACAAGCCAGCAATAACAGTGTTAAATCTTTCATTTTTCAAATCTTGCATGTTTTAAAAATGCCAAATGTCTATATCCAAGAATCTTTGATTTCATATATTTTTGCTACACCCGGATAGCTTGTTCTTCATCCATCTTTAAAAATCGATTGTTAATTTCTTTTTTCTATGTTGATGTTGCTAAGATGTCAATAACTTGCTTTCCTTTTAGCTTCTGCTGGCTTCAGTGATGACTTTCCTCCACCTCCACAAGAGTTGCTCGATGAAATAGGTATGTTTTGATCTGGTGACTTTAATTAAGGTCGATATTCATTTTTCTGCTACGGATGCACCTCTCCTGTTTGCAGGCATGGATCGCATCAGGAAATACGCCCTGGAGCTAAAAACACAGGGTAGCAAATTTTTTATAGTCTCGTAATGTGAATCATTATCGAAGGGATGCATTGTAAACGCTTCCTGACTTGCTCACATTGCAGGCAGCGTTTAGAATTACAGTTAAACCCTTGTATGTCGGACAGAATTTAATTGTAATTTTCACCACTGTTTACCAAAGCGCACATGATAAGCAGGGCTCAAAATTAAAAGTAAATGCTGCCTGCATGCAAGCACTCAACGCATGCAAGCGTTTACGCATAGCGGAGTGCAAAAGTACAGAGCAAAAGGTGGAGTACACAAGTGTACGCCGCCTTTTGGCTTGCACTTTTTCATTCTGCCGTGCAAATGATGAAAATGTGGCAGCGGGGAGCCACCTAGGTGTATGTCAACAGATAGTGGCTCCCCACCATCAAATTACGAGATCATAGCACACAACCTCCTTGGGGTCATTTTCTAGTAATTGCTAATTGCATGCAGGGGACCACTAACGTTTACACTTAAGTGATGTTGGGTTCCCTGCATGCAATTTGAAACATTCAGAAGGCGGAGGGGAAAAACTGATTCTTCAGTTTTCCGCTCTGTCTAGTGAAAAAATAATACTGCTGGCAAATTACACTTGGCAGGTATCCATTAATTTTAAGCCTGGATGATAATCTCATGTAGGCGTAAAACGAAGTGCACTGACAAGACAGAGGACGTCACCATGGCAGAGCTCTTAACTCTGCTCCCTGCACCTCCCCCGTCTTGTCAGTGCCTGAAAATGAGCAGGAAATGGAGGTGTACAAGCATTGCACCTGGCTTTTATGCCGCCATTACCTGCACCACCCCTATGACATGAACCTGACAGTATTCGTATACAAGTTTTAAATGTCAATCCTTGTTTAATAGCTAATCTGTGACAATTCATATTTATTTAACAAAAAAGGTGTTCTGGGTACCTGACTGTTATCAAAATGTAGCCTGAGGATGTAGATCTAGGGATGATATCCTACATGTAGAACTATTCAAAAAGGTAACTTACATTTCCAATTGATAGTTTCAGTTTTCAAGATCAGTGGATGACATTTAGGTAAGAGTCATTGTGCAAGGTAAGATATCAAGCTTGTCACAAGCTATTAGTTCTAAGCAAGAAGGTTTGCCCATCTTCCTCTTGGAATGGATGCTTGGGGAGATGTTTCCCACACTGATGCCACATTACCATGGCAGTGGCTGATGCTGTGGTCACACTGGGAACAGTATCAATCATATGCCATTAGAACTGACACCAGTACACAACAGAGTTCCCAGAACATAATATAAAATCAGAATGGCTATTGGATAAAATGTCTCTGCTACCACCCGCCAGGTTACGGCCAAGGTATATCTCAGCTAGAAGATACCTATGTCAGTTGGAACAGTATCTTGCTAGGTTTGCCCTAGTTGAGCATATCGCCATGCTAGTTTCAACATTGGCTCTGGAGAATTCTCATGGCAATTTCATATTGTCCCCAAATATTACCATGCCTGATTAATACTGGAACTTCCAGAACAGGTATAACATAGGATTCCCTCATACTCAGAGAGCAGGCATAGCAACAGGTAACAACAGTACCCACTTGTTCAGACATTTATAGACCGATACAGTACCACTGTAGGAATATTCCTTAGAGGCCATTTTGACCAAAGACCCGTTTCTTGGGTCTGGCTTTGGCACTGCGGGGAAACACTTTCTGTGGGGCTGCCCCTCCCCTGCACCATCTCACATGCAGGGGACATCCCCCACAACTCCTTGATGCACCCAGCCCTAATTCCCCACCCAACTCCCCTGTGTCGTGGGGGGACACCCCAGCAACCTGCAGTCTCCTGCCGGCCTCTGCATCTCCAGCCCTCCTGGTATCCGGTCATTGCATCTAAAACAAAGCATCGGCAAACCATATCATTGAAAAAAAGCATTAAAAAACCCATTGAATGCATTTTTTTCAATGGTAAAGGGTTTAGTTTAGTAAAAATGTGTTTTAAACCATTAAAAAGGGGGGTTAAGGGGTAAGGGAAAAAATACATTTGATGTAATCACTAGGAATCGCCCTCCTTCCTATCTCACCTGGCCTCCACTCCCTCGGCCTTCCTTGTTCCTCTCCCCCGTTCACAACCTCCACCTGACCCCTCACACCGCTCCTCACCTTATCGGGCAGCTCCTATCCTCCCTTGCGGGTATGCGCTGCTCCTGTCGGGGAACGGGCGCCGGCGACAATGGGTGTTTCCGAACGGTACAAGCAACAGTAGTTCGTGCTTCACTCACTCTTGCTGAGCAGCCATAGCACAGGCAGCGGCACACGTTTTACAGAGAGAGAGAGAGAGATCAGACACAGCACATTGCAGTACCGCCAGCAGCAGTTCATGTGCCCCTCACACACAGAACTCAGGCAACACAGGAAGGGGCAGTGAAAGCTTCCCAAACATTCACAGAACAGGCACTGCAAGATTCTTCAACATTATCACTACAGGTACAGCACAGGAAACCAAATAGAAACAGCACAGGCAGCAGAAAGGGACATCCTAATGGGAGGGTGAAAGGGGCACTTGCCCCGGCCTCCAATCTTGGGAGTCAGTGCACATTTTGATTTAAACATGAATGATACGTCAAAATCTTATATAATGCACTGCTTTGGTCAAGGGTCTGCTGCCTGGCTCTTTTTGTCAAATGACTTCCGATATGATCCGTTTTTCCTGTAATGCATTCTGTGTTCAATGTACCACATGTGGCCTGTGTGTTCACTGTAGCACCATTTCGGTAACGTTTTCCCCATTATGTGTGGAATATATTGTTAACGTTCGAGAAGCAAAGATGACGTGCATGCTGGCAGGTCTGGGGTAACAGTGGTTCAGAAGGTAACGTTCTGTGTTAAGCACGTGTTGCCGAGATCTATGGTCACATGCCAGATCACGGCTCCGTTCTAATCCTGGCAAGGCAGACTCAGCCCTTGCTCCCTCAGAAGGTGACAAACTGAAATTCATAACACTAGGTGAGTTACACCGGACTGTGCTACAAAACAATTGCCTTCACCAGAAAGTAGCAGTTATACAATCTTACATAGCATCACTATGGTGCTACTTTAGCACGCCACAAAATCTTCTATGGGCCTCATTACACGGTAGGTGGTAAGGGTTTACCGGTACCGGTATTTTACCGGTACCGGTAAATCCTTACCGCCTTACTACGAGGTCCCTTTCCGGGTTGGAGAATGTAACACCTGCTTTTTGCAGGCATTAAAAACCAACCCGCAAAAGGACCAGGGAGCTAATTACGGTACCGCAATTTGCGGTGCCGTAATTAGCACCTTCCCCATTCCCATTATGCCCTATGGGGCAAAAATGGGAATGGGGAAGGGCAATGGGGGAAGGGGAAATTACCGCCCCACCAACCTTGGAATAGCGTGGTAATTCCCCTTTCCACCAAGGCGGTGCCGGTATTTTACCGACATGGACCAAGGTGCTAATAGCACCTTGGTCCACCGCCGTCCGTGCAATGAGGCCCTATGTCTTGGCTCCCTAATGGCTGCACCACTTAAAGCATATCCCTTTTCTTTTTTTTGTTTCATTTTTTTAATTGTGTTTTAATTTATCACAAACTTTTCACATGCAAAGTTACTATACAATTCCAATAAAGAAGAGAAAAATAAAAACAGCGACAGCAGTTAGAAGGACAACCCATCCCTCATGATAATATTTCAAAGATGATTACGATTTTCACCCATATAATAGTAAAATAAATGATGCAGGCTTTGTGGTTGCCACCCATAAACAAGTGCCACAAATCATCCGAAAGCGGAGTCTCCATCAAACCCGACGTTTGTAACGCAGCTACCCTCAATTTCTGTAGAGACACGCATTTACACACAATATGCTTT
This sequence comes from Ambystoma mexicanum, assembly GCF_040938575.1. Lineage (NCBI taxonomy): Eukaryota > Metazoa > Chordata > Amphibia > Caudata > Ambystomatidae > Ambystoma > Ambystoma mexicanum. The sequence goes on from NC_090931.1 coordinate 563,334,681, forward strand.
AGAGACTCTAGAGTCTCTTCTCCGCATAAGCAGCATTCCCTGGTTTCCCTTTGGAAGTGATGCCAGGCCCCCTCAATTTCCCTTGTTCTGGCAATATTAAATGTCAGTTTTAGATAATCCCAGACCAAAACGTTTCCAACAAATTGCTGAATATAAACAGGCGTAGTCTTCCGGTCCTGTATATATGTAACAAACTAAATTGCATGCTTTTTTGAGGCAAGGTTAACTAAAGACTGTTCTTGGCCATGACCAGCTAGAATATATTTAATGGTTTTAAAGAAAATGAAGAGTGAAGGACCCAGTAAGTTACCAGAAGCAAACATCAGCCATTTGTTTGCCATAGTACAAAGTCTGACAATAGTACTACACGGCATCAGAAAAGCTCTGGTTGTTTAAGTGTGGTATATTAGACCCTAAAGTGTGCTTACTGGGTCATTAGCTAACTTCCACAGAGTGGTTAAACAGCAGAGTTGTATTTTAGATCGAATAGGCATGACATTGTACTCCTAAAAAATCAATTTCAATAGCAGTACATAATGGCAGAGGTAAAAGGCTCCTCAACATAGAGCGTTCTAATTTACACTTCTCTTCAAGATTTACCAGTGCCCACATTTCAGCACCATACAGTATGACTGAAGCTAGTTTAGCCTGGTACAGCTGAATTATAGAACCAGTCGAGAACGCCCCACCCTTTTGGGCAAAGGAGTAAATACGGCCCATTGTTATGTGGGTCTTCAATTTGACTTGATCCAAATGGAGGGCACCGCTGGGTGTGCAATCTTGATGTATTCTCAAATATTTATATGAGGAGACCACTTCAAGTATAACGCTGTCTATCTCCCATCGTGCCTTTTTTGGCTTTTTACCAACTGTATTAAAAACCATGATTTTAGTTTTAGAGATGTTTAGAACAAGCGAGTTGAGATCAACATACACTTTCATTGTATTCAATGTAGACTGCAAGCCCCCAGGAGTGAGATCTAAAATAACAAGATTGTTTGCATGGCCTAACCACTGTATAAGAGTGGAGCCTGGTTTAGGAGCAATGGCATCACCCAAGTCGGAAAGGTATAGATTAAAAAGCATTGTTTAAGACCTTTCTGTGTTGGAATCCATGAACTAGTCCCACCATTCTGTTCTAATCTAACCTTAACCCTAGTTTGTACATGCTGTGAAATGATAATCTTTAGGAGGTCAAGAGGAATGTCCTGATTAAGCAACTTTCTCCACAACATATTGCGATCTACAGTATCAAAAGCAGCACTGAAAGCAATGTATATCACATAGAGCACGCCTGTTGGATGATAGTAATTAAAGCAAGCGTGTTTACAGTACTGATGTAATTCTTACGAAACCCTATCTGGTTGTATGGAGTGATGTTATGAAATTTGGTTCAGTCCCCAAACATCTTTGCTAAAACATCCTGCATTGCAAGAAGTAGTTATTGGGATTATCCTAATGACCCTTTTTCAAAACTGGTACAATTATGCTTTCATGCCAAGAGGTTGGTACAGTTTGAGAGGCCTCAATACAGCAAAAGAGCCGATATAGGGCATGGGACCAGACTACTGGATCAGACTGAGTAAGAATGCTACATATCCTGTTGGGTCCAGGAGTCCTAGATGATTCTACAGATATCCTCAGGACTATGCAAGAAGTACCAATTAACAAATGTCACTTTCTGAGAGGTAATGTCTACAAGCGAGCCCTCGAACACCCGCTGAACATGCGAGACCCAGGCCATTTCAGATACACCATGACTATCTCTATATACTGAATCCCTACCATTAATGATCTGCCAAAATTCTATGGCGTTATTAGAGTAGGACGCCTGAACCATGTCTTGCCAGCAAGAGCATTCTCATAGATACTTGTGATTCTTCAACCATTTTGAATAATTTTATTTGCAGCCTTCACCTTGCAGCTGTTTACAACCGGGTGTAATTCAAATAAAGCTAGACCAAATATTTCCTGTCTAAGATCCCTCTTTCTATTTCTAATTTCCCTCTCATGGACATGCTGGTGGGGATTCTTAAGACCAATGCCTCCCCTACAAGTGGAGTTTGGGCTTGTAGGGAAGTTCTTAATGGTTACTGTGCACATTTCAAAATGGGTGAGGACCAATGAAGCACTCTTGGCAAAAGAAGTCACGACATTAAAGGAGCCTGCCGTTATAAAAGTGCTCAAAGTGTCTTGCGCAACCTTCGAGGCTTTATCTATGGTCCGGTTGCTCCAGGTAATGAGATTAAAACTGGAGTTGACACTTAAATGACCAGGTAAGACCAGGAACCGAAGCCTGTAGGTTCAGGTGGGCAATGAGAGGAAAATGGTCGCTCTCAGGACGCTGACATATACACATGTCAGCGATAAGAGTAGCCGAGTTTGCAACAAACATATAGTCCAGTATGCTACTTCCTCCATTTTCCACCCAAGTATAATTGGGCAGGGTGACGGAGGGGCAAGCACTGTTAACCAAGTGAAAACCATTTGAGGACAACAAACAAGCCCAACTCGTCCCTCGAAGAGCCCCCGCTCTGTGTAGGCACTTCAGTAAAGGTCAATTCACCCTCAGCAGAAATGGTAGACATTGGGATTTTGGCATTGAAGTCCCCTCAAAGCAGAACCAGCCCCCCACAATTCAAGTCATTTAAAATTGCCTCCATTTCCTTGAGCACTACAGAATGACTCCCTTTATAAGGGAGAATATATGTATTAATAGCAAGTATCTCCCGAGAAGGGATAGAACTATGTTCATAAGGAATAACTATCTTGCCCAACAAAATATTTGAGGCAGAGGAGGGAATTTCAGTGAGACCCAGTGGTTTCTTGACTCCCAGTACAAGACCCCCACTCCCCTTTGGGACGTCCTCTAGGGCCTTGGACTGCTAGGCGGGTTCCATCCATCAACCAGAAAGGGATGTGTTAGCCAGGTCTCCTAAAGCAGGACTTTACTAAGTCTGTCGATATGGTCCAACAGGCCATCCTGTTCGCATAGATGTGAATGCCCACAAATATTCCAGCTTAATAGCAGCAATGGTGAAGTGTATCCACAGTTAGGAACGAGGGGCCCCTTGCAACTCAGCCATATTCGCTAACCATGCCCAGTGAAGCTTATCTCCCTGCATATCCCTTATCTCATCTCACTCTATGATCAGATATGCGCACCTACATGGTTACCTCTATTTTGACATAATTGTATCTTCTGTGTTGCTTTCAGTCGCTTTACTGTAAGCATGTTTCAACAATTGCACATCCTGTGAGGCTCCCAATGTGTTTCCTGCATGTATTCTAATGGCCCTACATGTTGTGTTTGCGCTGAAGGGTGGGGGGTAATGACCAAATATTGTTGAATCCCCTACCCTCTTAGGTTTCTCTGCACCCAGGGCCCCAAAATCCCTTAGTATTTCCCTCACAGCAGCAGTTTAGGTTTCCTCAAAATCACAGCGCAAGTACAGTAAACGCAGCAGCAACACATGCAGGACAAGCATCCCTCAAACACTGCAAACAATGAACAAAGCCCTGTATTAATGGGCCACGGTCCAAAAGGCAAAGTAGTAGGCAAAGACCCTTGTGTTAACTGAAGCATAGAAGGTTGGGGACCAGAGTAAGAGTCATGTTATTATGCAAGACTGAAACACAGAGCGCGGTGGCATGCAGTGTGGGGTTCACTAGCTCCAAGAATACAGTTGCATTGACGACGCGGCTGAATGCATGATTGTCTAAAATGTGACCTGGGAGCTGGGCAACATCCCTGGAGGCCTCCGGGCACATAGCGCAGCTCAGGAAATCCTAACTCCCACATAGAAATACAATGTGGAAGGGAAACTGTTACTGCATGTTGCTCTGATGGTGCCAGGCCCTGTTGCAGTTTTGTTCTTATTTCAATTACTGCACTGCAGTCCGGCAAGTAACTTGACGGAGGGGCCCTGAAACTGCCCGTGTGGCCCGCTTTGCCCTTCTGCCATCCCTGCTGTTGCTTGCAGTGCGTGGAGACCATGACAAGGCTCTCAGTGCATTTACCTGTGCATCAGCTAGAGGAAGCTTATAGATTTAATTAACTGGAATGAGGGTGGCATTTTGAAGGTTCATTAGCCGAGGCACCAACCGTGTTCCTGCACCTCACTGGACAGGAGTGGGAGGAGCGAGGCGTGGCAGTATCTTGGGCCGAAGCATTTATCAGCATTTTAGTACTGCTTTGACCAGTCCCCTCGGTAACACATGCACACAGTGGTGACTAGAACCATAGACCATTCTTGGCTGGCCTGGTTCCCCATAAGAGGCCAGTAATGGGGTAGAGGCCCCTCACCTTTAATTCTAAAGTAACACTTATTGCCGAGCTAAAAAACATATATCTCAACACTACTAATCCTATACATTGTAAAACCTTTTAAGGACAGAAATTACATATTCAAATTCACCATAACCCTATTATGTACATTTTGTAATACAATACATTAATTGTTAAAAGACGAGGTATCGCAGCAGTACTAATCTTATACATTCTAAAACCTTTTAAAAACAGAAATTCACAAGCAGCTATTTAAATAAAATAGCATTAGCCCTTTTCCTCGTACACACCTTCTTACTAATTAGCACATTCGCTTAGTGTTGTTATCCTCAGCACCTCACTAATGTAATCTTCTGCTGCATAGCTAATCTCATTACCCTCTGCCTGCAGTAGCTGTACCATTGCCACACATCTTGTTCTAAATCCATATTTAAGGAGATAGTTTTGTATACTGATTCTTTCAAGCCCATGTGCTCTGACTAGGAGAGCGAACGGGGAGACCCTCGCCCCACATCCCAGCATTTGCTTTCCCTTCCCCCATCTCCTTCTTCCATCTCCTTGTTCTATCATGTCTTTATTAGCACATTCATATGAATAGTAGTAATTCCACTCTGGAGTTATGGAGACTGCATACAAGACAAGTATGCCTCTGCCGTGATGGGTCTTTTATCTGCAGTCAGATTTACAAAGGGTTTAATTTGTTGGTGGTCAACCAGTCGACTATGATCTAGTCCGCTTCCATTGGCACTCATTAGAACTCTTCCCAACTTTGGGAAATATAGTTGGCAGCTTCTATTGGTTAGCTTACACATTAATGTGTTGAAACCATAGATCTCCTGACAGCAGAATCCTGTATTCCTTTTGTAACTGTGTGCATGCCTGTGGGCCTGTGTTACCTTATGTAGGTCACTGTTTTTACAGGCATGCCTGTATTTCTGTGGATGTGTTTGTGAGGGCTCACACATACAGGAGCTGATAGAATACCAGCAAGCTGTGGACAGCCTCCCATTTGTCTTAATACGTTGTCTAGGAGGTCTTTACATAAAGTATTGGATTTTAAATCTTTTTATTAAGTAGCATGTGTGGAAAACATCTCTACATGTCCAGCAATATCCCCCTGCAGCCTATAAATAAGGAAACGGTCATTGCTAAAGAAACAAACACATAAGAAGCAAGAAGCCGCCCTCACGCTATAAGGAACAGCATCTTTAAATGTATTTCACTATTTACAGGCAATCTCACTGACCAATATTCACCCAGTTGTAAAAACAACTGCTCCGTCAATATCTCCTCAGGCACACACAGCACCTTTAGTTGCAAGCCTCTCTTTGGGCATTAACTAAAACCTCAAGTTTTGCGTTCAGTAGAGGAAAACCCTCGTTGTGTTGCTCTAAGGTGTATATCTTCAGTTCCTTCATGCATATCACCTTCTCTGTCTAATAGCACCTCTAACTAATATTTCAGCACTGAATGGCTAACTTGAGCTTCTAGGACCTTGAGATCATATTCACGTGGAGGGAGTTTATGGGTTTAAGGAGGGTTCTTTCTCCTCTTGTCATCTCCTGCCGTTCGACAAACAACTTCAGAGTGATCGCCTGCTGGTCCCTCCCTTGGAAGTGTGCCGTAGCACTTTGAAGCGTCCTTTATGCGCTAGATGAAATTGCCAATAAACATCTTGGACCAAATAAGGGGACAGACCCAAGCAAGACAGTAAAATACTGCTTTAATCTCAATGAAAGAAAGCAATGAGTTGTACAGCTATCAAAATAGATGCATGTGTAATCATGTTTCCTCTTGCGGATACAGAGTTTATATACATTTTTACATGTCATCTATGATATGATATGATATGGCATTTATAACGCACCTATACACAAGTGTTTCACGGCACGATGAGGCAAGGGAGGGGAAACAGAGGGAAGACAGAGGCAACGATCCTACTAGGTCAGGTGACATTGAGATTGCGCAAGTGCAGTGAGGGGGAAGGGGAAAAGTGCAGGGGGAAAGGGGAGGGGGCAGTGCAGTACATAGGATAACAGTAAAATAAATAAAGACAATAAATAAATGTGCAGCCAGCTGGTGGCAATTGCAAGGGTAAGTGCTGAGATGAGGTCTCAAATGCTAGTTGGGGCTGTAGGGATACAGAAACAGTCCCTGAGTGCAAGGGTTGCCGGGGGGGGGAGTGAGTGCAGGTGTGCAACTGGCGGTGACGGGACCTGGGCCTGAGATCAGAAGGTATCCAGGTAACCAGTGCAGTTTCAGATTCACCCATGAGATCAGTAGGGGAGAGGAGGAGAGAAAGCAGAAGCAAAGAGGAATGTCTTAAAGTGCTTCCGGAACCAGAGATGGTTCTCCTCGAGTTTCAAAGAGGCAGGGAGACTGTTCCAGAGGGAGGCACCAGCAGAAGAAAGAGATCTACCACCAACTTGCTGCTTGGAGAAGCGACTAACCCTGAGGGAGTTGGCAACAGATGAGCGAAGAGCTCGAGAAGGAAGATGACGTCATCCTACATGCCATTTTACAAAACTTATTAACGGGAGGGATTGGATTAGGGGAACATGTCTACTTATAGAATCATATAAGTGTTAACATCTCATTGGCTGCCCCTTGTCTGTAGGACATGCCCTGAGGTACTTCTACATACATAGTATACTGATTATAGCAGAGACTATGGCAGCAGATTGGTGAATGCAACGTTGTATGTGAGAGTGTGTGGCAGGCCTTATGATTGGTTGGCGACCCTATTCAACCTTGGACTTTCAGCTTGTTTAGTAGCACATGAATAGAAACAAAACCTAGATGCTTCAGATGCGCCAATTCATTTCTTGTTTTCCCAATTAGTCCATTATATGTCATCGACCTGATCCTTAGCCAAGGCCTTCTGTTTGTAGTTGACCTCGTAGTGTGCTCACTGTTCTGGAACATTGAGGGGGTATGAACAGACCACTATCTCGATCAGGGTTTTAATGAATAGCCCTTGTTTTCGACTTCTGAGTCACATGTTAGGAGACCGCAATTTTGTCCATTTCAGCCTCTTATTTAGGACTATTTGATTTATTTTAACATGGTGACATTACCCTCTCTGGCCTTTAGAGACTTGCTCACTCCACCTCACATAGGCTTTTGCCCCTGTGATTGTTCAGTACTTGCCACTTGTAAATGTCCTTGTCTCTCCTAATCGTAGCAGAAATATGTCTTACGCATGTGGTCCATTCCTTCGACTCCTTTTGTGCCTTGCACCCATCCCTCGAAATAGCCTTCACTATCCGCGGCCAAGCTACTCCCTTATTCTGCATGCGAAAACAGCTTCTTGACTACTTCTTCAATTTGCAATCCTAGGCTCGTATTTTGGGGTAAAAGGGTTGATTCTTAACATAGGCCGTCCATTTTCTTCCAATGGCCGTCCTTAGCATATGTATACCTTTTTTTAGCAAGCTTCTGTGTATTTTTTCTACTTTGCGTTACATCTTATTTATCGTCATTGATCAGCACATTATTTCATCTTCTTACATTCACGATTACTTTGTCTTTAGGTACATGTTTCTCTTTGTGCTTCAGTTGCATTGGCCATTTGAAGTATTTTCTTATTGTTTCAGCATAGGTTCTGTATTTAAACAAAAGGAAGGAACATATAACAAACTACATCAAACAGTATGTACCCTCAGACAGCAATTTCTTGTAGCAACCACTTAACAAATATGGGCTGCATTATGTGTTCTCAATGATCATCAAAGGCAGTATTACCAAAAAAATATCATTTTTAATATATTAATCTCTCTTCAGCACAAGTAATACACTCATTTGTTTAAAAAACATATACACATAACATAGTCATATACATCTTAAAATCATGCCACCTCACAGTGTTAAAAATTATATGCCAAAAATTTCATTAGCACAACAATGGCAATTCAATTCTTCTCATTTCCCATTGTGTGAACCAGCCCAACTTATATAAGTTTCTGTCCTTTGTGTTTCAAATAACCGGACATTCATCAGGGGCAGAAGTAATCCTGTGCTCCAGGTCGATTCTTCCTATATATACACCAGGTTGCTATCTCTACGGGTAAAAAAGACAAACACGTATCACTAATACGGGCATCATCAGTGTAATCAATCACCATAGCCAAACCCTAATCACCAATAGGGTATCTAGTAAACACTACATCATGTACTAGATCCATGGTCTGAAGAAATATATGTCTTCGACCATATAAGCCAAGTCAGTACTGGCTCTTCACTATTACAGCAGCAAGTGAAATTCGTAAATGAGTACCTAGAGGAATTCTACCAGTGGTAGTATTCTTATTCACATCCTAACCCAGAACACAAGGAGTTTAGGGAATGTCCACCCACATTAGAGCCCAACACAACAACAAAATCCGAGCAAGAGGAGTGGACCCTTTAGAAGGAAGAAGCTCTATCTTTACAGGCATCTGCTGTAGTGCATATTGGAGTTTTTAGAACCGCCTGGATAGGTAAGACCCTTTTGGCTCTTTCTAACTAGAGGAGCGGATGCTTACTTGGCGTTTGGGGCTAGGAATCTCACCCTTAACTCTTTGTATTTTAGGCACTGATAGGCCGTTTAGAAAGTTGGAAAGGAATACAATGGATGGCAATGCTATTGAGATCTGACTGTATCCAACAAAAGAACAGCCTGAACACCCGAGGGTGAGCCGGATTTTGTTGTTGTGTTGGGCTCTAATGTGGGTGGACATTCCCTAAACTCCTTGTGTTCTGGGTTAGGATGTGAATAAGAATACTACCACTGGTAGAATTCCTCTAGGTACTCATTTACGAATTTCACTTGCTGCTGTAATAGTGAAGAGCCAGTACTGACTTGGCTTATACGGTCGAAGACCTATATTTCTTCAGACCATGGATCTCGTACATGATGTAGTGTTTACTAGATACCCTATTGGTGATTAGGGTTTGGCTATGGTGATTGATTACACTGATTATGCCCGTATTAGTGATACGTGTTTGTCTTTTTTACCCGTAGAGATAGCAACCTGGTGTATATATAGGAAGAATCGACCTGGAGCACAGGATTACTTCTGCCCCTGATGAATGTCCGGTTATTGGAAACACAAAGGACAGAAACTTATATAAGCTGGGCTGGTTCACACAATGGGAAATGAGAAGAATTGAGTTGCCATTGTTGTGTTGTGCTAATGAAATTTTTGGCATATAACTTTTGACACTGTGAGGTGGCATGATTTTAAGATGTATATGACTATGTTATGTGTATATGTTTTTTAAACAAATGAGTGTATTACTTGTGCTGAAGAGAGATTAATATATTAAAAATGTTTTTTTTTGGTAATACTGCCTTTGATGATTATTGAGAACACATAATGCAGCCCATATTTGTTTTGTGGTTGCTACAAGAAATTGCTGTCTGAGGGTACATACTGTTTGATGTAGTTTGTTATATGTTCCTTCCTTTTGTTTAAATACATATTATTTATCCTCACTTAGTAGGAGGGAATATCACCAGAGTGTGGGGGTTACCCCGGTAGAAAAACTATTCAGCATAGGTTCCTACATCTCCTTTATGACATCATTCTGTCATCTTCAGACTTTGTTTAGAGTTCATCCATATTACTCCTAATCACATTCTGACATCTTGGTAGTGAGCACGCTTCTTGGTAGCATCCTTCCACTGTCTTAACATGAGGGTATCTTCTGAATGGCTGTCTGAGTGCATATCGTCTTTCATACAATCGACTCAGTATGGACATGTCGCATAAACTCGTGCATGCTCCTCTGCATTCCCCCTCCTCCCCCCCTGGTCGACTATTCAACCATATCCTTCTTTTCCTCCTCTTCCGAAATTCCTGCTTCATCTTCTTCTATCATCTCATCATATTTTCTTTTCTTTGGGACCCATATTTTCATCCCCTCTTATTTGGCCTGCATTTTCTATGTGTTCATCCAAGCTCCAAGTCACAAATCAACAATCCCCAGCTGGTGAACAGAATATCCATTGTCCTACATACCTCTTTTGATCTTGAGGATAGTAAAACCTTGTTCCTGGGGGTGCAGGAGAGTTCTTCTTAATGTTTTCTCGAGTACTTTCTTCTGTCTACATGTTTTCTCAAGTGCCACTGTTAATGTCAATCATTATCTTCATTCCAATAGCTTTTTTGGCTGTCTTCTGGCATTGTCCCAAGATGATCCTTATGAGACAGAATCCTAGCAGCGCAAACACTGATATGACTCCAAGTAATTTGAAAGCATTCACCAGCCAAGATGGAATCAATGAAAACAGAGATATAACCATTCGTCTCCTGCCATTTTATCAGCTTCCTCTTCCATCTTTGTGTGCAGGGTTGTTAACATCGTTATTGCCTCTGTCAGGTTTCCATTTTCTCCATCATGAGCTGGTCTAAATGTACAGCAGGACAGCCCAACCTTGGCACACACGCCTCCTTCCATTGCTGTTATTAGGTCCAGAACATACCTCCTTCTGGAGGGCCAACAGCCTGATGGCTCTCAATTCTTCTTTGATTGCATTGAATCCTTTTATTGTTGCATTGATCATCTTCAGTAATTCCCACCCAGTGATTTGTAACCACTTGGCGTTTACTGCTGCTTGGAGTCCTGGTGTAAATATGGATGTAATTATCATGGCAGTCTTGCTGAATAATTTGAATTAATCAGGAATAGTTTTATAAGACTTTATTGATTTTGATGAGAAATAGTTCTCTCTTTTTAGGCGACAAAGGTCAAGTGATCTCTTCTTCCTTAGGTACTCATTCATTTTTGGAAACTCTTCAATATGGAGGTCACTTTGGGGAATCACTAATGCTGGGCTGTGTACCATTACAATGGTGCACACTCCTCCACAGTCTTTAGGTAATTGCATATACGCTCTGAGTCCGCAAGCCCAATATCGATCCATTAACACTGCAGCTCCTCCATTCATTTCTGGTACTTAGATTATTTCTCCACAACCTTACTATCATTCTTGAAGCAGTTTGACGCATTCTTCACTTACAAAATATGCACTGGTCCTGCTTCGTTCTCAACTCAGGTTAGTAGTCTTGCATGCTTGGCCCATGATTCTAGGCATTCATCATTCACCTTTTGGCCCTTGTGGATTGCTTCTTTCTTCAATACGTGTGCAGGGCATGATATTAGGCCACCTTCCCATCCAGCACTCGTTGATACATTCCATACATCAACACCTCTGTTCTTTCCCAGCATCCTGGCTCTCTGGATTTTTCAGTCATGTCTGAGCAATTCATCCTCTTCATTTTGACCGTTTTTATTGGGTCTCATACTGGGATGGATACATGAGTTTTTTGCTTATCCACCCTAATCTAGTCTCTGTTCTCTTTGTTTTAACATATGAATCTTCATATGGAAAAGTCTGTCTTCCTTCGCCATCTTAAAGTTACCCATTTTCCTTCTAATTGTCCTCTGGTGGTACATGCTGCCAGGTGGCTGAGACACTTTGCATCATGTGGAAACATTTCTCTTGCAATAAATGTTCTTACCACATTCATGGCATATGATATTAAGGAGGAAACATAACAACCTTCTTCCGATGTTCTTTCTCCCAACTCCCTCATGTGCTGGTACCATAGGTTGTAAGCTAGATGAACCGATCAGTCTAAATATGTATTTATACTCTCATTGTCTTCTTCAGCGCCCCTCTTTTTTCAATAAAAATGTCTTTTAATATCAGAGATCAGTGGGGTTTTTGGACTCTAATGGTGACAAAAGTAGATGTCTTATTCTCTTGTTAATCACTGCCTATAATATGTACGAATGCCAATGTAATAAGGATAGCGGTTAAAATCGCAATACCACAAAAGGCTCCAATAATTACTCTTCGTACAGTGTATTTCTTTCGTGGGGCTACATTTCTTCTTGAAACCTTTCCATTGTTTTAATCTTTTTCAATATACCAAAGTTATCGATTTCTTAATAACTCATGAATTTATAATAACAACTGTAAAATAATCACCAATATAATTCTTAAAACTATGGTGTTCTTCAGGTTTCCAAGAAATGTCACAATATCTGCATGTCTTCTGACCAAAGCCAGATAAGATTGTAGGTTATAAGTAAAAATTGCAAGCAAGAATGTGTGTACAATAGGTAGCATAGAAAATAAGGTATTCTTCTTTTCTTCTGACTTTTACTGTTTCTGTCCAATTGTCTCGTTTGTCTTAGTCTAAGGAAGGTGTTCCAGGATCACTACAAGTCCATCAGGCCTTTAGAAACCCTAATCTAAAAGTTTAACTTTTCTTTCCTTGCCTTGTCTTGACTTTTGGTGATTGATCTTGTCTGCACCCACTATAATTCTTCACTTCCCTCACTAAGGGTAGCTGCACGAGAGGTGTGTAGGTGGATCCATGCTCTCCTCCCTCGCAACTTAACAGCAGTAGAGCTTGCTTCCTCCACCTTGTGGGGGCCCTCAAAATGGGGGTTGCTCCAGCTATGCACAAATTTGCATACCAGCGCCTGATCCCCACGGTACAAGCTGAGAGGCGCTTGTGTTTCTTCCAAATCATTGGACTGATTATCCTTTTTATTTTCCCTTTACCCCTCCTGTCGATTCTGGTGCTGTTGAGACATAAAAGATACACTTTCAGGCATTGTTTTCAAATAATCATGTCTTTCATCGCTTAAAGCCCTCTCTGCACTATCGGCATCTGTATTTGCCTCTGTTGGCGGAGTGAGAGGAGTTCTCATACAGCGCCCAGTCACCAACTCATCAGGAGTCAAATGGTGATCTAAGCCAGGCTGATTCCACAGCGCATACAGCGCAAGTGGTAGGCAATGGAGCCATCCCTTTTTAAAAGTAACTTTCAGCTTTGCTATTCTTTCTTTCAAAAGTCCATTTAATTTATCTCAAACACTGCTTGTTTTGCGGATGATAGGCTGATGCAAATATGTGCCTTATACCTAATAGTAAAACTATATTTTCAAATAGTTCATTTACGAAGTGTGGCCCATTATCGGATCACAAAACTTCGCATACGCCACATCTTGGAAATACTTCATGCACAAGGAACTTGGCAGCACAGGCAGCATCAGGGTGCGTGCATGGACCTGTCTCGATCCATCTGGAAAAGGGACATACTACAACCAGCATATGTCTATACACATTACAAACCTGCAGCATATCTATGTAATCTATATTTAGATGCTGAAATGGTCCGTTTGGTCTGGGGATTACATCTCTCACTGTTCGCAAAGTGTGTCCTGCAGTGAATTTCTGGCTCACAACACAGTTTATTATGAACTGAGTCATATGCGCTGGGTATTGAATCTGCTCCAATGCTACCCTCAATAATGCTAGAGGCATAACTGGCTTTCCAGTGCTATTCTGTCTCCACATTGCCTCAGTAGGGCATAGAGAACATCCCCATTTTCTCCATAACTCTTTTTCTTCCTGCAATGCTTGTCCTTGTATTTCAATTAACTCTACAATGGACATCATATTAAATCCTTCCCTGACCAGCATGCTGTTGTCTTCCTTATATTTTTCATTTCGCTTTCCAATATGGTTGGGTAATAGGCCACTTTTTTGGCCTCTAAATCTGCTGCTTTGTTTCCACAAGTTATTAAATCTGTTCTCTTTGAATGGGCTGCGCATTTTACAATAGTTATGGTCTCTGGGAAACTCAATGCTTCGATAAGCTTTTCTAATAACCCTGCATTTTGCACTGGAGTGCTGTCTGCATGGAGGAAGCCCCTCCTTTTCCAACGTGACAGGCCTGCGTGTACAGTTGCCATCTATAGGTGGAGTCTGAGTACACATCACTTCCTCATCCTCAAAGCACTGTAGCGCATCAATCAGCGCTGCTAATTCTGCAGTGTGTGCGGAGTAAGTTGGGGACAATCATCTGCTCATCATTACCTCAAATGTACCCTCTCGGCTCAGTTTTATCAGTGCAATCCAGTATGTCTCACCCCCGTCTTTTGATCGATTCTCGATGATCCATCAATAGAGGTCCCTTCCTAGAGCATTCTCTCTCATCCTACCTAATACAGTCATGCACATCATCATCTCTGGTTAAGCTATAAACATTTCTGGATTCACTGTGCTACACCTAATATATATATATATATTTATATATATATTTTATATTATATTGTTATTGAATTCTTAAGCAATGGAGCATAGTCCATGGCCAAAAATGCTACAGAAAGGCCACAAGCGCATTACACTTTCTTATCCCTCCTTACCCCCGAACCCTGGTGTATAGGGGGTGCCAACCCCTCCCACTCAACTGAGTTCAGATAACATCATAGGCAGATCGAATGGTTTTATTATTGAAGAAATCAGGACTATAGTGCCTTTATTTAAGGTAGAAAGTGCACATGCTACTGCGCATATTTTGTTTAGGGTGACCCAAGAAATGAAGGCTGCTTTAAATACCACATACATACCATAAGTGTATAAATATATATCATGAATAAGGGATACAAAGTGAGAGATGCTTAAATAAATAAATAATAGCTCCCTGAAGAATGAATACAGTTTCAGAAAAAATATATTTCAAAATGGATAACTCAAGTACAAAATGGTGTGAAAAACTATGACCCACGCCAAGAGTTTTCAGACAAGCAACAGAGGCTTACATATTAGGGATTAGTCTTTGGCAGCATACTGCAGTGAAGTAATTTGGATTGTGAGGTTAAAATTGGCACGTTGCAGGAAAAGCAGACAAGATTAATGATGAAGCCAGATAAAGCAAAAGAAACTTGGATACATGCATCTGTGTTCTTAATGAGAAGGGCACAATGTGCTTCATGCAGACCATCTGTATTATTTGACACAATATAATAGAGTGTATCTATTTCTCCACTGTATAAGGCACTAACTAACTTGACAAGACCTCAGAAATAAGATAAAGAGTAGACATTGATGTGATGAAGGTGTTTTAGCAGAAGTTGAGAACTGTCATAAATGTGTCCAGCCAAGTCTAAAATAAGCTTATCAGTTTTGTGCGTCAGAGAAAATTGTGGATGCCAGCTATGCTAATGTGGGCTTGGTGTACACCAGATAAGCCATCCAATGATATTGAATGGATATTTTTTCTCTGACTAAGAGGACCTATCAGAAACATACTGTGACCAAGGCAGTCATTTGCATAAGGATGTTGTATCATCGAAATAGTGTATATAAGCAGGTTGAAGGCAAAATGTTTTTGAGTGTGTCCAGAGCGTGTCTTGTAACCACAAGTAATAAAGACTGCTGAGATCCTCCCATACGTCTGATTTTCTCCTCTCTCTCTCTCTCTCTCTCTCTCTCTCTCTCTCTCTCTCTCTCTCTCTCTCTCTCTCTCTCTGAGGAATGTTCATGGATACCTGGTATTTGATGGAGGATGGGGACCAGGGCCCTCAGTTCACTGGTATAGTTAAAAATGAACTGGCCCTCCTTCCAAAGTTGGCCCACTCACTCCAAACCAGCCTCAAACCAGTTCTGAAACCACCCAGGATTTGGAAATGCCCCAAATAGCCCCCAAAACAGGTTGCTCTCTAATCCTCCTTGGCTGCCTCCCCTTCGGCACCCAAATCCATTCTCCAACTGTGGCAGGTTTAAGCTGGGCTGCTTTGTAATATAGGTGGAGGTCAGGGTGGGCTACACCTGCTCTATCCTTGGGGAGGACAAGAATATCATAGGACACCCTAGCCTTCTTCCCCTGCCAAAAAAAACACAAAAGGCGACCCTTCACTTCTCGAAACAACGCATAAGGAATCTGCATAGGTAACATCTGGAACAAGTTCAAAATCTTAGGTAAGAAGACCATTTTTATGGCGTTAAGCCGACCTAAACAGGAAACAGTAAACTTAGTCCATTTGTCTAAGTCCCCAAACAATCTAGACAACAATGAGGGAAAATTCACCTTTTATAAAACTTGTATGTCTCTTGTAACATTTATTCCCAGATAATGCAGAGTACTTAAACTAATCTTCATCCCCAGCATGGAGAATTTCCCAATTTCACTGTCCCCTACTTGATTCAAAGGGAACAAGATGGGCTTGGTCCTATTGATTTTGAATCCTGATGGCTCCCGACTGGTCTATCAAATCGACTGCCACTGGCACCGACATCAGCCGGTTTGTATAGGTAACATCAAATTGTCTGCATATAAACCTCATTTGCATTCCACACTTCCAATAGATATCCCCCCCCAACTCGACTACCCGCCCTCATCTTCTGGGCCAAGTGTTCTACAGGGTAAACAAAATCAGAGAGAGAAGACAACCCTGCCTTGTCCCCCTTTCTAGGTCAAACCAGCAGGAGAAACCCCCATTCACAGCCACAAAGGCCTTTGGTGATGAGTATATTACGATGATCCCTTGCAAAAATGTACCTTCCACTCCATACTTGAGGAGGACCTCCCTAAGAAAACTCCACTCCACCCTATCGAAGGCCTTCTCTGCATCTACAGACAGGAGATCCGGGTCTCCTCCACCCTTCAAGGCGCCATTAATCAAATGCAATCTGATGCTCATGTTATCAGCCCTTTGGTGTCCTTTTATTAAATGCAGCTGGTCCGCATGGACCTGGCGAGGCATATGCCCATCCAACCTTTCGCTGAGGACCCTGGTAAATATATTGGCATAGACAAAAAAACTGAAATTGGGCGGTCCGAGACAGAGGTTTGGGGGCCCCTGCCCTCTCAATGTATTCCCGTAATAAGAGCCTGGACAAACGACTCGGGAGTTCTACCAGTCTTAATTATGTTATTGAACATTTCAGTCAAAAATGGTACCGGCCGACTCGCAAATGTTTTATAAAAGCCAGAGGTGAAACCATCTTCCCCTGGGGGCCTTACCGAGTTGCAGTCGACGAATTGCATCCAGGACCTCTTCCCCTGTAATGGGTTCATTCAGTCCTCTCGTCTCCTCTTGGGTTAGCCTCGGTAGACGGATCTCGCCTAAGTAGCCTTCAATATCTTCAAATCTGACCCGCCTCCTTCCATATATAACTTCATAAAAGGAGACAAAGGTTTCCCGAATACCCTCAGGTGTTACCTTCACCATATTGCTGTGATCACACATTTCTGAGACCCATCTGTCTGCTCTTTGTCCCCTAAACCAGGCTGCCAGCATAGCATCCGCCTTATCCCCCTTCTCATAATATTTCTGTTTTAAAAACTGGAGATTTTTGGATTACTTTGCCCTCCTCCAACAGTGTCAATTCTATCCTTTTGTCTCTCACCTTGTCTATCCACTCTTCCCTCGCCTCTAAAGATTTCCATATATGCCTTTCCAAGGATATAATCTCTGCTTGCAACCTATTTTCCAGCAGAGTTCTCTCCCTCTTTTTTCACACCCCTCTCTAATCAACAAGCCCCTCCAGGTTGCCTTAGCAGCATCCCAGACCATACCGCATTCGACATCCCCTGCATTGTTGATGCAAAAAAATTTCATGATTTCCCTCTCCACCTCCTCTCTGAATACCGGGTCCTTCCAAAGAGATTTGTTACATCTACATCTGGAACCTCTGGGACTCCAGCACGTCAAGTCCAGGGAGACCAGATCATGATCCGACCAACTAATTGGATGAATCTCTGAACCTTGCGCCACCTCCCGTAAATCTCTCAAAATCAAGTAAATGTGGGTAAAAGTCCAGTGAGGGGCAGAGTAGAAAGCATAGCCCCCTTGCTGGGGATTAAAGAAGGACCAAACATCCTGCAACCCATGTAAGTTCTAACTCCCCTGTTACGCTCACCTGCTATCCACGGGGACGCCACCCAGCTGTGGGGACTCTGGTGCCCTTCTCAGCCGCTCCCAGGTATAATCAGCAGAGAAGTTCTGCCTGGAAAACAGGTGGGCAATGTTCAAGACTGGGCAACTGGGGTAAGAGCCTCCCAACACCCTGTATGCCCGCAGCCCCTCCCTGGACCTTTCCTCACCTTGTTATGGGTTTTGGCATGCTCTCTGTCCTGCCTTCTTGGCAGGGGCGCGTTGTCCTTTGTGGGCGAGTGCGATCTAGTTACTTCATTGATGAAGGCCCTTTAGAATCTTTCAGGTAGGTCTTATTACTATTATACTGTATGCCTTACTTGGATTTAAATAATGTCTTTTCTCTCTCCTTAGGTGCGCGGAAGTTCGCTGTGGAACGTTGGCTGAATTGGGACTCACCGCCAGGTGGTGGTGCTTCGAGAGCGCCTTGATGCGGTAAGTAGGCGCTATGCGCAGAGCTATGATGCCTTGCCTTTGCTAACCTGTTGTCTTTTATTCCCGTAGGTTGCGGTGCTCACCCGGAGCAAGAAGTCCCAAGGCGGTGCTGGTCGATGGGCGACTCGAAATGTAAGCTGCCGGCACAATTGTAAAATGTCTAATGTCTTGTTTCTCTCCTTTTGCAGATCCGACGGTCCGGGAGCGTAGTCCAGGTAAAATAGTCCCTAGGCTACCACACCCCCAAAACACTATACCGCATAGCTTGGTTCCAAGGAGCCAAGCTATGTGGATGCCTCCATGTTGACTGGCACCGAAATAAAGTAGTTCCCAAGCACAAGTCTTCATTACGTTTGAGCCTGGCGCCAGAGGCGCCAGGACTGGCCCCAAGAGGGCCTAGGCAAAGGATGCCTAAGCTTGTTGGGGGCCCAAGCCGAGACCCCTCCTGGCCCATGGACCTGCCGGGGGGTTTCAGGAAGTGGATCGTGACACCCCTGTAGTTTCCTGTTCTTCTGATCCCTGTGTAAGCCTATTCACAGTGAAATCCGCCCTCATGTTGAAATCCCCACCCAAAATGAGATACCCCTCACCATTATAAAGCACTTTTGCCAAGGTCTCCCAGAGGAATTTCATCTGCTCCTGGTTGGGGGCATAAATCGTCACAAACGTGAACCTTATTCCTCTTATGAGGCCAGAGAGCAGCATGGCACTACCGTCAACACTGACCCTTTTCCTCGATACCTCCATCTGAAGGTTTTCATGGAGCAAAATGCCCACTCCCCCTTTCCTAGACTCCCCTGATCCCCAATATTCTTGCCCCACAACACCACACAGGATTCTCCTCTCTTCCCCCCGGATAAACATGTAGGAAGAGTACATCCATTTTCAATCTCCGGAACTCCCTGGCCACCAGAGATATTTTCATCTGGGAGTTAAGCCCCTTCACATTCAACGTACAAAATTGCATACGATCCTCACGCACCCTCTCTGTCAAGTCATTCAGCGCCATACTCCCGTCCATTCTCAAAGCTCAGTTCCCTTACCAGTCCAAGCAAATACCAAATGAGTCTTATCAGCTTGAAGCAAAACAAACTCTAGACCAGAACCTCCAACTCCCCCTTCCCCTTCACCCTCCTCACCTCCCTCCCCTCGTGGTGCACGGTTCCACCCAGTTATCGTCACTGGACAAATACCGCACCACCAATAGGACCCAGACAACCAGGTCGGCACAATCTCAAAAACAAATAACCGAGTCCCCCTTGAAACTCCCCCCAAACAGCCTAAAACAAGATCGCTCCAATTCGTCCCTCAATAACTTCTTGCATCACCACCCCCAAGAGCTCACAGATAAAACTTTCTGAAACCCTCTTTTCCTCTGATAAAAACAACAAGACAAGCTGTCAAATCAACCCTGACCACACCAATGAGAAGCAGTCAGGTGTCTGCTTCTGGTGAAGAATTCAGTTTCTGGAATTTCCTCGAGCCCGGGACCCATCGCCTTTTAGGTCCCTTTATACACCATTCTGTCCCTTCAGGGTTTTTCCCACGGCTGCTCGATGCAGCTCCATTCTCTCCAGTCAATTCTTCTGTGATTCTATGAATGTCATCCTGAAATCAATTTGTATTGATATCCATCCACATCTAATGAGATGGAGAAGGGGAAATCCCATCAATAACGTACTTGCTTGTCATTAAGCCATTTTGTTAGGGGGGGGAACAAAGTCGTCTCTTGGCCATGGTCAGAGTAGACAAATCATGAAACATTGTGATTTTGGCACTGCCCTGCAGAACCGACCCCGCCACCTTCGCCTTCCCCAATATCTTAATTTTGTCTGGGTAGTTGTGGAAACGGGCGAGGACAGATCTCAGACCCCTGCTTGGTCCTCCTGCCCTGTGGACTCTATCAATTTTTGGCTTGTCAACGGAATAATCTCCAAAGAGGAGCTTGGCCACGCCATGTATGGCCCTCCTCAAATCTGTTTCAGTTTCACCCTCTTTCTCAGTAATTCCAAAGACTCTCAGGTTGTCTCTCCTCTCACGATTCTCAAACTGGTCCATCTTCAGGGCGATCTCCAACTCCCTCCTCTCTAATTCAGCCATCCGCATATGATATGATAGGTTATTTATAATGCACTTAATACCCAGAGATTTCTAAGCGCGGACCCAGGGATCGAACCTGTGTTGCTCCGTGTCGTCTTGCTTCCAAGGCGAGCATATTGCCCCTGAGCTATCCTCCCGAGACTCCATTTGAGTCTCCAGCATGTCGAGCGACGTCTGATTATTCTTCACGTCCTGGAGTCACTCATCCATTTTATCAATCCTAGTGTTGATATTGTCCAGTTTGCCTCCAATATCTGCCCTCATGTCTCTTATTTCTTCCAGTAGGGAGGCAATGTCCTTTCTTGTCAGTACCAGGTCCTACAACCTTCCGTCATTGTCCCAAGTACTGCCTCCCCCAGAGGTTCAGGCCATCGAGAGTACTCAAATCACCCCAACTTTGATTTACAGTCCATTTAATATGTGGCGAGGACTCTACTTCCTTCTTACTCTCCCCTCTTCCAGGTGGGGGTCAAAAGGGCTGCTCCCTCTTTTCCCAACTGGCTATGGCCCCTGTTGCCTTGTTTCCCCCCTCTGACACGGGCCACCTCCGTGAGAGGAGTCACTTCACAGCCAATACCCTCCGTTCTAGGTGCCCCGTGCGACTCACTCAGTTCATTGGTAACTACTCCAGGCTCTCGTATGGTTCTCGAGAGCTCCCTTGTATTTGCAGCTCACAAACTGCTGTTTTTCATCCCAAAGGGTTATTTCTGGGGAATCCACTGGGTCACAATCAATTCAGCTGGTCTAGGTCACTCTGCTGCCCTCTGCATACCACTCCCTGCTAGCAGAGCCCCGTAGTAGGGTTGAGGCCCTGCCGTTCAACTTTTAACCCCAGATATTGCTTGCGGTAGGCCGTCCCCTCTCCCAGGGCCTAAATGTTCACTTGGATGGCACCTGGTAGGGCTCAGGACCGCCCATTTCATTCTTCATGGGGTACCAAAATGTACTCAGGACACGCTGTTGTAAAGAGTCCCCTAGATGCTTCTGGGGGTTGTCTGGACCATGAGGCCCAACAATCCACCTGGGGCCTTAAACTTAGATAGGTCTGCAAGGCAAGCACACACCCCTTATCACCAGAAGGGGGCACACACCTTGCCAGCAGAGCTCGCGGGCAAGAGATTTTGGCAGTGACCACTGTTCACTTGGATGGCACCTGGTAGGGCTCAGGACCGCCCATTTCATTCTTCATGGGGTACCAAAATGTACTCAGGACACGCTGTTGTAAAGAGTCCCCTAGATGCTTCTGGGGGTTGTCTGGACCATGAGGCCCAACAATCCACCTGGGGCCTTAAACTTAGATAGGTCTGCAAGGCAAGCACACACCCCTTATCACCAGAAGGGGGCACACACCTTGCCAGCAGAGCCCGCGGGCAAGAGATTTTGGCAGTGACCTCTGCTGCATAGAAGGCTGCTCAGGTGCCCTCAATTGGAGTCCCCGTCCAGGGTTGCTTTCTCCCAGACTCCTGCGCGCATCTCCTACCTGCGGCAGGTTGGAAGCCCGCTATTATGCACTACTCTCGTGTGCCAGCAGGGCGCTTCTCCCTTGCCCGCTGTCCCTGCCAAAGGATATGGTTCTCCACTGTTGAAGTGCAGGTTTCGCAGCGAGAGGAATGGCGTTTCACAATCGCCTCTGCGCCTCCTAGGGAGGCCGCTGTACACTACGCCATCCGATGAGTATAAATGCTCTTTTAAGAGCATGCACACGTTGTGTCCTTTGGGTCAATATTCTCTGGGTCTGGCAGTGCCTCCGTTTCCCTCCACAGGCACTTGGCCGCTACTGCAGTCCGCTGTCGTAGTCCCACAATGGAGCTCCACGGCGGGGAAAGCACTTTCACTTTCCCGCAGCTCCTCTAAGGACCGGAATCTCTGAGCCACAGCAGCCAAATCGCCCACACATCTTAC
Source organism: Ambystoma mexicanum (assembly GCF_040938575.1). Lineage (NCBI taxonomy): Eukaryota > Metazoa > Chordata > Amphibia > Caudata > Ambystomatidae > Ambystoma > Ambystoma mexicanum. The sequence goes on from NC_090931.1 coordinate 563,357,128, forward strand.
CACATGCAGCCAAGACCTAGGGCTTTCAAGTAATCCAGGTGCTTGCTACAAGGGGGGCCAGGAAGGGGGGCTCATTCCCTATTTCGGCCCATTGGTCTGGATAGACGCGCTCAGGCTGCTATCATCAGAGCGCCCCCAGGTGGCCGCGCCCACCTAAAAATGTAATTGCAGGGTTTCAGATAATTACCTCATACCCTGACACTCTTTGTGTTGTCAGTGTACTTTTGGGCTTCTCTGGAATGGCAAATAATGCATGCTCTACTAATAACGTTACTGAACACCCCATGGTTATACTTGGGGCCTTTTCAATTGTACATGCAGCTGCAGCTAAAGATTGCTCACAAGTATAATGTCCCTTCATGACTGGATCTAAGATCCCACTATAGTAAGCCAATGGTTTATGACCATGACCTACTGTTGTTTTCTGTGTAAGTACTGCTGTCATGACCTCTCCATTTGAATGGGAGAATAAGTACAATTCTTCACTATAATTTGGAATTCCTAGCACAGGAGCTGTGTTGATTGAATTTTATTTTTAATTCATGAAATCCCTGTCATTTCTTCTGTCCATATGACTTTATTGTTAGCCATATGTGCCTCTTTGAGTCCTTTTAAATGTGGATGTATAGAGGGGGGCTCTTTTGTGCGCCAACTAAGATGGTCACATAACCGCCTAGCTCTGCACTACTAAAAAAATCCTCCTGAATTGATCCTGCGACTAGAGGACCCAGAATCCAGAAACTTGGACAGCAATCAACGTCGGAGCATTGCCGCCCCACACTGTTCCAACTGGGATCACATACACCCCTCTGGAACGCTACAAAGTCTATGTTGTGACGTACTGTTTGGCTTCCCGCGCAACAAACGTATGATACGCTGAGGGCTTAATAGAAGCATCTGATCCCGGGCAGCGGTGGTGTTGTGTGCTACACAAAGATCCTGCAAATAGGGAACGACCACCGGATACCTCCTACCATGAACGTGACTCTCCGGGGTATTCCCTGGATTGCCGGAGCGGTCCGGAGATAGGCCTCTTGACCCTCCCTTCACTTTCTTCGATGGGGTATCGGGAGCGCATACGGGCATCCACTGCAGGCTGGAAACAAACTAAGAAGGTATGTGCGCTCCCTTCCTCCAGCATCACTTACTGTACTGGAGCGTGGCCACCCCGTGCCTCACCAGCTGAGATTGATTGTAATCATCTGGAGCGCTGTGGAGTCTGCAGTGCGGCACACTGTCCGGCTCCCTGCGCACTGGCCGCAAGATAGGTTGTGCGCTTGTTAGAAACACCTGAACCCGGTCAGCAGCGAGGGGCTGTGCCGTGCTGTGCCCCTGCAAGTGAGGGACAACTACCGGCCTCATACCAAAAGTGCGATTGCTCGGACAATACCTGGTCAACGGAGCTGCCAGGAAAGAGGCTTCTTGATCCTCCCTACATCCTGCCTTCAACCTCATCTGACAGGCAAGTAGGGGTGCACATGGACATCCATATCCACATTAGACTGAAGAACAATAAGAAGGTATGTGCGCTCTCCCCCTGCAACATTCATTGTGTGGGTGTAAGGCTGCATCCACAGAGGCCCACGGTCTTGGAGTCCCTCCCAGTCCACATACTGGGCCACAATAAGTTCCACAACAGCGAAGGACGCTTTCCTATCTCAGGCTAAAACCCCTGCAATGAAGTACTTGCCATGCTGTGCTCGCCGTGGCGGTACAAAAAGTGAGTAGAAGAGCCCCATCGATGCCTTTGCTAACATGACCAGCCCAGATGAGGATCCATTCTACTTGCATGACCCCCCATCCCTTGTACCCGCTGCCCACACCTGGGGCCGCTCTACGTACAATTATAGCCCGGTTGCTCAAATACCGGTACACAGATCAGATCATCTGTCTGGTACGCAAAAGGGGCACCCTACAATACGATTCGGCCAGGATGCATCTATACCCAGACTTCTCCACGGGAGTCCAGACCGCCAGGTGCAATTTCGACAAGGTGAAGTGGGCCCTCAGGGAACGAAAGATCTCGTACTTCATGATGTTCCGAGCCAAGCTCAGAATACAGCATGCAGGCAGAGCCCACTTTTTCGAAACCCCGGAGGACACCGTGACCTATGTTGAACAGAAGTTTCCGGTCCTGTCTGGCAACGACTGACATTGACTCTGCTCATCTGATCATCCTTTGGATCCACTACGCCGTAGCCTTGTTAAAGCATACGCCCATAGGGTCCTCTATGCTCGATCTTTCTTCGTAGTGCAGAGCAGGACATTTCACTGCTCAGATGTTCTTGGTTGGGTGCGCACGTTGCCTCCCACTGCTTAAGAATGGGTTATTTAAAAAGGGGTATACTCTGTCAAGTTCGGGAGTAGGTGAGGGTGGGGTTTGGGGGGGTGTTTGAAAAATAAAAAAATCACGACGGACAAGGTTGGGATAATATACTTTCTGGACATTTGCATGGACCGATTGAGATTGATAAGATCAATATGGTGTAATGGGTAGGTCTCACCACCCGATTAGACTACTCACCTGGAACTTTCGTGGTCTGAGTAATCCCATCAAGGCCCGGAAAATACTAGCTTATGTCAAACGACATAACGTTCAGATCCTAATGCTACAGGAGACCCATGCCACAGCCAAAGTGGTGGACTCATTCGCTCGCTGCTGGGGCCCTCAAAAACCTGGTACGGACTACTCGTCACAATCTAGGGGAGTTATTACTATGATACATCACTCCCTAGGCTTCAGATGACTAAATCATTTGTTGACCCGTTGCACAGGTTTGTTATTATTTGGGGGATTCTGAGGGGACATCACACCGCCCTTATCAATACATACGGTCCAAACATTAACAACCCTGACTTCTACCTCAAGATGGTCGAGCTAATGTCTCCTCTGGACAACAACAAGGTTCTCTGGGGCAGGGACTTCAACACCATACTTAACCCGCTGGGGGACAGGACGACTAAAGCCCCCGACCCCTTACCAAGGCAGCGCATACCATCCTCCAATCCATGAACCATATACCCCTTATTGAGGCCTGGAGGGAGCTACACCCCCTAGTTGCGGAATATACTTTCTACTCCTCGGTCCATGACTCTGGTTCACGCATAGTCTACTGGCTATACTCCCCAGACTATGTCCTATCCACAACGGACTGCTCAATCCTCCCTCGCACCATTTCAGACCACTCCCCAGTGCTACTAGAGATCCAGGTAGCTCGCCAGGACCCTGGCCCCAGACTATGGAGGATGCTCCCTGCCCTATTGCATGACACCACAGCAATTGACCCACTGAGAACAGAGATGCTGGAGTTCTTCAACCGTACCCAGGGCTCAGTGGGCTCCCTATCAGTGTTATGGGAAACCTTCAACGTCTGGTTGAGTGGCCATAGAGTGTCCATGGCGCATGGGTCCCTACGGCTCATACGTCAAGAATTAAACCGGACTGAGATTCAGCTACGATCATTGGAAAACATATAGGCCCTAACACCGGGGGAGATGACACTTGCCCATCTTTGTACCCAGATGGATGAATTCCACAGATTAGCGAACCGCAAGATTCTCTACACCACTGCTCCCGCTAGAGCTAGAAGATACGGGGAGGGGGACAAAGCTAGCAGATCCCCAGCCAGACTGGTTAAAGCCGAGAACAATATGCAGCCAATCACAGGTGTCTGCGGGCGAGATGGGGAGGCATGTGTGGGGGAAAAGGCGATTAATAAGGTGTTCATGGAATTATATTCAACATTGTATGCCAACGCTGACTCAGTATCAGACAGTGACCTCACCAGGTACATAGACTCAATCCCACTTCCCAAAATCTCTCCTGGGTCCTGTGCTGGGATGGAATCCCCCCTGACCATAGAGGAGATAGGACAAGCAATCAAAGACCTTGCAGCTGGGAAGGCTCCGGGCCCAGATGGCCTTTCTATAGATCTCTAAAAGACCTATCTACCAGAACTTGCCCCTACTACTTGCAATATGGGAGGAGGCCACCATCGCAAGGACACTCCCCCGTCATTAAGAGAGGCAGTTATCTCAGTCATGCTCAAACCTAACAAACCCCCACAGGAGGCCTCATCCTACCGGCCCCTATCCTTAATCTACTCGGACACAAACAACTATGCCAAAGCCGTGGCAAACCGTTTAATGCCCCATATGAATTATTTGATACACCCTGACCAATCAGGCTTCATCCCTTCTAGATTCCCTTAATTGAACCTACGCAGGTTATTTGCCATCATTTTCCAACTAGACCCTAAAGCCAAAGTAATAGCTGCCTCGCTTGATGCTGAGAAAGCTTTTGATTCAGTATCCTGGAAATACATGTTTGCTGTCCTTGGGCGGTTTGGATTCAGACCTCAGTTCCTTAGCTACATTCAGCTATTATGCAACAAACCATGTGCCATGGTCAGAACAAATTATACCCTTTCGCCCAGGTTCCCCCTTTGTAGAGGTACACGCCCTTATAGTCATCCTCACTATCAAATTAATGGCGGCACTGATCCGACAAAAACATTCCGAACAGGCTATATGGATAAGGGGATCTCCCCAACTCATATCATTATATGCGGATGATACCATATTATATATCAGAGATCCCGAGCCCAATCTCGCCCCCCGTTATGAACGACATACACATATTTTCCAGATACTCGGGTTACAAGGTCAACACAACTAAGTCAGAAATCATACCACTCTCCCACAGAGCGGCACATATGGGGGCAATACTGGGTCTCTACTGGTCACCTACCTCAACCCGATATCTTGGGATAATAGTGGCCACCAACCGCCACACCCCATACTCGGCTAACTACAGACAGTTCATCCTACAACTAGAAACCAAGCTCAGACTTTGGAACAACCTTCCTATATCAACCTACGGACGCATAGCGTTACTGAAAATGATTGTACTGCCTAAATTACTATACCTATTCAGTAACATTCCGATATGGCCGGGCAGGACTTTTGTTACCAGACTGCGATCAATGGTATTATAACGCTCACCTGGTATCCACAGGCACGCCACCCGACCTGGTTGCACTGCTCCCGACCTGGATTCGCCTCCCCTGGTTCTCGTTCTGCCGAGGATCTAGTCTGGAATACAGGAGTTCTGGTTTAGCCCACAATCTCTTCCTCTCTGGGCCCACCTCCTTTGTGAACCCCAGCGACCCCCCTAGAGTTTTTCTCACCTTGAATTTCGATAAGATGCGCACTCCATCCTGCAGTTCTGTGCAGGGGTGCATTGTGGATGGGGCCTTTCGATGCCAAGTTGCTTCACTGGCGCAGGCCCTAGAGTCCAGACCTGCTGCGACTCTGTTCTTCAGGTAAGTCTATTGTTCTTGATAATTTGTCCATAATTGTAATTGCCCTTGTTAATGTCCTCCTTCTCTCGTAGGTGCAGAAGGGATGATGAAGACGTCGAGCTGGTTGAGGGGGCTGTGCTCGAGATGGTAGGTGAATGCGCGAAACGCAGCGCTATGTGCGCTTTTGCTGTTTGCTAACCTGTGTTTTTCTTCTCTTGCAGGCCGCCGTGATGTTCTCGATGGTGAGCGGCCGGGAGGATGCGGAGCAATGAGTGGATGCTGTCCGGACCGCCGGCGGGTAAGTATGAGAGCTACCTGCCTTGCCTTTCTCTTGCAGGTTGATGGAAGCCGGCACGGAATAAACCAACAGCGAATCCCGCTCAGGTAAGCGTGCTTCCGAATGATGCTTAAATGAGGGATGCAAACGCTTACTAATGTTGTCTTTCTTTTTCCTCCTCCAGGTTGCGGCTTTCAAGCGAGGACGAGTTTCCGAGGTGACACTGGAGCGGTCGAAAGGAGCTGTATTAACTAGCAGGTAAGGATGGCTAATGGTGGTGTTCTTCTCTCTTTTGCAGGTGCAGGCCTGGAATGCCGAGGACAGATCACGGTGAACGTCACGCTGCGAGTGCAGAGCAACGCTAAGCGTGTGATGCAGTTCGGGCGTGGCTTAAATAGTCTGTAGGTATCCCAGGTGCCTTCAGGCCTGACCACACCCTATATGCTAGACTGCATGGTTCAGTTCTGAACTGAACCATGTGGAGGCAGACATGTTGTTCCATTTCCATTGAGAGTTCCAGCTCCTTCTTCTGCCATATGAGCATGGCGCCAAAGGCGCCAGGACTGACTCCAGGAGAGTCTTTGGGGGCATGATTGGGCCCTTGGGGCCATGCAGGGACACTGTGATGCGGCCCAGAGTACCAGGGCCAGGGGCTATGGCCATGACAGCTCTCCCCCCCCAAGGCCCCTCTCAAGATGGTTCTTATGTCTGGTCCTGGCTTGGTGGGGTACTCACGATGAAAACGTCGTATCCACGTGGTGCATGGATGCTATCGCTAGGTTCCCATGTTCTGTCCTGTGGACCATACCCCTTCCAGTCTACTAGGTAGTATAGTTTTGTTCGGACGTACTTTGAGTCTAAGATGTCCTTGACCTCGAATTCCGGTTCTCCATGGACCATTACAAGTTCGGGTGGTGTGGTTACCCGTGTTCCAGGCTGAACTGGTTTTAAGAGGGGCACATGGAACACAGGCTGAATATGCATGTTGGTCGGCAGGGTCAGTTTAACTGTAGCTGGGTTTATGATGGATTCAATGGTAAAAGCTCCTAGGTATCGTGGGCGGAATGTCCGGGTCCCTTTTAGAGGTACATGCTTGGATGCTAGCCACACTCTGTCTCCTACTTAGTAGTTGGGGGCCTATTCACGATGCAGGTCTGCGTATTTCTTTTGGCGAACCTTGGCTTGACGCAAGTGCTCAATGGCCCTTGTGAAGGCCTGAGAAATTGTGGCGTGTAGGGTTTTGATGGCCAGCATTTCAAGAGTCGTAGGAACATCCATTTCGGAAATGCGTGGGTGTCTGCCATACATAGTATAAAATGGAGTCTGTCCAGTGCTGCTGTCTTGAGAATTGTTATAGGCATACTTGGCAATCCACAACAAGTCCTTCCAATCCCCTTCCACTTGGTGGAGCATACAGCGCAAGTATTGTTCGAGCGTCTGGTTCGTCCTTTCCATTTGGCCATCCGTTTAGGGGTGGTGGCTAGTGGATAGCCTAATGTCGATTTGGGCCATTGAACAACATTTCCTCCAGAAGTTGGATACAAATTGGGTACCCCGATCCGAGATCAGTACTCACGGGAACCCATGAAGTCGTACAATGTGTTCTAGGAATGTCTTAGCCAGGCTGCATGCATTTGGGAGTACTTTAAACGGCAAGAAGTGGGCCATTTTAGAGAACAAGTCTACGACCACTAGGATGGTATTATATCCTTGACAAGAGGGTAGGTCGGTGATAAATTCGAGAGATAAAGTATGCCATGGAGCCGGCGGAATATCCAATGATCTAAGGAGACCAACTGGTCCCTGTTTCGATTACTTATTCTGTGCACAAATACCACAACAGATGATGAACTGAATTACGTCCTTGCGCCACGTTGGCCACCAGTAGCTCCGCTTCACCTTGGCCAGAGTTTTGGCAATTCCAGGGTGGCCTTCCATGAGGGAGTCATGATAATCCTAGATGACCGGTTGCTGAAGCCCTTTCTTGGGCAAGAATAAACGATTCCTGTAGTATGGTAGTTGGTCCTTAACTGCATAGTGTTCTCCCCGCAAATCCCATTCTCGTAATAATTCAGGAGTCATTACTTGCCGGATTCCTTGCAGCAATTCGTCTTGAGCCATGGTGGTTGTAATGCCTAGGAGTTTGTCGCTTTGGATGATGGCCACAGGATCAGGGGTTGTGTACACCAGTTCATCTGTGCCAATGTGCGAAAGGGCATCAGCTTTGCCATTTCTGACTCCACATCGGAACGGGATTACGTAGTCGTACTCCGCAAAGAAAAGGGCCCAGCGTAGTTGCTGAGAGGATTGAGCCTTCGGACTCTTCAAGTATTATAGATTTCGATGGTCGGTTATCACGGTGATAGTGTGCCTGGCCCCTAGCAGATAATATTGCCAGGCCTTGAAGGCTGATTTTATGGCCATAAGATCCTTGTCTGTGATGGCATAATTGAGCTCGAGTGGTGAAAACTTACGCGACCAGAAGGCTACTGGAGGTAACTGGCCGGTGTGTGGGTCCCTTTGCGATCGAACAACACCCATAGCCATACTGGAGGCATCCGTTTCTACCACATACGGAAGATCTGGGCGAGGGTGTCGTAAGATTGGAGCGGAAGTGAATCTCACCTTGAGTTCTTGAAAAGCCCTTTCAGCCTCTTCTGTCCACTGGAATTTCTTATTGCACTTCCTTAATAAAGACGTGATTGGATGTACTATTTGAGAGAATCCCAGGATGAATCAGCAGTAAAAGTTTGTGAAGCCCAACATGCTCTGGACCCCTTTGAATGAACTTGGGGCTGGCCAATTTAGAATGGCGTCGACCTTGTGCACATCCATTCGGATTCCCTTTGGAGTGAGGATAAACCCTAGGAACTCTACCTCAGTAACGTGAAATGAGCATTTTTCAAGTTTGGCATAAAGATGATGTTGGCGAAGCTTATTAAGGGCGAAACGCACATGCTTGGCATGGTCCTGTTTTGAGGCCGAATATACTAGGATGTCGTCTATGTAGACTAGGGCACAGACGTCAATCAGCTCTCTCAAGACATCATTCATGAAATACTGAAAGGCGGCAGGGGCGTTGCAAAGGCCAAATAGCATCACCTGGTATTCATATAAGCCATATTTGGTATGAAACACTGTTTTCCATTCGTCACCCTTTTTAATGCGAACAAGATGGTAGGCCCCTCAAAGGTCCAATTTCGTGTAGATTTGGGCATCTTTGACTTGGTCTAACAATTCCGGGATCAGGGGCAAGGGGTAACAATTCTTAACGGTGACTTGGTTCAGCGTGCGATAGTCGATGCAAGTCCTCAAATCTCCTTCCTTCTTCGGCACAAAGAATAAGGGAGACGCTGCAGGTGACTTTGAGGGGCGGATGAAACCGTTGGCCAGATACTGTTCCAAGTATGACTTCAAATGTTGGTTCTCTGGTCCTGTAAGCGCATCGATTCGACCACAAGGGATTTATGCACCAGGTACCAGGTCGATCTGGCAATCGTAGGGTCTGTGGGGTGGCAAGGTATTAGCTTGTTCCTTTTGAAACACGTCTTGAAATTCCTGATATTGGCTTGGCAGAGTAGCAACCACACCTAAGGCACTTGCCGCCCCTTCCTGGACAGACGAGCCAGTGTTTGTTGTCTTCCTCCCATTATAATAGCAAGTGCCTGTACAGTCTTGGGAAAAAGCCAGTTCTTGAGTACGCCAGTCGATTCGTGGATTGCGTGCAACCAGCCACAGCATCCCTAGGATCAATCGGAACTGAGGTGCCTTGATAAGATCAAAAGCGATTGATTCCCGATGGCCATCCTGACATAAGAGGGTTAGAACAGTGGTACATTCAGATAGGGGCCGGAGGCGATTTCAGTACCGTCTATGGTGGTTACAGTCTCAGTGGTGGACTTAGGGCAGAGTGGGAGCCCCATCTTTGCTGCAAGATCCTAGTCCATGTAATTCCCTACAGCTCCGCTGTCGATGTAAGCTTCTACCGAATGCATCCTTGACGGCAGTTGGTGGTTGATTAGGATCCCAGGCAACGCAAAATGGGAGGTCTGTAGTTGAGTTTCTTCGCTCGACAAATGGACCCCTACATTTGCCGGGCTTGGTTGTTTTCTGACTCCTCACTTGATTACTCCTTATCTTTGGCTCCTATGGTTCTTCTTGGTGGCTTTACCAGGCACTCTTTGAGGAAATGACCCGCCTTTCCACGGTATAAGCATAACTGCTGTTCCCTCCTCTTGTCTCTTTCTGCTTTGGTTAAAGGGGGTCTTACCCCTCCTAGTTGCATTGGTTCCACGGAACTGTCTGTCCCTCGCTGAACATGGTCCTTGAAGCGCACGAACATGGGGCGTGCGTCTGGTCTAATTCGATCCGTTCTTCGATCTTGTAACCTATGATCGAGTTGAACCACCAGGTTAATAAACTCGGCACAGTCCTTGGGTGGGTCTACTACTTGGCAAGTACATCCTTTAGGTCCCCTCTTAAGCCCCGGTGGAATAGCGTGGTCCTTTTGTCCTCCGGCCACTCTGCTTCCACCACTAGCCTGTTGAAGGTCGCTATGTACGTCAATAGATCTTGGTTTCTTTGACGGAGGGACAAGAGGTCATTGTCTAACGCCTGTCCATGAGAACGACGGGCGAAGAGCTTTTCCAGCTCCTGCGGAAAGCCCCCAAAATCGCATAGCAGTGGATAATAAAAGGCACAGACCAATTTGCAGCACTACCACTCAGATAAAACAACACAAAGGCCACTCGTGACTGGTCATTAGGGAGCGCCCCAGGTCTGCAAAGGAAATGGAGGCAACACTGATTCATAAAGGTTGCGTACTTCCTAGGGTCCCCCGAGAAACGCTCCGGTGGAGCTAAAGGAACTGCTTCAGGAAGGGTGATCTGCACCGTGTTACTCGATGGGGTTGGTATTGATGGGATGGTCCCAGGCAAAGGGGCTTGTCCGGCCTGTGATTGAAGGAGTTGTCTGCTTAGATCATCAGTACGTTCTTTGGTCACTATTAGTTCTCTCCGCAAGGCATTGGTCTCATGTCTAGCTGAATGTACCTCAGCGCGTAACTGCCCGAGCATATGAGCTAACTGGTCGGTTTCCGAGGTTTCCATGCTGGACGCCTGGGTGGATTATAGTTGTGAGGCTTTGCGTTCTTTAACGCTCACCTGGTATCCACAGGGACGCCACCCGACCTGGTTGGACTGCTCCTGACCTGGATTCGCCTCCCCCTGGTTCTCGTTTTGCCGAGGATCTAGTCTGGAATACAGGAGTTCTGGTTTAGCCCACAATTTCTTCCTCTCTGGGCCCACCTCCATTGTGAACCCCAGCAACCCCCTTAGAGTTTTCCTCACCTTGGATATCGATAAGATGCGCTCTCCGTCCTCCAGTTCTGTGCAGGGGTGCGTCGTGGATAGGGCGCTTCGCTGCCAAGTTGCTTTACTGCCGTCAAGGATGCATTCGGTAGAAGCTTACATCGACAGCGGAGCCGTAGGGAATTACATGGACTGCGCCAGTAAAGCAACTTGGCAGCGAAGTATAGACCTGCTGCGACTCAGTTCTTCAGGTAAGTCTATTGTTTTTGATAATTTGTCCGTAATTATAATTGCCCTTGTTAATGTCCTCCTTCTCTCTTAGGTGCAGAAGGGATGATGAAGACGTCGAGCTGGTTGAGGGGGCTGTGCTCGAGATGGTAGGTGAATGCGCTGAGCGCGACACTATGTGCGCTTTTGCCTTTTGCTAACCTGTGTTTTTCTTCTCTTGCAGGCCGCCGTGATTTTCTGGATGGTGAGCGGCCGGGAGGATGCAGAGCAATGAGAGGATGCTGTCCGGACCGACGTCGGTTAAGTATGAGAGCTACCCACCTTGCCTTTCTCCTGCAGGTTGATGGAAGCCGGCACGGAATAACCAACAGCTAGTCCCGCTCAGGTAAGCGTGCTTCCGAATGATGCTTAAATGAGGGATGCGAACGCTTACTAATGTTGTCTTTCTTTTTCCTCCTCCAGGTTGCGGCTTTCAAGCGAGGACGAGCTTCCGAGGTGACACTGGAGCGGTCGAAAGGAGCTGTATTAACTAGCAGGTAAGGATGGCTAATGGTGGTGTTCTCTCTTTTGCAGGTGCAGGCCTGGAATGCCGAGGACAGATCACGGTAACGTCACGCTGCAAGTGCAGCGCAACGCTAAGCGTGTGATGCAGTTCGGGCGTGGCTTAAATAGTCTGTAGGTATCCCAGGTGCCTTCAGGCCTGACCACACCCTAGATGCTAGACCGCATGGTTCTGTTCTGAACTGAACCATGTGGGGGCAGCCATGTTGTTCAATTTCCATTGAGAGCTCCAGCTCCTTCTTCTGCCATATGAGCCTGGCGCCAAAGGCGCCAGGACTGACTCCAGGAGAGTCTTGGGGGGCATGATTGGGCCCTTGGGGCCATGCAGGGACACTGTAATGCGGCCCAGAGGCCCTGACTACCAGGGCCAGGGGCTATGGCCATGACAGGTATCAGCATTTGTTTGGAATGATGGGTCGAACAGGATGAGCTGGATGAAAATGACAGAGCAATATCACACTGGAGGCCTTGCAGCACCAGATTTTGAACTTTATTACAATGCGGTTCAAGCCCAATTCGCACAATACTGGTTCGCGGACACCGAGAACCATGCACATCTCCGTGCTGAAAAATATGTGGCTTCCCCTACTGATCTCAGATCAATAATATTGGCACATTCCTACACTGACCCCACACCCATAGACCCGGTGTGAAGTAAAAGCCTGGTCTAGAATATTCCAGAGGGTTGAAGTTATTACTCTGTGCTTACTCGTCCCCCTTCTGGCATTATCCAGGTATCTCCCCCACGCATGACACAGTGCTACAGAGAACGTGTGCCATCTTCTAGGCTAAAATAGGGCTAGGACTCCCTAAGGCACTGCAATACCATTGGATGAGAGCAGCATTTCGTCATCGATGGCCCTCTTTCTCGACTGAACCGCCAGTCCACCCATTTATACAGGCTGTCATGACATCAGCTGGGGTCGGCCGTGGTGCGGCCAAGTTATACAGCTCGATACAGATCCATACCCCCACACGCAACAAAATGAAGGTTCTATGGGAGAGAGACCTGGGCACAACAGTAGATGACACACAATGGACCCGATATTGCCAGCTCACCAAAACAGTGTCTCTCAAGGCAAACCTGAGGCTAATACAATTCGAAATGCTAAATCATCTACACTTTACCCCCAAAAAAATAGCAAAGTTCTCCCCTGGACAGTCCTCTAGATGCCCCAAATGTTATGTGAGTGAGGCCGATTAATTCCACATGTACTGGTCATGCCCACCCATTCTCGAATTCTGGCAAGGGATTGCAAACACCCTAATAGACATACTAGATAGACATCCCCATCCCGCTCGCCCCACTAAAATACTTACTTGACGATATAGGAAAAGTACACACAAAGACACAAAGACTATTCAATGTGGCCTGCGCTGTGGTGAAAAGATGCATCCTCAGATGCTGGAAATCCAGGACAGCCCCCACATTACATTCATGGCTTAAAGACTTGACTTATATTAATGAGTGTGAAGAGGGCTGTGTTATCCTTGTCTCCCCCACAAGCAGACCCAAAGACATATGGGTCCCATATCAATCCTACCTGCCCAAACACCATAACAGGCCTATGGCACCGGGTGATGACCGCACTTCAGGATCCTTATAAATGTGTAAATTCAAAATCATGTGCTTATAGCCACTGGATGTTATCATATGTGACATGCAAATGTGATACATTTTGTGACCATGATATCAAGTTTAAAAAAAAAATGTGGATGAATATACATACTAATCAAAGACCCAGGTCATGCAATAATTGCATAGGCCTAAACATTGTTGAATTTGTCTCACTGTTTTCAGTTGTTTTGTCCTTATAATAGCCTCTGCCCTTTCAGGTGTCACCTTTATTCCTTCATGCAAGATCAACTGTCCTATATACAGTACTTCCTCTTGGCAATATTGCAATTTCCTCTTATCTACTTTGTAGCCTTTCTCTGCCAGTATAGTCATACGTGTAACAGAGTCTTCTCTGTAAGTTTCCTCTGTCTCAACTGCACACTAAAATGTCAGCAAAGCATTAAATTATGACACTTTCTAGTTAGCCAAGTGCATCTAAAGGACTCTATTAAAAATTAAAGGGGACTCACAGTACCCTTGAGGCATACAAGTGTGTTTCAGGCAAATCGTTCTATACAAAAAGGAAGTCTTTGTTAGGGAGAATTCTCTTATAAGGCTAATTTCCCAAACCTAGTGAGTCCCCCAGCAGCTTTGCTGGATTTTTGGGGTTTGTTTTTTTCTCCTGCTAAGAGTGAGACTCTTTTGACTATCACCAAACTTTCATTGTACAAACTGAGGCTTCTAATGCAGGTATAGGTGCAGTCCTTAGCCAACTGGATGAGAAAGGTAGGGAACACCCCATTTGCTTCATCAGTAGAAAACTGAAGGGTCCTGAAACATGGTGGGCAACCATTGAAAGAGAGTGTTTTGCTATTGTGTGGGCTCTGAAGAAGTTTAGACCATACTTGTATGGTTCTACTTTTGTTATTCAGACTGACCACCAACCCTTGAGATGGTTAATGCAAATGAGAGGGGAAAACCCAAAACTATTGAGATGGTCAATCTGCCTTCAAGGGTTTCATTTCACCATTGAGCACAGGTCAGGGTGTCACCACCAAAATGCTGATGGTCTCTCTAGGATGGTTGTAAGCGACTAGAGGTATGAGATTCATCCAGGAGTGGATTCAATCCTCCTGTCCCTTAGTCTGGGGGGGGGGTGTTAGGGAGAATTCTCTTATAAGGCTAATTTCCCAAACCTAGTGAGTCCCCCAGCAGCTTTGCTGGATTTTTGGGGTTTGTTTTTTTCTCCTGCTAAGAGTGAGACTCTTTTACTCCCACTCTTAGGCATGATTTGAGGTATGTCTTTGACTTGTTATGTGCTTATGGGCTATGGGGTTTCTTTTTACTCCATAGGGTATCATCTGTTTTTCTGTATGTGTGGTACACAGCACCCTCAGTGCAGTACCACAGGGGTGTCACAGTGACCCCCAAACGTAGACTCCATACCCTGGGACTGACTACTGTCTCCCAGGGCATGTAAAGTCATCATTGGCTTTACTAGTCCAAAATTGTGAACAGAACCAGTACAAACCATCATATTGTGGAAGTACTGGTAAGGGGTAATTCGATTGCCCCTGGGTCTGTTTTCGAGGGGGCACTATCCCTTCCCCCCTCGTCGAGTTTCTGGCTGGTGGCAGTGGTTACCACGCAAAATATTCCACCGGAATATTCTCTATGGGATTTTCCCATTGATTTTAAACGCAGCACTCTTTGGTGCAATGTTAAAGATACCGCTGGTTTATTTATTTAATATTAAATCACCGGTTGGGTCTTTTTGCCAGAACTCGATTCTAAAATCGTCTCTGTAACTCTGACCAAGGTCGAGCCCTTTGTTCCACTATTTTGGCGGGCTTCTCCACAGAAGCCCTCCAAATGGTGCCACTCTGTCTGGGTTCCACAGGAAAGGTGGAGGGGGGAATTGGCACCCTGGGCTGCATTGCCTTAGCAACCCAAGTCGCACTCTACTCTGATTGGCCCAGTGGTGAGCCGCCGCCCGGCTCACCACTTAGCATGTGTGATTGTCAGCTAGGCTGATGAATGGAGGTTTTTCTGCATAAAAGCAGGGCCTTTGGGACTGGAACTTCAGAAGTCGCCACAGGACCTTAGAATCAAAGAGGGAAGAAGCTGAGCCATCTCCAACGGCGACACCACCGGTGAAGCCCTGCTGCAACTACCTCACCACTTTCCCCGACAAGAGAAGATCTTCTACTGGACGAGTCTTCTTCCCCTGAGCTGGTGGGATTAACCAGTTCGCCCTTTTCGCCTTACAAAGACGTCTCTTGGTCGAATCGCCCGTGCCAAGCTCACCACTTTTGACCGCGAATAAAAGGACCACACCTTTTAATCAGGAACTCCGCGGCTAGTTTCATCCCTGTGCAGTGCAACGACTCCACGTTCCCTCCTCAGCGAGATCTTCTCTTTCACTGGTCGGAACCACAAACTTCAACCACTGCCAGGAACAACTGCCCCTGCTGGAGCTTCCTTTCTCTTTAAGGTACTGTGTCCTGCCTGGCCTCCCTTTCTACAGATTGCTAAAGGTGACCCTTAAATCCTTGGCTTCTAAACTGGGTTGGCTCCAGGCCTTCTAACTATATCTTTTGAATCTCCCCAACCTCTTTTGAACACTCTGCAAAGACTTTCAGTGCACTTTAAACCGTGTGATCCTGGGCACATTTCGCTTTGCTCCATTTAAGGTGGGCCTGGCCTATGAACTTTGGCTCTACAGTATAACCTGCCTTTCTCCCCTTGCTCTGAACTCTTAAAAGTGTTGGGAACTGTTTTATTCTTATGCTCTGCCTTTTTCTCTCCCTTAAACTACATTATCAGAGTGCCATCTTGGTTAAGCGCTCACATCTGTTCTAACAAATAGTAGTGTTTTAACCCTGACTTGTCTGATAACTATTAAGGGAGGTGTGTATACTTTACCTGACTGTGTTTTAACTTGCTTTTGATTGAGAGTGCTAGTATATGCCATAAAGTGTGTTTTAAATAAATAATTATATACTTTTTATACAAAGCTCTGGTCAGTGTTTGTTTGCTCTACTGTGTTTTAGCCCTATTGTGTATACTCTACATACTGCCCTACTCTTCTTGAGAGAAGTCTGACTGCTCAGCCAGAGCTACCAGGTAAATCTGGGTGGTGCAGACTGCTACCAATTGGGTTTACTGCTTACTCCTGTAGTCTTAATCTTTTTGCAGTGTTCCCCAAGGGAACTGCACAGGATTCTGCCCAACACTGGTGTACAGCGGTGGGATTTGTATTGAGTATACATTTTAGAGTGTCTAAATACCTTAGTACAACTAACCACAAAGCTTAGCACTGTAAAAGTAAATTTTTAACAAGTCAAACGATGGAAAGTTACAGCCAGGAGTCCCTTTCTGCAAAAACTGCTGATTGTTTAAGAGTTATTTGTAGACATAAGGATCTTCCTGTAAAAGGCAAGAAAATTTAACTTATAGAAAGATTGTTAGAAAACCAAAGTCTGGGCAGTGGTTCAGAGGAACCTGCCTCCCCAGCAAATGTAGACAACAGTGATGAAGGTAATATGGATCAAAGTATTGATAATGTTGTTGTAGATTCAGAAGAGGAAAGTAAGGCTAATGTAACTGTCCCCACTGCCCCTCTGCCTGCTCTAGAACCTCAAGCTATGTCTACTGGACCCTTACCAGGTCCCACACTAAGTCCTGAATTCATTGAACTGGAAAAAATTAGACTTGAGTTAGAATTCAAGGGAATTAGTGCCCAATCCGAACAAAAGCACAAAGAACTAAGGCTCAGAGAAATGGAGCTCAAGCATGTGCTGGAGATGAAGAAATGATCTGTTGAAACTGCTCTCTCCCCGGATCCTCTAGGAGTTTCAGTCCCAAAAGACCCCCGATGCCTAAAGAGATTGTGGGTATGTATGAACCTAAGTTGGATGTGTTGGATTGGTTGGCTATGTTTGAGTATAATCATGGGCTCCAG
Organism: Ambystoma mexicanum; assembly: GCF_040938575.1. Classification (NCBI taxonomy): domain Eukaryota; kingdom Metazoa; phylum Chordata; class Amphibia; order Caudata; family Ambystomatidae; genus Ambystoma; species Ambystoma mexicanum. The sequence continues at coordinate 563,374,328 of NC_090931.1, forward strand.
ATCATCACAGGGAATCGGTTGCTTCCTTGGTTGTTCTCTAGGCTCCCCCCTGTTGCATCTGATGTGGTAATGGAGTTGGGGGAGGTGGATAGGATGGACTTTGAATGTGTGAAGCTAGCTTTAATAGCTAGATTTGGGAAGACCCCTTTCCAGTACCTTAAGAGGTGTAGGACCCTCAAAAAGTATGATGGTACCCCTTGGGCTACCTGGGTGAGTGAAAGTTTAAAAAACTTAGAGGGATGGATTAAGGGTTAAAGAGTGAACACTTATGAGGGAATGAGAAATCTTGTTATGTTGGAGTCAATTTATGATGCCTGCTCTCCTGAGCTCAGACAACACTCAGCTGATTCAAAGGGATTAGATTCCAAGAAGCTAGCTAAGGCTGCTGACTTGTGGGTTGCCAACAGGGCAACTTACAAGGATTCTGGGGCAACTCAGAAAAAGGATGAGGGGAAACAGCCTAAAAAGGACTCCAAAGAGAATTCAAATAATTCCAATTCCAAAGAGGGCCCCAAACAAATCTCTAAGGGTAAGCCACAGGGGAAACCAAATCAGGCTAGTTTACCTTCTGGTCCCAGACCAGAAAGAGGTCAGAGCAAGCCTCCATTCCAGAAAGCATTTGGAAAATGCTATGTGTGTGGCTCTACTGACCATGTGAAAGGAGATCCCAGATGTAAGGGTAAACCTTCAGGGGTCCAGCTTGTCTCCCTAGCCTTTGCTCCAGAGGAGGAAGTACCAATGACAAGTGGAAACTTTCTACTACTGGCTGATGATCCCATTGGAGTCTCAGCCTGTGTATCTTTATAGTGTCCCTGGGGTTGTGGGAACAACAGAATGTAGATGTCTATAATTCTATCCCAGATAATACTAAAGAGTATTATAAGGACGTGTCCAGGTGAATGATCAGGGGACTCCTGCCATTAGGGACACTGGGGCCAGCATAACTGTGGTGGATGAATCTTTTTCCAAGGCAGAGGTGGTTGCTAGGGCACCCAAATGCCTCACCAAGTTAGCTGGAGGGCCTGTGCAGATGTGTCCCCAGTTACCAGTTCTCATCCAGTGCAATGATATGACTGTGAAGATACCTGTCAGTGTACAATGTGAGGTACCAGGAAGGGTTCTGTTGGGAAATGACCTGAAGACTCTTGGAGTTGTGTCACACATCCCCAGACCTCCTAGTTAAAGGTTACAAGAACTAACCAGACCTGCAAGGGAGAAAACCTTGAGAGGTTCTCCCAAGGAGATGATGGAAAAAAAATCTCTCCTACTCCACTGGAGCTACTTACTGCAATCTCTAAGCAACCAGAAGCAAAGGGGCAACCCGAGACTTCTAAGAAGAAACCAGCAGCAAGCACTCCAGTGCTTCCAACAAGGACTTCCCCTAGGTTGTCCAAAGTTACACCTGTAACTCCACCTCCAGCTGAGGCTGAGAGGGCGGTACAACCCTGTGTGGTTGAACTAGACTCCGAAGAAGAGCTAGTAGGAGGCCAAGAACTTATTGGAGATCTGGGCCCTGCTGACCATCCTGAGCTGCAGTCTTTACTGGCAGAAGGTGGACCCAGCAGGTCAGCTTTCCGTAAGGCCCAAAGAGAATGGCAAACTCTGGAAGGTCTCTGCCACCAGGCAGCTTCTCAGGCTGATGGGCAAGAGCCTGGGAAGTATAGGTTACACTGGGAAGATGGCCTCTTCTACAGTGAACCGACTGAGTCTGCACCTGGAGACTACAAACGACTTGTGGTCCCTCAAGAAAACAGACTTCAGTTCTTGCAGATTCCTTTGGCTGGTCACTTGAGTTTCAAGAAGACCAAGGAAAGGCTCTCATTCTACTTTTATTGGCCAAAGATGGGGGCTGAGGTAGATAAATTCTGCAAGAGCTGTCACTACTGCCAAACTTCTGGCAAGAGTGGTTCCAAGAATGTGGCACCTTTAGTGGGAGTCCCATTTGAGAGGGTAGGGATTGACATTGTTATGATATGATATTTTATTTGTATCGTGCTCGTACACAAGTGTTTCAGAGCGCGACTAGGCAAGGGAGGGGAACAAGGGAGAACACAGCACAACATAAAAGCGATCTTACTAGGCCCAGTGACATTGAGAACGCGCAAGTGCATGGGAAAGGGAAAAGGGAAAAAGTGCATGGAAGGGGGAGAGTGGAAAGTGCAGACGCCGAGGACCACAGATAAATAAAATAAATAGAAAATGGAGGCAAACTGTGGTAGTGCAGCCAGCAAGTGGCAAGTGCTGTGTTTAAGGCAGCAGACTGGGTAAGTCTGAATAAGTGCAGAAAAAGAAGAAAAATGGTGGGGGGCTGTATGGGTACAGATACAGTCCCCAGTGCAAGGGGAGGCCAGGAGGCAGTGCAGGAAGATGGCAGGGTGAGCAGGTACCTGGGCCCAGGGGACACAGGGTGGCCAGGTGCACAGTGCCAAGAGAGCAGATCAGCAGGGGAGAAGGGGAGTGAAGGCAGAAGCAAAGAGGAAGGTTTTGAGATGCTTCCGGAACCGGAGATGGTTCTCCTCAAGTTTTAGAGTGGCAGGGAGGCTGTTCCAGAGGGAGGCCCCAGTCGAAGATAGAGATCTACCCCCAGCTCGTTTCTTTGAAAAACGACTGACCATGAGGGAGTTAGAGGTAGAGGAGCGAAGAGCTTGAGACGGGAGGTATTTGCGGAGGGATAGCTGAAGGTATTTTGGACCCAGGCCCCAGAAAGCCTTGTGGACAATGCACAGGGTTTTGAATTTAATCCTTGCATCCACTGGGAGCCAATGGAGAGATTTCAAAGCTGGAGAGATACGATCCCAGGGCTTGAGGCCAAGGACAAGTCTTGCAGTCCTGTTCTGGATAAGTTGTAGAGGGCGGAGAGTAGAGGCAGGTAGATTTAGAAAGAGGCTGTTACAATAGTCCAAGCTAGAGAGAACCAGAGCTTGGGATACCATGAGCTTCTGGGGGAAGGAGAGGAAAGGAAGAATACCTCTGAGGAAGTGCAGTCGGAAGTTTGACTTTTTAGAGACATCAGAGATATGGGCCGAGAAGGAAAGTGTGGAGTCAAAGATGACGCCATGTTTCTTAGACTCGCAGGTAGGGGTAGGAGGAGGGCCAAGGGAGGCCAGCCAGAGAGTGAGGGAAAAGGATGGAGATGGTGTGCCGATGAGGAGGATCTCCGTCTTGCTGGCATTCAGACAAAGGTCATTGGCGGCACACTAATTTTGAATGGCAGTTAGGCAGTCGGAGATGAGAGAGGGAGAGGAGGTGGCCGAGGGCAGCAGGAAAATGAGTTGAGTGTCATCAGCGTAGCACTGGAAATTTTAGCAGAAAATGGCAATGCAGTGAGCGGGAGTTGCCAGGTATTGGTTGAAAAACCAGGGTGAGAGGTTAGACCCCTGGGGAACCCCACAGGTGGAGAGGAAGATAGATGATAGGAAAGATCCCAGTTGGACACGGGAGGGTCGATCAGAGAGGAAAGAGGTCAGCCAGGCCAGAGCCTGATCAGTGATACCCAGATTATCATGGAGACGGTTGAGCAGGATGGTGTGGTTGACCGTGTCGAAGGCAGAAGAGAGATCAAGAAGGATGAGGACAGAAGGAATGTTAGAATCAAGGTTGGCGAGCAGATCTTCACGGATATTCAGGAGAGCAGTTGGTCCCCTTGATCCTCCAACCTCCTCAGGCAACAGGTTTATCCTGGTTGTAGTAGACCATGCTACTGAGGCAATTCCTATGAGGACTGTTACAGCTCAGGCTGTGGCTAAGGCCCTCTTGGTATTTTTACCAGGGTGGGGTTTCCTAAGGAGGTAATCTCTGACAGGGGGTAAAATGTTATGTCCCACTACTTGAAAGCCATGTGGAAAAACTGTGGAGTTACCTACAAGTTCTCTACCACCTACCACCCACAGACAAATGGATTGGTTGAAAGGTTTAATAGAACAATGAAGAGCATAATAGGTGCTTTAGAAGAACTCCTTAGAAGAAAGTGGGACCTTCTACTGCCATTCCTTCTCTTTGCTTATAGAGAAGTCCGTCAGGAGGGAGTAGGCTATAGTCCCTTTGAACTTCTCTATGGCCATCCAGTCAGAGGTCCATTGGCCCTGATTAAGGAGGGGTTGGAGAGTGCTCCATCCCCCAAGCCAGTCAGAGTGACTGACTACATGATAGGACTCCGGAGGAGAATGTCACAGATGATGGCTCAAGCTAGTGATAACTTGAAGGCTGGTCAAGCTTTGGTCAAGCATTGGCATGATCAAAAGGCTAACATGGTTGAGTTCGCTCAAGACCAGCTAGTTCTTGTTATGATTCCAACAAGGCAGAGGGCCTTGCAAGACAAAGGGATGGGACCCTTCAAGATTGTGGGAAAACCTGGAGAGGTCAACTATCTGGTGGACTTGGGCAATCCCAAGGAGGCTCCCAGAGTCTTCCACACCAACAGACTAAAGGCTTATGTCTCTAGACCTGAAGTAGGAGCTTTGCTTCTAGCTTCACCAGCAGAGGAAGAAGAGAGTGAACCTCTCCCTGATCTCCTTAGACGCTTACCTTTGGATGAAAAGATTGAAGGAGTTAATCTCTCTTCAAATTTGACACCTAAGCAACAAGAGGAGTGCAAATCTATGTTAAATCAGTTTGCCTCCCTGTTCTCACTTTCACCAGGCTTGACCCCTTGGGGACAGCATGATATACTCACTGGTGACTGTCTGCCAGTAAAAAGCAGAGGATACAGAATGTCAGAGAATGTAAGAACCCACATCAAGGGAGAGGTCAGCAAGATGCTTGACCTCGGGGTAATAGAGCCCTCAACTAGTCCATGTGTTAGGGAGAATTCTCTTATAAGGCTAATTTCCCAAACCTAGTGAGTTGGGGTTTGTTTTGTTCTCCTGCTAAGAGTGAGACTCTTTTACTCCCACTCTTAGGCATGATTTGAGGTATGTCTTTGACTTGTTATGTGCTTATGGGCTATGGGGTTTCTTTTTACTCCATAGGGTATCATCTGTTTTTCTGTATGTGTGGTACACAGCACCCTCAGTGCAGTACCACAGGGGTGTCACAGTGACGCCCAAACATAGACCCCATACCCTGGGACTGACTACTGTCTCCCAGGGCATGTTAAGAAACCATTGGCTTTACTAGTCCAAAATTGTGAACAGAACCAGTACAAACCATCATATTGTGGAAGTACTGGTAAGGGATAATTCGATTGCCCCCGGTTCTGTTTTCGAGGGGGCACTATCCCGTCCCCCCTCGTCCAGTTTCTGGCTGGTGGCAGTGGTTACCACGCGAAATATTCCACCGGAATATTCTCTATGGGATTTTCCCATTGATTTTAGATGCACCACTTTTTGGTGCAATGTTAAAGATACCGCTGGTTTATTTATTTAATATTAAATCACTGGTTGGGTCTTTTTGCCAGAACTCTATTCTAAAATGGCGTTTGTGTCCGTCTCTGTAACTCTGACCAAGGTCGAGCCCTTTGTTCCACTATTTTGGCGGGCTTCTCCACAGAAGCCCTCCAAATGGTGCCACTCTGTCTGGGTTTCACAGGAAGGATGGAGCGGGGAATTGGCACCCTTGACTGCGTTGCCTTAGCAACCCAAGTCGCACTCTACTCTGATTGGCCTTAGCATGTGTGATTGACAGCTAGGCTGATGAATGGGGGGTTTTCTGGATAAAAGCAGGGCCTTTCGTACTGGAACTTCAGAAGTCGCCCCAGGACCTAAGAATCCAAAGAGGGAAGAAGCTGAGCCATCTGCAACGACAACACCACCGGTGAAGCCTTGCTGCAACTACCTCACCACTTTCCCTACGACAAGAGAAGATCTTCTACTGGACGAGTCTTCTTCCCCTGAGCTGGTGGGATCAACCAGTGCACCCTTTTCACCTTCCAAAGACGTCTCTTGGTTGAATCACCTGTGCCAAGCACCCCGGCGGCCGGATAGCCAAGCTCACCACTTTTGACCACGAATAAAAGGACTGCACCTTTTAATCGGGAACTCCGCGGCTGGTTTCATCCCTGTGCAGTGCAACGACTCCACATTCCCTCCTCGACAAGATCTTCTCTTCCCCTGGTCAGAACCACGAACTTCATCCACTGCCAGGAACTACTGCCCCCGCTGGAGCTTCCTTTCTCTTTAAGGTACTGTGTCCTGCCTGGCCTCCTTTTCTACAGATTGCTAAAGGTGACCCTTAAATCCTTGCCTTCTAAACTGGGTTGCCTCCAGGCCTTCTAACTATATCTTTTGAATCTCCCCAACCTCTTTTGAACACTCTGCAAAGACTTTCAGTGCACTTTAAACCGTGTGATCCTGGGCACATTTCGCTTTGTTCCATTTAAAGTGGGCCTGGCCTATGAACTTTGGCTCTACAGTATAACCTGCCTTTCTCCCCTTGCTCTGAACTCTTAAAAGTGTTGGGAACTGTTTTATTCTTATGCTTTGCCTTTTTCTCTCCCTTTAACTACTTTAACAGAGTGCCATCTTGGTTAAGTGCTCACATCTGTTCTAACAAATAGTAGTGTTTTAACCCTGACTTGTCTGATAACTATTAAGACAGGTGTGTATACTTTACATGACTGTGTTTTAACTTGCTTTTGATTGAGAGTGCTAGTATATGCCATAAAGTGTGTTTTAAATAAATAGTTATATACTTTTTATACAAAGCTCTGGTCAGTGTTTGTTTGCTCTACTGTGTTTGGCCCTATTGTGTATACTCTACATACTGCCCTACTCTTCTTGAGAGAAGTCTGACTGCTCAGCCACAGCTACCAGGTAAATCTGGGTGGTGCAGACTGCTACCAATTGGGTTTACTGCTTACTCCTGTAGTCTTAATCTTTTTGCAGTGTTCCCCAAGGGAACTGCACAGGATTCTGCCTAACAGTCTTCATGAAGGTGAATTTAGAAAAATGCATTTTTTCTAATCTACGACAGTGAAATACTTTTCTTTTGACAGGATATTGTACAATATCGTTGCAGGGTTTGGAACTAAGGGAAACTCTGCTTCAACTATATGGGGGAATCAGATGGTACCAAAATGCATTGCTTCATTAAAGCGGATATGGTTTTGAATGTACCTTCATCGACTTCTCGGGACATTGGATGCTGTTTTGCACGTGACAGAATTGCTCCTGGTTTAAGCTTAATTTTAACTGCTGCTGCTCTTTTCAATAAGCCCACGCCGTATGGACTTGTAGTCCATAAGATACTTGGTACCTTTTCCAAATCTTCCAGAAAAAATGGTGGTTTCTTTTTTACCACTGCCATTCTCTGTGGTATTTCTATATTCTCTATTTTGATCCAATAAGTGAGATTTATAAAAATACAGACACATCATTTGACTCGTCATCCCTAAATAGCTTCTCATCTGTCAAGTCTGTCAATCGATATCCTTCATTAAGGGCTATCACCGTTCTCCATCCCCTTCCCTCATCATCTGTCCCATAAAGCATCACCATTTCTTCTCTAACTATTGCTGGCTGCTTCTAGCCCTAAAGGCTTAATTTGCCCTTTGTCATCGTACATAGGGATCTTGGGCCTGAACAAAAACCTATAAAGGATTCTCAATAGCTTACCAATCAATTTAGGCAACCATGATAAGAAGACAGTCTATACAAAAATACTTCCTCGTCTACAGGTGCTCCTCTTAAAGCTTTGTTTCCTGTAAACGCTAATATGAGCTCTCTCACATTAACATAATGTATCCCTGCAGTTGAACACACTTTTTCCCTCATCAGTTAAAGATATCGTCATGTTAAGTTTTGTCATCAAATCACGCCCAAGTATGTTTACCAGCGTTTGTCTAGAGTATAATAATGGCATAGACATTTCGTGTTCACCTATAGAAATTGGTAATTTTTATATAAATGGAACTAAACCCATCACCTCAGAGAACACTTGAGCATTCATGGCAGTGCCTGACATTGGGTACTTTCCCTCGTGGACAAAGGAATGAGTAGCTCCAGTGTCTATGAGAAATGAAAATGTCTTGCCTCCTATCATCACCTTGACCCTTGGTTCCTCGTGGGGGCTGGTGTCACAGATAGTACTGAACACATCAGTCGCCCTGTGGGCTGTTCTATTGTGGATATAAATCCATTCTCGCACCGTCATACTTCCAGATTTGGGTGTGGCTACTTACGTGGCTCCCATATCCATGTGCCATTGTGATGCACCTGTCTGTTGTATTGAAATATATTGTATTTGTTGCATCAGTGCCTGCTGTTGTTGCCCCTGCGGTGATTGCATCTGCATTGGGACTTGTATTTGCTGTGATTGCTGTGCATACGCCTGTGATCTTGGGCATGGAGTATATCCCATCCCCCCTCATGGAGATGCCAGTTCTCTTGTTACATGCCTCCCCTGCTTCTGCATACTCTAGCTAAATGTCTGAATTTACCACAGCTCCAGCACTGCAGTGACTGTCCGCCATTAAATCCTCCCCTTCCTTGAGGGTTTTGAACTCCACCTCGTCCTTCTCCTCGAGACCCATTCCGTCTGCCTCTTGGTACAAAATTATACCCGTTCTGGTCCATGACATATGCCTCATTATCCTGCTGCGCTACCTGCACTATTTGTGCCGTTGCTCCCTCATTACTTGTCAGTACCGCTCCTTCGATGGCGTACTTTGATATTTGTTTCTACACCAAATTCACCTCTTCCTGTTTTCTACTGTTGGCTTTCTTTTAACCTTTCTCCCTTAGTATTCTACCGTAATGCACAATTGCCAATTGTATCTCTGGCCATGGTTTTGCTTCCATTCCCACCTGTTTCTTTAGCTGCTGTTGCACCCGCTCTGGCAGCCCTTGACATAAAATGTGCTAAAATAATGCTACTGGTTTATCACGTGATTCATGCGTCTCCAAATACCATCTATCCTGAATCTCCTGATTAAAGGCATTGGGGTCTTAATATCCGATATATCATGATAGTCTACTCAAAGGGATCGCCATACATATGCTCTACAATTATTAAATGGCGCTCCATTGTGCACTGTGTTTTGCGCTGTGACATTTGGATATCCTGCTCTTTTCCAAATTAATTTCGTATGTGATGGCATCAGTGATGCCATCAGTGATGTCATCAATGAAATTTATGATGTCATCTTTGATGTCCTGGGTGTTAGTCTTAGTAGTGCACAGTGGTGGCGTGAGTTATGGTTGCTTAGCTTACCATAACTGGCGAATTTCTGAAGTTTTTCCGTTTTACTTGTAACCATAACGTCCCTTTAACAAAGTTTTTTCATTGAATTTCATCGGTTTTTATTCGTGTAACTTAACCATAACGTCCCATTAACAACGTTTTTTCAGTGAAGTTCATGGGTTTTTATCAGTGCCTGCTAATTTCCTACAACGTACTAATATCGTACTTATCCCACGATAGCAACTTTTTGTCCAATTTACAAAGTAACTTCTAGCATCATTTATAACACTTCAATACACTTTTTGCAAATTTTTTTTTGCATCCGTCGATGTTTGCGAATGTCTAACGTCATTGCAGACACTCTGGACAGCTCACGTGCACCATGATGACGTGTTCGCGAACAGGTCCGCACTTTGCAATCCGGTCCATGCTTCACGGACAGTTCGGAACTTCACTTTCTACTGATCTCAGAACTTTCAAGCTCAAAATGTACCCTTGCACAGCTCCTACAGCTATTCTTACTCATTATCCATTAACAATCTAGTGTACAGCTCAAACATGGAGGAATATTAGCAAAACTGCTATTTATCTTAAAAATGGCATCAGCTATTGCCATCCCTCCTCCCCAAGAGCCACTGCCACAACCTGCTGCAGAACCTGCACAACAAAAAAACACAGTACTGCCAAAGACAATGAAGAGGACCAAGAAGATAAGGTAGAGGAAAGGCCTATCTCTAGCACCAAGAGAGAATAATGGATGTGGCAGTTCTTTACCACTGTTGGGAATCTACCAAAGGCTAAAGCTACCAAAGTGAAATGCACTCAGTGCAATGTTGTACTCCGTCGCGGACTACCTGGACAGTACTCCTACGGAACCACCTCCATGCGCCGCCAAAACCAATCCAATCACTGCAATGCTCTCAGAAAGGCTGTTCCTTTCTTAGCACGTAATAGGCTGTCTTCCTTCACCTCATCTTCCTCAATCAGTACTATAACCACACAGCCTACTTCTGTGGGGCACAAAATCCCATCAGCTACCGTGCAAGCAATAAAAGAGGCTGTTGATCCATATCTTTCAAAGACAACAATACTCTGTATATACTGAAACACACCACTCTGCAGGGGGGAGTTTTTGAAGTGCTTTTGAAGCTGTAATCAAAGACCATGAGAAACACTGCCCCCTACCTAGATGTTACACACCCGCAACATACTCCCCTGTCGACCTGCCACTCTACATTTGTGGTTGGTGCCTCTTCTCTCATTTTTCTCCCCACCTTCCTTTCTAACCTCTCGTGTAAAAATAAATAATCAAAAAGCAACAAAAAAGGGTTCCTTTAGGAACCACCTTTTAGTTAAAGAAATAGCACTAAAAAAGAATCTTATAGATTCTGTCTACTGTACATTTCTCAATAAAGTAGATAGACTCAATAGGATTCTATCAGCCTAAATTCAAAAGGCCTTGCGGCACTGATTACGTTAGTCCGCCCATAACGCTAACATCTTTATATGTTCAAAATAAGCTGCACCTATTTCAGTTACATTAGTGGGCAGCGTAGCCAATCTTACCCAGTCATCACCAACGTCATAAGGTTATTTAATGCAAAACAAGGAACTTAAGCACAGACATCTACGACAAATGCAGAATTGTTCTTTCTTTTTACAAAAATGATTGAAACATTTGATTTTGAAGAAAACAGCAATACTGTGGGCCGTAACAAGTATTTTTCATTTTCACACTTCGAAAAAAAATTCAATTAAGTCCACGAAAACTTGGTTAACTTTTTCAAATACAGTTCATAGCTACCAAACTTTGTATCGTTCTCCTTTTCAGTAAAACTGTCAACAGTCATCTTCAAATGCCAAATCCGATCATTGATTCATTTATTGCAAGTTTTGTGTTCTTTCCCAAAAATTATCTTCCATGACTAACGAATAATGTACGCACAATGCGCTCCATTACAGAGGAGAAATTAGTGCTTTAAAATTTAAATAAATGTTACACTTTGACATCCGCACGTTTCTAGAAGCTATACGCTCCCATATTGTTCCTTCTTACTGCAACCGCGAAAAGGACAGATTGTTGCCTGGAGGTCGTCCCAGATGATTGTTATTACGTATCCATTGTTAATAATTATTTTCCAAATACTGTTGAAAAGTTGTCGGCCGGTAGGCTGTACCCATGAAAAGCACATATCGGGATTATATAACTATATAAAATGAAGAAGTAAAAAACTTTACAGTTAAAAATATATAGTACATTCTTATTTTTCCTATACATTTCACTGCCAATTCACACGTATGATGTCTAATCTTTGACTCAAATTGTACATTCATCCGTCAGGATGTTCATCATATGGCACATAATGCACTTCCAATCCACACTTCAATAAATATTATTTAAAATCTTGCTTACATTACTTTTTGCGAATCCATTATTCCAATGTATCGGAGTATTAACCGCTTCAAAACACAGTTTTCCGAAATAGAAACTTGACTTTCCAACATCGGCTTTTAATATAGTGAATCTTATCATTTCTTTGTGGATTTTGGACAAATGTACTCCTACAAATTCTTAGTGCACTGTATTCAAGGATACATAACAATGAGACCCTTCATGTACAGTTCACGGCGTGCCGAGTCAGTTTCGGTTTTACAAACACATGCCACAAAAATGAACAATATTACTGACAGTCAGTGCACAGAAAAACAACAAATTATTTCAAGTAAACCATACAGCACAATATTTACTTCCATGTTACTGCTGTCAACACACCTACCTGTTCCCAATACATTTACTTTTTCTTTAAAAAACAACCTCAGGCTTGGTCCACACAGGCACGTATTTCTCTACACGTCAATAATAATCGGTCCCCTCCTTTCTGCTATGGCAAGCGTTTCCCCAGCAGAGACTTGCAGCGACAACATTTAAGGTATTGTGAATAAAATTAGTTTCTCAAAAAGATCTGCAGATAGTGTGTTCCCATACCTCAGACAGTCTTGTGCATAATGCAAGGGTCTTGACTTTCATCCTTGATCCAACCACAAAAGCATCACACTTTGCCTGCCATAAGTGCTGGAACCTGAACGAATAATAGTAACATAAATACAAGTATGCTGGTCAGGTAAACGTGTACACACACAAACAGTGCAGTACAGGCTTACTAGCTTCTTTTTACATCTATTGGCGCAATCATATCAATTTCTACATTCCTACACATGCCCCTCGCTGCTCTCCACAGTAAGATGTAAATGTGCAAAGGCCACGGGCACATGTTCATAATGCACATTTGTAATACAATTTCCTTTGCCCCTTATTTCAATGTTGACTAACACTATGGCACATAAACATTTCGGTATTCTGAGGTTGCTCCGGGCACAATAACCAAAGTTTAGCTTGGCACTAATCCAAACATAATTTATTCAGCTGGAATTTTAGTTGATTGAATCAATTCGTAAAAGATATTCAAATAATGCCCTTTACAGTTTAAACGTGCTTCAGCCAGCAGACCCTTTTTCAAAACAGGGCTGAGTTAGTTGTAATGTCCTAATTTTCTGCTCAAATTGTCATCTATTTGGTTGTTTGTAGACATGCATATTAAACAAATGTACCGACATAAAATTGGGGTTGGTAGTAGGTAGGATTGGTATGGGAAGGGAGACCAAAAGGTTTGATACCATATTAGTAATGAATGTACATAATACGTCATTAGCAGATCAGATTATGATCTCTATATTCATTAAATATCTCACTCATTTGGAACAATGTAATTCCCACTTTTCACTTAATTCCTCCATTAAATATGTTATTTGATCATTAAACCATGTTCTTATAATACTCACATTCTATAGTCGATGTACTAGGATACCCTAGTTTATTTCCTTTAAACACTGATAACCAGGATAGTTCCCATCTATGTAAAACATCAAAATTATTCAACGTGGTAAGATCACACAATTGTTCCCTCAAAGCAGTATGGCGAATTTATAGGTTAGCCACATCATGTCCACATCCTATTATTTGTAAGATGGTTTATAACTTAATAGCCAAACATGAATTTATCAGATTTAGTGCAAGAACTTTGTATGAGTGCCATTCAATTAACTTGCATTCTTAGGGTCAGTTTCTCCTCCCCTATGGCTTGATTATATCGCAAAGTAGATAGTTTATCTCTTGTATAGTTGTTTTTAACACAATAGCAAAACATAAATTAATCAAATTTAGTACAGGGATTATGTATGAGTGCTATTCAATTACATTTTTGTTCTTGGGGTCACCTTTCCTTCACACATTATTAGTTTGGCATTCTGGTTACCAATGTAAGCAGCTTACCTCTGTATTCAGTCTTAATAGTGGCCCGCGTCTATAGAAACCAGCGCTGCCGCCATTTTGGAAATTCCTTTTAAACTTCCGGTCTGTGTCATGTGACCTTCGACTATTCGCGTGCAAAACATCCCCTATCTACAGCTCTACATAGTCAAATAGAGCACTTTTAAGAAGCTTCGATGCCCCAAGATTAGTGGGTTTATGATTATTAATCATTATAGCATTTAAAAATCGCCATTTTGTTAATATTTTGTAAAGACAGATTTTCGTATTTTTATTTTTAATTAGTCTAATTAAATATTGCCAATTAACTATTGAAACGTGATAACCTCTTGATACTTTACATACAGAACCTAGTAAGCGTATAGGTCCTGTTATAGGTATAAATCTACCCTTTGCAACATTTTCCTTTTGAAGCTGAGTTAAATAACCATGTACATCTAGTTATAGCAGCAGGGGTGAAGCAGCAGGGTCCTAGAGTTAGTCTGATTACAGCCCTTTATTATGTTAGTTGTTTAAACATGTGACCTGTTTGTTCAGGGGTCAATAATCACTGTTGCATATCCTTGTTTATTCAAATCATAACAAGTAAAGCCTCTTATGGAGTTTCGTGTGAAAACAAATAATAAAGAGTACCAATTTAGTGATAAAATGTTGTTCTTTTTTGCCTTTTTACCCAAATGAGCTTCTCATAGATGTAACTGTGTGGTGAACCTTATATAAAAGAACCCATTTCATGATCCATATTTAGACCAAATTCTGCTGCACGCATCTTACATATAATGAGTGCTTCTGTTTGCCTTTAGAGGCATTCCCTATCACCCTCTCTTTTACCTAATGTTATTCTCTTAAGACCAATACATCTCAAGCCTTGTTTATTATTCATTTGGTGTATTGTTTGCCAGTATTCTAATGGTGCTCTCAATATACACTTAATTACATATAAATACCAATGCATAAATTACATGTTTGGATTTACAGTTAATTCAGTCTTTGATTTGTAGTCTTGTTCCACGTGAATCCATGAACGTTTGTGCCTTTAGCTTGTGCATATTTGCACATTGTGCACATTCCACATTTAGAAAATCCTGTCCTCAGTGATTGTAAGCATGTTAGTACTAGTTGAGTGCTCACACTTGGTAAGTAGGATGGACTTAATGTATTCTTTAGTGTTTCCGCTCTTTTGAAGATTACCGCTGGTCTCCCTTCTAAATGTTCTTGGAGGTCTTTGTCCAATAACAGTATGTTCCAATGTCTCTGCAAAATGTCTCTTATTCTGTATGATTTTGCCAATATTGTGTCACAAACTTAATCTGTAAAGACTGTGCATTAGAATATCTAGTCTTTTGTTGAAGCATATAACTCCTGGGAGTCCCTCTTGCTTTTGCATGCTCTTTAGCAATGTTTTGGCTTGAATAGCCTCTTTCCCGAAACCGACTTTCCAACAATTTACACTCCTCTTCAAAAATATTTGAATTTTCTCAGTTCCGACGAGCCCTTATGAATTCCCCTACTGGAATGTTTCTAATTACTCATTTTTGGTGGCAGCTGGTAGCATATAGTGTTGAATTGACTTCTGTCTCTTTTCTGTATGTACAAGATTGGAGACATGTTCCTGCCACGTAGATGGTCAAATCTAGGAAATTAATCTCTTCTTGGTTGTAGGTACCAGTAAATGAAATTCCAAACTCATTAAAATTCAGATTATTTGTAAACTTTTTCAAGTCAGCTAGTGTTCCTTTGCAAATTAGAAAAATATCATCGATATATCTAGTCCATAGTAGGATGTAATCAAGAAATTCCTGATTTGTGTAGACCACAGTGTCTTTAAAAAAGGTCATGAACAGGTTAGCCAGGGCTGGTGCATACTTTGTGTCCATGGCCACACCTTTGATTTGTTGAAAGTAAGTATCATTAAAATTGATTTTTTTTGTGCTGTAAAGTGACTTGTAACATTTCTTTAAGCATATGAAGATGTTGATAGTGAGAGGCGGAAGTTTCCCTGAAAGTGTAATCCAGCGTGTCAATGGCTAGATCAGTCTTATCTAGGTATATTTCCTTAACGTCTAGTGTGACAAGGAAGTGTCTTGGCTCACATCTAATGTCCTTAATGATATTCAATATGTTGGTAGTGTCTTTCAGATATGCAGGTAATTTTTTAACATGTGGACAAATAACTTTGTCAATATATGCTGATATTGGTTCTGTGGCTCAACCAATTCTGCTAAGGATTGGTCTGCCTTCCGGAATCCTTATATATTGTTTATGTATTTTTGGTAAACAATACATGGTTGGTAATACATGTTCTATGACCTTGAGGAATCACCTTTGGGTGCATTCCTGTAACCAAGGAGACTAAGCACAGGGAGTTTCTGGAACCTCCCTTTCTTCCTGCCCCGCCAGACACGCTGGAGCCAGAGGCAGGCTTCAACAGTGAACCCAGCCAAAGACAAAATGAACAAAGGGAACAAACCTGGTTTTGCGTACAGAGTAAATCTCAAGAAGGACCTTTCCAAGAAGGTCCTTCAGTTTCCTACTGCTGAAGGGGGTTCCCTGCCTTCCTCATCCCACTGACTCAGAACTGCACCTATCACTATACTGGAAGCATCAATTTGTACAATAAAGGATTGGTTTTAGTCAGGAGCTCTCAAGACTGGAGCTTGAGAAAGGCCTTTCTTAAGTCCTTCAAACTCCTTGGTGCACTCCTCAGTCCACCTGACCTTCTTGGGGAATTTGGGTGAGGAGATCACATAGTTCTCAATGAAGTTCCTATAGTAACCAGCTAGGCCTAAAAAGGCTCTCACCTGGGTTTGAGTAGTAGGGGTGGCCCAGTCTTGTACAGCTAGTACTTTGCTAGGCGATGGCCTTATGGCACCTCTTCCTACCCCATGTCCAAGGTAGACCACTTTACTGTGAACAATTTGACATTTGCTTGCCTTTATGGTCAGATGGGCCTGCTAAAGAGCTCAAGAGTCTGCAATAAATATCCCAGGTGGTTAAAATGCTCTTCCCAAGTGGGGCTGAACACTGCAATGTGTCAGAATCCGAGGTGGTAGAACCTGAGGTTGTACCCGAAGTGTAACCGTCGAGTTCTTCCTACCAATGTAACCCTCTGGACACACACAAGGTAAAATACAAAGGGTTCAATTAGTCAAAAGATAAGGAACACCACATGAAGGACCAGGCACTGCAAAGGAACAAGTGCAAGTTACTTGGAGAATCAATCTCAAAGTATGCAATGAACAAGACATAAACACAAAGAACTGAACAGAGTTAATAACACCTACACCTCTTCCTATCTGTTCTGGGTCACTTCGAAGCACAAGACTGGATTGTAGTGGGCAATCTAGAAAGACATAAAGGATGACATGAGGTAAGGAGAGATTTTAGGAGCAAGAAATATGGACATCAGGTGCAGAGACTTACCAATATGAGTTTTTGGAGTGTATTCCTGTACCAATGGAGCACCCAGTGTATTCTGTTCCTAATCTGACAGCACGAGGATGCCTAAGCGATTAGAGGAAGTCTCTAGTTCCAGTTCTACCCCGTCGGCACGAGGGTGCCTAACGGCTTAAGCGCAGGTGGTAGACAGTCTTAAGTTCCAGAGCTCTAAGGTAACACACTTGGGTGTTGTTGGTGTCTCACAGGATAGGCGTGAAGGAAAAAGAGTTGTCAATCCAGTTAGTTGAAGTATGGTGAGTGTTCCTGAAAATTATAAACAATCCAAGTTCGAGTTGCTGGTGGAAACAAACCCGTAACAATATACAGAAGAGCAGTCCAAATAACGTTCCGGGATCATTAACAGAAGAATCAAAGCTTATGGAATCGGCAGGCAAATGGGAAGTCAAGAGACAGGCTGTGTTCGACACACGTGAAAGCAAACAATTCCAAATCGGCAGGCAAGCGGGAAGTCAGGAGGCAGGCTGAGTTTGGCACACGTGAAAGCAAACAATTCCAAATCGGCAGGCAAGCGGGCAGTCAGGAGGCAGGCTGAGTTCAGTACACGTGAAAGCAAACAATTCCAAATCGACAGGCAAGCGGGAAGTCAGGAGGCAGGCTGAGTTTGGTATACGTGAAAACAGACAATTCCAAATCTGCAGGCAGAGGCGTAGTCGTTACGACGGTCCGGGTCTCAAAGGATCACAGAGGTACAAGGCAAGGGAACAGGAGCAAGTAGGAAATCACAAGAGACAAGAAAAGAAGCAAAGCAGAGCCGCGGTTCTTTCAAAATCAGAAGCAGCGATGTGAGCAACCCCGAAGTATTTAACAGGTTGCCATGGACCCTAAACTCCACGCCTTCAGCGTTATGCACTGTAGTGGGAGCGTAATGGGATGCCAGAGTCGCCATGGTAACCCGTGTCCATTGAGCCTATGGAATCGGGTGCTGTGGAGACGAAGTGGAACATTAGATGACCGTACAAGCAGTGGTCTTTTGCTATACAAGCACTGTCTTAAGCCCGGACACCTATTTCTGGTTGATAGAGAATGGGTTGACGTAGGGAGAATCCTGGGACAATGTCATCCAAGTATGCCATGCAGAAGACCTCCATCCCATTTAGAACATGATTTACCATCCTTTGCAATGTAGCAGGTGCATTCTTTAGTCCATTAGGCATAACCTTAAACTGGTAGAGGCCTCCTGGGGTGGAAAATGCAATTTTCTCCTTGGCATGGTCTGTCAGAGCTATTTGCCATTAGCCTGATGTTAGGTGAAATGTGCTGAGGTACTTGGCTGAACCATGTTTATCCACCAGCTCATCTGTCCTAGGTAAAGGATGGGCATCAGTCGTGGTGACTGCATTAACAGCTCTATAGTCCACATAGAATCTCAACTCCTTGGATCTTGCCGTTGGCACTAGCACAACTGGACTAGCCCATGGACTTGTAGATGACTCTATTACTCCGAGATCAAGCATCTTCTTGACCTCTTACTTTATGTGGGTTCTTACATGGTCTGACATTCTGTAACGCCTGCTTCTGACAGGGAGACAGTCACCAGTGAGTATATAATGCTGGTGCCAGTGAAAACAAGGAGGCAAACTGATTTAACAGAACTTTGCACTCCTCCTGTTGTTGCAGAGTCAGATTTCAGCCCGCAGTAAAAACACACAATGGTAGGAAAAGGTAAACCACTGCCACCAGCCAAATAATTGGAGAACGGGTAACATAAAAATGTTACATGAGAAACTAGACAAAGGGGATACTAAGTAACCCCTCCAGCACCCTATTGTAAGATAGTGTGTGCTGGGTCTAGAAAGTTAGAAAAATGTAAGTATAGTCAATTTCACTTCACTGCTCTTGGAAACAGTAGTTTCACCAAGAGAAGGTATTTAAACCTTTGGGAAATCTGAGAGACGCCCCTGAGACTTCTCTGTGCCACTGCACTGAAGGTGCTGTGTGTCACAATGTAAAGATGATGCCTATGGAGTTTGTCACTCAAAGTCAAAAGAAACACAGAGTCCAAATCACAGAAAAATACATGAGAGAGTGGGAAAAAGTCTCTCTTTCTCCAGGTTAAAAATTAAAAGTCCTAAAGTCCAGCAAAAAGAGCTGGGGGTCTCTAACGTAGAAGGGAATAAACACATTTCTGAGAATTCTCCATAACAGCATTTCCTAAAGGCCTGGCTATGTAGTATCCACCCGCTCCTTATATGTGTGTTCAGTGGGTCTGAACCTGGTAATAGCTGGTTGGAGCATCACAGTTGGAGCGAATGCACAGTTGCAATTTCAAGTTGCTGACATTAAAGACACCCATTTTAGTTGCTATAACATTAGCCAGAAGGGTCGGTGAGTTGTAGACTTTCATGCATTACTCTGTGTTTTGAATGGCAAGGTAATGCTTTGTTTTTGGCAACACGTATAAAACAGATAACCCACTTGTCAGTGATTCACATTGACCACTTCCTTGCAAGGTTGATGCAAGGCTGCAAATACTGGATCAAAAAAGGCCTTATTGTCATTTAACTTCTAGGTCAGATGGTTATAGGGAGGACAGAAACATTTTTGTTGTCATTGCACATACTTCCAAGAGGGATGCTTTTCCATATCGGTCTTTTCTGGAGAGATAGTATCCATTAGACAAAGACTTTGCAAAGGTTAGTGTAACGTTGTTTTTTATGGACACATGATCTCTGTTAATCACTTCCCACTGAGGTCCACCCAACACCCACATCCGCTCAGATGCTGTGTAATGTCCCCACGTAACTGGGTGCCACAGGAAGTATCTATGCGTTTGTCTGGGATGGAGCATGCAGAGACACTTATATCAAGGATGCTTTCACTGTCTTTTGGGGTCTTGACACACCTGTATGACCTCCTGAAATGTATTTGGCACTCAGGCACCACGAGGGCATGACTTAATTGGGGAGGCGTAGCCAGGATTGTCTAACAAGTGGGGCCTGAAGTTAATGTAGTTGGGCTCTCCACAGTGACATTAACATGTGGAAATGTCCACACAGCTCTTGCTGAGTGGGCATTTACAGATTTTAGGTGGGTCTTTCCTGCTCGGGCCCTACCCTGTATACGCCTCTGCTTAATTGTCCAGGGTGCATCCTGGTGTCGATTGGGATTTCAAACGATGAAGAATCTATCTGCATAGGAAACCAAATATCAATCGGAACCAACCTCTAGCTTATAGTATAACTTTCTTTTTACTCATCTTTAGTTTTTAATACAGACTTAATTACATAATGTTTGAATACATGTGAATTATAAGTGGTGTCACCAAGCAACCACGCACTTTTATCTCTGCTATGAGTGAGCCTTATTCCAACTGACAATTGCCTATTATTTGTTCATTTAGGCTATTAGGTGTCGTTTGTGACACAATTAAGCCAGAACCGATAGGGAGGAATTGCATGTGAGGATGGGCACACAGCCTCTGGGTTTCTTTGGTTACTTGCCCACCCATTGTCTGCCCATGGACATGCTAATCCCTTTGCCAACCTCCCTCCCCGTTCCTGGCCCTCCCCATCCAAAATACCTCCTCATGGGATCTCTGAGTTCGCTGTAATCCAGCTTTCCCATCACACTTTGCACTCAAAGTGCCTGCCAGTGTTTTTTCACTGAAGTCTTCTTAGAGTTAATTACTTAACTGGAGTTGTAATCCGGTTACTGTTGTAATAAAAATGTCTTAATCAGGTCTGCCTTCAGTCACTCGAGTTTTAAGCATTGCCTGTGTCCTTAACTGAAGTCCTGTTAAAAGAAGCATTGGTAAAGCCAACAATTTTCACTTGTGTATAAGTATTAGGTATTTGCCAGGAACTTCTGTTAGATCCCGAGGTACTCGCACCATTTCTCACCTGTTACCATCAATGACCAGTTAATACCACTACTGCTGTGCCTAGCAGGTGCCTTTCCCATGCCTACACAAGAGCCCAAACCTTTTGCATTGCCAACGCTTGTTTACTCATATTTTCGTTAAAATGCAGCACTTGTGATCCATCATTGTTTCTCCAGAACACATTGTCAACGCTATTTGTGATTGTTTTCGTGGAGCCCAATGATAAACCTCATTGCAATTGAACGAGTTCATTGTTCAAATAATATTGTTTTGATTTGGTGTTCCATGGTCTTGTTAATATGGCAAGGTCAAGTAGGGCTATACACTCTTAATCATTCTCTCTCCCTATCGACATCAGAATTTGGTTGCCAAGGACACCTTGGAATGGGGCGGTAATTCCGCCATTCACCATGGCGGAGTAGGAGAGATAACGGCGTCAACCAAGGCGCTATTAGCGCCTTGGTTAACGCCAGGGTCGGAATGAGGCCCATTGTTTCTTTAGCTCAGGTTTACTTTTGTAGCAACTAGGGCGACCATTACTTCAAATCACAATTCACAGAACACAAGCTTTTTTTCATCGGTATTAAGTCAGTGTTCCTGCCTTTAGATGGCCTCCTCAAACCGTCCACCTACTGCTCAGTCCTCTCATTCCTTTAAAAAAATATTAATATCATAACTCACTTGTGTGGTCCTTCTTCTCATTCTCTTCTAAGCTGCTTCCCCACTTCCGCTCCATGACCCCCAAGAAGAGAGAAAAGTGGCTCTTTGAGCCTTTTCATGCATTTTTTTATGGTGCCCTTCTTGTGTTGTCGGGTGTTTCTGTGGCATATAGGTTTGCGCTCCCTGCACACAACTCTTTCGCCAGAAAAATATCCACCACTACCAAGCAGCACATATTGCTGGAGAGTTAATGCCAGTAATGAAATCAGAAGTGGGCCATACCAACTGCTGCTAGTGCTGCTGCCCTTGCTTCACATTGGCTGACGCTTTGTGTTTCCTGGCTGATACCGGCTGGTCCGTCCCTTGGCCAATGCCATTATTGCCAAAATATCAACATTTTCTTTTAACCATTCACCACATGTTTCAACAGTGTTTCGTTTGCAGGAATTGCCACTGGATTATAGTGTAGAGAAATTGATTGCTTGGCAAAATTAGAAAACCACCTAAAATCTGATCATCATGTTGCTGTGTTATCAGCCTTGGCCAGTTCCAGCACTACCATGATACATTGTGATGAGAGGATTCTGGCTCATTAAGACATTTTATATTTTGTTATTTGTATTCATTCATTGAAGGTAATGGGTGTTCCAACCAAACACAAAAAGGAAAAAGCATTTAACGGGGCAATCCTGAGTAAGGTGCTGTACATAAGTGGTAGGAGTAGTGGTCAGCTGGCCAGTGGATGGTGAGCATACGTGAAACAGGCCTGGGACTTGAAAGAACAGACATATTACATGAGTCTTAAGGGACTGAATACATGAAGGCGTGTATGTACAGTGTAGACAGTGGCAAGGTAATTAGGAAGCGGGAGAAATGTGGGAGTAAGTGGTAGGTGCTCCATTTTGCTTGAGGAGGTGGAGCTTTAGTGAAGATTTGAAGGAGTTGATATTAGCAGTGTTTTAAAAGGAAGAGGAAGGGCTTTGCAGTGGTGCAATGTGAGCAGTGGAATGAGAGATGAAGTGCAGGGTGGTCACAGGAACAAAGAGATTGGGGAGTGTACTAGAACAGAGGATGCAGGCAGGAGAGTAGTGGGAGATGATCTAAGTATGCTCATGCAGGGATTTGAAAACAAGCAATAGAAGCTTGAATAGGAACCTGTTCTTCGAGGAAAGCCATCCGGCATGGAGATGTGGGAGAAGAGTGGGGAAGCTTGTATATGCTTATTTGGCGCAAACATTAATACTTTGTCAAGTGGGGGAATGGAGTAGAGGGGGAGGCCAAGTAGAAGACTGGCACAGTAGTCTAGGTGACTATACCAGGGTCTATATGAGGGCTTCGTTTGAGTCATAAGTGAGGAGGGAATTAATTGCCCTGCTGTTTGGCTGATTAATGCTAGCCTCAGTTGAGGCAAAAGTAATGAAGTGGTGGAGGTTAAGGTAACTATCACAAATGGCCTCAAGTTTGTATGCCGACTACGTCAGGTCAAAATGAGATGTCTGATGGAGGAAATGGAGGCTGGAAATGAGATTACTTTGTCCCATGGAAGAGTTAAGCATAATACAATGAAGTGACGGATAGCAGAGAGCCAAGCAGATAAGCGGTCAGGGGTAAAGGTAGAGGAGGGGAAGATTTGCTTGTCATTACAAGTGTGGAACCCAAGGGTGGAGTTCAGTTGGCCAAGAGTGCTGGTGTAGGTATTGAAGAGTAAGGGGCCAAAGACAGAGCCTTGGAGAAGGCCAACAAGGAGGGAGGTTGGAACAGAAGAAGCAGGGTTCCAGGAGATGAAGGACTGATGATATAGGTAGAAGACAACCCAGACAAAGAAGAAAAGAGTGATCCACAATATCAGCGGAGGCAGAAAGGCTCAGTAGGAATAAGATAGAGGATATTTACAGTGGTGAGCAGAAGTCAGAAATGTAAGGATGTGAGTGGGGGATGATTTAATGGACTTCCTGATGTGAAAAAAATATTTGAGATGGCCCCAGAGGTCGTTTGTGTCCAGATAGAAGGAGACCCTATTAAAAACTAGCTGTTTGGTTTTAGAGTAGTGAAGGTGGAGAGATGCAGGCAGATAGTTATCATGATTTCTGGGGTCAGTGGGAGGCTTCTTTACCATTAGTAGGGCAGTTGTTGCCCTCAAGCAGGCTGACAAGATTCTTACGGAGAGTAAGAGGGTGGAGAGATACGTGGGGGTGAAGAATGTAAGCAGCGTTACCTTCTGTGGTGGGGCATAGGTGCCAATTCACTGGAAGAGGGTGAGGGGAAGGAGCATAAGAAGGAGGTACAAGATTTCAGTGTTAGAGAAAAGTGGGTTGAGGGAGGCACAGGATGGAGGCGTGGGTGTTTTTCTTTTTTCTTTTTCAGTTTTAGAAGCAAATTAATGGGCAAAATTATTTGCGGATAGAGACGAGGCGACAACACAAGGTTGAAGAGGAAGTAGCATGGTTTGTTGGATGGAGGAGAGATTGTGGGGATGCGATTGTTGAAGTAGGTAGACTTGGCTAAGTCAAGTGCGGAGGTGAGAGGAGGGCAATCTTATGGGTGAGGAGAAGAGTAGGGTTGTGTTCCTTGTGCCATTTGCGAAGGTGTTTTTTATTGTTCGATTTGAGGGATCAATTCTGAGGGTAGATCCAGGGTGACTTGTAGAGGGTGTGAATGTATGAGGGGCATATTGGTGATAAAAGGGAGAGTGACGAGCCAGGTTACCATATGATGAGGCTTGCTAATATTTGAGGCATGAAGAGGATCAACAGAGCAGAGGGAGGACCTAACTTCAGCGACTTAGGGGGGCATGGGGTCAAGCTTCCATCTCCACTTGTAGATGGTTTGGATACGAGGGGGCACTCTATACTTGAGCCTAAAATCATTGTGACGTGATTGTGGGGGTGATAAAGGCTCTCTAAAAATGCATGATCAATACTAACCCAAAACAGGCATTTTTTGAACTACCTACATTCTTGGTCAGAGAGGCCCACCAGTGTCTGCCTCTAATCTGTGATGTGGCATGTTCACAGTCTTTGGTAGAATGCATGCCTTTAACATATCAGTGGCTCACTTACCCCGGTCAGCCAATACCTGTAACATTGTGTAAACTACATGCATCCCAGGAAATGTGGACTGTAGTGTCCTCACTTTAGCTTTATAGAAGTGCTTTTGGCTGTTCTACAGTGATTGCAGAAGGCAGGAAGTCTTTTAAATATCACTTCATTCTATATCTAAAAAATGTCTTCGTTTTTGTGTTTCTTCCCCTCCATCCCCACTGCTTACCCTAGGACGTGTAGACTGAAGCCTGACACCCGGCCAGGCTTTGTTTCCAAGCATCTAACTCAGCGTGTTCACGCTACTCAGGCACGGCTTTACCTCCCATGCAAGAGTGGTATCAAGGAAAAGAAAAACGTGTTACTTTGTCTGTGTAACCAATAGTTCCATGGTTGTTGAGCGTTGTTGAACAACTTCTTTTTTTGATGAATGATTTAGATTTTTCTGTATTTTTTTAAATGGTGGGCTCCCCAACCCACTCATTCCTTTCCTTACACGCTCCCTTTCGTGCTTTTCTTGCCACAGCCACAGTGAGCATCTAGACTTAAGAAATAATATAGCCTTAAACCCAGGGCTCATTTTTATTTTTTATTGTATTGTTTAAAGCGCTGACCTAGCTGGAGAGCAGTGAAGCGCCGTACTGTACACAGTGTGGGTAGCCAGCATTTGGGCAGTTCTGTGACTCGACGTCTGTGTGTCGTAATGAGCGTCCAATGGAATTAGTCCTTGGTCAGGTGTTTGGGAAAAAAGCCATGTCTTATGCACTTTCATAGTTTGGACGCACTTTATGTCCCATGCATTTTATTCGCCTTGTGCACAGCCAATAAGTAGTAGCTACATATTGCGACAGTTGTTAATTACATGAGTTTGGAGTCATTCA
This sequence comes from Ambystoma mexicanum, assembly GCF_040938575.1. Classification (NCBI taxonomy): domain Eukaryota; kingdom Metazoa; phylum Chordata; class Amphibia; order Caudata; family Ambystomatidae; genus Ambystoma; species Ambystoma mexicanum. Next base: position 563,399,630 of record NC_090931.1, read on the forward strand.
CTTTTGCACATCCTCCTCGAAATATATGATGTATTCGACATTATTGATTGAGGAAACTATTAGTCTGAAAAACATTTTCACAATCGCTACAGGAACCGCTGAGTGTTCTTAGTTCAACATATGTGATACTACGTCTGTCCTCAAAGGGAGAGCAATGAGGGCATGGGAATTACATGTGAGGTCCTAGGCAGATGCCCTGCGCCCCAATTAGATACCTAGTGCAAAATGGGGGGCGCTTTATGATGTCTTCATAAATGATCATTCTTTCTCTATTTTGTATGCAAATTCGTAAGAGACTGCAAAGCTGTTGGCCATTTGCAATAACTAATAAAAAAGGGAATATTTTAAAAAGCCATCAATCTTTGCCTCTTTGTGAATGAAGATGAGCTCCCCAGGTCACGGTTGGCTCTACTGTGGACTGGTGCACACATTCCTCAAATCTAGGGATGGTGTTTTATGAATTTAGCATTTTGCTGGAGAGGATGTGGGCCGGCACCTTTTCGGTGATTTATGGGGCCGTAGCACCAAAAAGAGCAGGCAAGTATATGGATTCCCCAAGCTCATGTATCATCTTTTATGCAATGATGACTGTGTGATGTTGCTCTCCCTACTAGGTTCAGTAACTCTTCCTACTTTGGACAGAATAGTACATTGTTCTTTCTTTCAAACAGAGAATTTGAGACAGGGTAAGAACGCGACGGACCTGACGCCCGAACTGGAGCAGCCACGCCACCCTGATACTCCAGTGAACAGTGAGTACCCAGTTTCGCACTGAGAAATAGAGCGAGGCAGTGAACATGGTCGGCAAAGTAGTGAAACTGATGATGATTGCAAACGAAGTCACCACTGTGTATCCTCTCCCATTGCAGTTATGATTAAAACTAATTGCAGACTCCAGTAATGGAATATGCTTTTTGCCAGTCTTCTCCCTCTGGATTTTTTAATTTAGAATAATATTGTGTGGCGGAGCCAGCAGCATATGGCAGCGATGGAGCAAATGCAAATGAAGTCACAACAAAATAATGATATTAAACCATCACATAAATAAGGGAGGCTCTCAAGGGGAGTGAAAGAAAGAGCTGAATTAAGCAGTGACTTTTCTTTAAAACACAACAGATTTGTGATAAAGTGAGCTGAAATGCAGCAAGCGTTCCATCAGGACACATGTGTTAACTGTTTGGATGAACCTCAACGCAAGATATGATTGCGATAATTCTTAGTCTTCCTTCTACCCCTACTTGGAAATGGTGTGACTTCTGAGCCTGGCGTGCTACTAGGGGCACGGTTCTGTAAATAAAAGTACAATTAGTTAGAAATCTTCCCTCAAACCCACTCTCATCAGTCGGGATAGGATATTTTCCCCCACCACACTAAGATTTCATTTGGAATGACACCATTCATTTTTGAGACTACAGCATTTCCCTGCGTTTTTTTCACTCTCTCCAATTGCATTGGCAATCACACACAACTACCACCAACTAACGATGCTCATAGCTTAAAGTATCAAAAGGACAGATTTAAAAATGAGTTTGGTGGTATTTGGGCAGTAAATCTGCCGAGATACCACCAAACGGATTTACTGTTACCGCCCCTTGGTCTGGCGGAATTAACGCCGGATTGCAAGTGGCGGTGTTAGTCCCCATTCATGAAGTCCATAAGACTCCATGGGGATTTCAGTAGAATTAACACTGGCGGTAGTTCTGCTGAAACTGCTGTTTTTTTACGTTAAGGTGGTGATATTTGCTCGAGGTTTTTCTACCACCTTACCTCCAAACCCATAGTTTGGTGGTGCAGTAATGCAGCGGTAAGGCAGTGCATTACCACTTTTTTTGGACACACTGCTGAACTCATAATGAGGCACTATCAGGCCCTCATTCGGAGGTTGCGTGTAGGCCGCCGGTAGCACCAACGACCTACCGGCAACCTCGCCTTACCATTTCCGCCGCCCGATATCCCGGTAATACTTGGATATTACAGTCGAAGGAACAACAGTAAGTTCCCATTCCCGTGGAGTCCCATGGGAATCCACGGGAATGGGAACACAGAAGCACCGGGACCGTTGATAACGGTCCCGGTGCTTCAGTGAAAAATCTGCCGGTAGGGGCTTGCACTACCAGCAGGTCAGGCCTACTGGTAGTTCAAAGCCCCTACCAGTAGACTTGTAGTTTGCAAGTCCAGAAAAGGTGCTAGTAACCGTTGTTTCCAGCACTTTTTCAAGACCGGAAAACTTATAATGATGGCTAGTCTTGAAATCTGTTCAGGAGCCACGTAATAGTCTGCTCTCCTTCCTCTAACTCATGCTCCCTGTACCGAGTCCTGTGTTGCTTGAATAGGGGGACAGCAAAGAGTTTTTGAACTTGTTGGTTTGGCGATATTTATATTGAAACATTTGATCTAACCATCCTTCTTTGCCCCGTGTCCATTAACCTGCCTTGATTTTTGTTGCGTTTATGCCAATGAACACTTCCAGCGTCTTCCGTTAAAGAAGCTTGACTACAATAAACCACATTGGTCAGTTCTGTGGAGCAAATGGTTTGGCATCCACATTGCAGCAGGTTTTTTGCAAAGGAATTTGAGCTTTAAGTATTGTCATGCTCGTATAGGTTCTTACAAAAATAATAAATAAAAAAAGACTCCAGCTACAATAAGTTGTTTGCACAAAGTCCATCTGCTATCCAGAAATTACTGTTCAGTAAATCTTGCCCTTTATCATTTACACCAGTTACTAGGACACTGATGACTGGTAATAGATCCTTTCAGAAAAGATTGCAAACAATATTAGGCTCTAGTTTATATTTAGCTGTTTTTCCTTCGGTATGTATGCAATGGCAAATGGCGTTGGTCAAGACACTTACCAGTAATGTCCTACTCGGAGTCTTAATGAGAGGGACTCCCTGTGCTGGAGGCTGGTATCCTTGCTTGCCCCAAGAAGCAAAACATGTGAAGCTCCTAAGCCCTGCCACCATATCCCTTTTCAGATAACATGCTATTTAATACACGAAAGTTGTAGTCTTGGACCATAAGCAGTGAAAGAGTAGACTTCTTTGTGGGTGGGAGGAAGGAAACGCAGGGACTGAAAGAAGAATTAAGTAATCTTGCATTATCACAGTGTCTCTCTTCCTAATCGGAGTCCTAAATATATGATTCTATCACAAACCATCTTCGATTGACACCACTTGCCAATAATCAAAACATTCAACGTCATGAACGTGATTCCTGTGCACATTTAATAATATCATAAATGCACAGAGAAACTTTGCAGAGCAGAATACTAACCTTAAAGTCTACTGCCGGTGAAGCAGCCATCTTCTGTTTGAGTGGCCTTAAACTGCATGGATCTAACTAACACCCACAAGTTCGTAGGCTGTTGGGGTTGCATGCAAATCCAGTGACTTACAGTTACATATGGTCGTTTTCACCAGATGTGAGAGCCTCCAGCAGTCACAAAATACACCAGAGCATTTGCATTAGCACTTAAGAGACATGTGCATGTCTAGCTAGTGCCAGGTCATCTCTTCCAGAGTTGTAGTTTCCAGGAAGGAAATAAGTAGAGGATTTTGCTGGTTCAAATGCAAAGCAGATTCTTTTGGCTAACGTCTGCTACACCTGTATGCAGGACTACCAACTCTGAAAGAATTCAAAATATAGTTTCTGATACATGTGAGCACCCAACTACCTGATGAGTCTAGCTGAACCTTGCCTAACAAAAATATAAGGAGACATATTCCAAAGATTCAAATGGGGGAGACTGCAGAACCCACTGTAGCCCACAGGTGCATCTCATCCAAGATGAGTAGGCTTTATAATGGACCAGAGTCCTTTAAACCCACACAGCAGCCTGGATGGACAGGTCCCAATTATTGAAATGCTGTTTCGGGGTCCCAATCCAAGAGGCCAAGCAGAAATCAGCAATGGGAAAAATACTGTACATGAGATAAATCACAACTCAGTGGTTTACATCCTTTGAAACACAATAGTACAACAACATGCCCTAATTATGTAAGCAATCTGCTAAAGTAGAAAGCTCCTGAGACTGCTGACATGATATTGCCAGTTCCTTCCATTGAAGGCAGTTACTCACCTTTCGTGCTGAGAGTAGAATGCGGAAGTAAGGTTTAGCAAACGCCACTGCCAGCTAAATTAGGAGCGATACTAGGAACACATGATCCCAGTCAGGAACCACCAGGATGACCTGTGGCTTGTGCACATGGATCTACAGCAGGACAGTGTGAATAAAGAATACTATCAGAATCGTAAATAGAAGGTGGGCATGAGTTGCGCGTCCAGGCCACTGTCCCGGTACAGTATTCTCAGAGGAATGCCTTTTGCCATGTGGTGATGCGATAGAGGTAGGGATGGCCAACCTCCTTGAGATCATTTTGAAGGCAAAAATCGAGGCAAGGTTGAAACTCCGCCTTCCGCCCAGACTTTCGTTTTGGCTGAACTATAAGAAGCATTTAGGCATGTCAGGCGATCCTTTGCCCATAAACACAGATGGTGAGCGAAGCCGGCCAAAGATCTGCATTGCATTTCCCGTTCACGGTTCACATAGGATCTAGACACCTGATTGTACATGGTAAATTCATACCTTTAAGCAGAAAAGACTTCAGATCATTCGCTGTTTTTTTATTTTATTTTTATTTTTAAATGTATAAAGCGCACTAGCAGCCCAGAGGCATCGAGGTGCTCTTACATGCATGTGTCTTAGTTACATGGACGATACATTGCTACAGGTTACAGTGAGCGTAGCACAATTACGACCTGGAGTAAATTACAGCAATGTGGTTACAGGGAGCAGATACAGTTGCATACAGCACAAATGAAAGCTACGCTGCGGGCGGGGGGCTTGATCATACAAACAGCAGAGTTTGAATAGCGTTGCGGAATGCTAGGTGTAAATCTATATCTCTGAGGTGGAGTGGTACTGTTATTGTTAACTACCTCTAATTTGACAAGTGAGCTGCTTCTACCTTTGTGTATTGGCCCTGGAAACCAACAATTATCCTCAGTGTCGCTTAGCACAGCCGGCGGCTGGCATTAGGATCAAAGGTCTTGGCATATGTCGAATAAGAAGTAGGGCACAACACCCACTGTCCAAGCGCTCGCAAATTGATGGAATCATGGTACTCCAGTCTTTCTAGTCCTTGTGAGAAGACATTCCAATTTGCCTGGAGATGGACTAGGGATTTCTAGTGCAGTAATGTTCAGGCAGCATCTCCTGTGCAGGCTGCAATAGGTCCCTGGAGTCAAAGCCATTGCAGGCCCTCTTTTTTTTATTTATTTTTTTATTTTATTGTTGAATTTAATCAAATGATTGATTTTTACAACATTTATGAACATTTCCTTTGTCTTGTCCAAGTTTATCATTCTAATGAAAAATAATTTCTTTAAACGACATGAAGAGTTACTGAAATCAGAGGAATAGGTGGGCCATGAAGATTTAAACAGTTTCATTTTCCTTAATTTCGTTTTTCTTTTGCTCCAGTTTTTCTATTAGCTGTTTCAGGATCTTAAAAGTGGCTAATAGCCATGATGTTCTGTCTCCGCTAATCATCCTTGCCCACCATATGTCTTCGTCAAAAATAATTGAATGCTGAAGAAGGTATTTTATGTAAGGGGACCTAACATCCTCCGTTTCAGGACATGACAAAATTAGGTGACGGATTGTCTCTTTGTTCTTGTGACAGAATCTACAGATGTTAGTCGGCGTCAGACCTCTGATGTAACGTATTTCATTTGAATCAAGAAGGTTCAGTCTTGCACACATTATTAGATTTCGTGCCGCACGACTAGGAAATGTTTTGATGTAGAACTGGAGTATGTTTAGTTTCTTCCATATTATTGGCTGATGAGTTGTCAATTTGCTTCCTGCTGCTGCATTTAAAGTATGGATCCAGTCCACCTCCTTTATTTTTTTAACAATCCTAGATGGATTGCAAATCAGATCGTCTTCTGTGCACTCTGTATTTTTTAATAGAGTAAGATTTTCAGTTTTCCGTGCGTTGAGCAGTTTGCAATTTGATGTTTGAATTTCTTTTAGCACCAGCCCATGACGAAAAGAAGGATTTGGCAGAACACATTTCCGATACAGCATGAGTGTATTGCATTCAACAGTGCCTTGCAAGGAAAGCAAACTGAATTCTCATCGAATTAACGTCACTTGGGTTGAATTAGACAATCGTAGAACCGTCCTCCAAAAGTAAGCTTCCAATTTGGGCCACCAAGTTTTGGGCAAGTTGGGCATCGTCTCCGAACCATAAGTGACTGTAGGAACCACCTTAGATTTGTACAAATTTAGCAGTGGAATAGTTGAAAATTTGCCAAATTTCCTATCAATGGCTTTCCCTTTAGTCCCCAAACTTCGGATTTTTAAGAAGAGAGCTTCTTGCATGGCCAGCCCTTTTGTGGAGTTATCAATGACCACGCCAAGATATTTGAATTCCTTAACTTGCTCTATGGGAGTCTTTTCTAGTGACCAATTGAAATTTTCCAACTTCTTTGTGGCTCGTTCCATAATCGTTATCTTTGTCTTTTCGATGTTAATTTCAAGATTGTTTTCGATGGAAAATGTGTGCAGGTTGTTAAGTTGGCGCTGTAGTCCTATCTGAGTCAGATCGAGAAGGATAAGATCATCAGCGTATAGTAATCTGCTTATATTTGTTTGAGCAAGTTTCGGTGGAAATTATCCAACATGAGCTTCTGAATATTGGTAGTCCCCCATATATGCCAGGAAAAGAGCGGGGGCCAAAGGGCACCCCTGCTTAACACCTCTTCTTGCCTTGATTTTGGCTGACAGGAGGCCTTGTTGATTTAGCCGCACTTTGATACTAGTGTCTGTGTGAAGAGTTTTAATCGGGTTTAGGATAGCTTTTGGACAGTCCCAGTTTGCCAGTTTTTCCCAGAGTCTAGTGCGGTCGACTTTATCAAAAGCCTGGGAAAAGTCTATAAATACAGTAAATAGTCTGGGACTACCCTGGTTCACTTTACTTTTCAAAATAGTTAGCAGAAAGATGTTGATTGCAGTTCCTAAGGTTTTTTTGAAGCCTGTTTGAAAGTTGTCATTACACGATGCATGGGAAGCCCAGTTTTGGAAATGTTTTAGAAGTAGAGATCCGAAGACTTTTCCTATTGGATCCAATAAGGCAATTGGGAAGTAATTTATAGGATCATGCTTGTCTCCTTTCTTATATATAGGGACCACAATTGCAGAAAGCCATGACGGAGGGACAGATTGAGAAGCGACACATCTAGAAAAGACATATCTTATGAATATAGCCCATTCGTCCGGAAATTATTTTAAATCAAAGTTGGTAATGCCGTCGGGACCCGGCGCACGCGACTTATTGAGTTTTCTGAGGATATCATGAATGTCGTCGATGTCATCCAGTTTCGTCCAATGGTGGAACTGGTTTAGACCTTCACTGTCGTCCTTAGAATTTCTTGCAAAAGGATCTTCAAGTGGAGATTCCATAGGAAGTTCAAAAAGCCGTCTAAAGTGGTCAGCCCAAGTGGCTTTGCTGATGCTGTTCGTGATTTCCAGACTAGTTTCCGCAGACACTTTATTCAGTAATGACCAAAATTCCCTGGAGTTCTTCGTACAGATTGTTTTCAGGATGGCTTCCGCGTCTTGTTGATGAAATTTCCATCTTGGCAATCTCACCCACGCCTTGTATTTTCTAGTAGCGTTTTGAATAGCTACGTTCCCTTCTACCAGTGGTAAGCTTCTTTCGGATCTCTTAACTTTCCTTAGATCGCAACGTTTCTGCACTAGAAATATGTCGTACAAATGATTTGTCTTTCGTAGATTTTCATTTTGTTTTCTTCTAGGCTTTCTATAAGGCAACAGCAAGGGAGCGTAGTCACCTGAATATGTATTGAGGGCGTGGCCTGGTTTCTTGTAAAGGTTTGCAAGATCTTTAATATTATTGGCTGTAAGACGCAGTCTGTTTCCCTGAGGATTTTGTTCTAACCCCATTTGCATCCTGTCATGATTCAGATGGAATGACTTCCAAGTGGTCAGCAAGATGTTATGGTCGCTGGCAACTGTCTGAAGAACGTCAGAGGAGGTTGTCAAGGTCAGAATGGGCTCGGAAGCAAAGATGTAGTCAATAGTTGACGTTGTTTTTCCATTTGTCCATGTAGCTAGACGATCATTGTTTTTATATGTCATATCCAGGTTGTAAAATTTTCTTGAATTCATCATGTTAAGCCACTTTTCACCACCTTGTACACTAGGCACGGATTTCTTGTTGATTTTTTGGTTACAGGTTACGTTAAGGTCTCCACATATGAGGATGTGATAAGTGTTGTGGATAGACCGTACTTCGTCGATGGATTTTTCAATTAGTTCAAGGAATTATTTTTGATTGATTGCTACTGGATTCCAGTACATGTTTAGAATTGCTATGGAAATGGGTTGTTCTTGAGGTCCTTCTGGAAATTGTTGCAACCAGGTTAGTAAGAGTGCTAGTAGAGAAACATTGGCAACGAGAATAGTAGACACTGAAAGACCTTTATCCATCCGGCAGGCCGTTAACAAACCCGAAGAGGGTCGGCCTGTTGGGCCTTTCGATGCTGGAGCCAAAAAAAGTTCATAGTCATCAAGCAAGGGTTTTTTGTTAACCAAGTTTCTTGGAAGCACAGTAAGTCAAAGGAGCCCAGATTTACATCACTGGGCGAAATTAGATGTAAATAGCCCCTTGTGTTCCAGGAACCAAGCCTAAGTTCACTAGGTGCGTTCTCGATGAGTGTCGGCGATGCTTTTGAGAGGCTCTTCGGCTGCTATTTTGACCGCTGCATTGATAAAGCTTTCGCTAGCCAGGCCCAGAAACTAGATGAGGAGCGGATGTTTTCACGTGACTCCAACTAGTTACCTTTCTCAGTTTGAATAATTTTAGAGGGCTTCCTGTAGCTTTTTTTTCGTTCTTTGTGAGAACTGAGGTTGCCTTCAGATTCCTCTGCGTTTGAACTATCCAGATTTTTGCACAGTCAGTTTTGTTCAGTGCTTAATGACACAATTTCACATTGCGGATGCATGTAAATAGCCACAACCAAATAACTGAGGCACAGCCTGAGGTGGTTTGGCATAAAACACCTGGGAGCTCATTTTCCAATGAGCTGTAACGTCAATGGAAGACGTAAAAGCCTTGTGTAAGGCTTTTACGCCTTCCATTGAGACCACGACTCATTTTCATTCATTTGTATGGTGGAGAGAAGGGTTGGAATCCAACTTGTATTTCCCGCCACCTTCCTTCCTCTCTGCCATATAAATGCCCCAGCATTTCTGCTGGCATGCGTTTTCATGCTGGCGCAAAAGCTGCAGATCCCTTTATTGCCCATCGGCGGACTCCATAGGGATTTGTTTACTATAACATGCTGCCTACCATACTCTTATGGTAGGAAACGTTTACAATTACAATTAACCGCTGCCTCCCATGCGCGCATGACAGCCTATCTGTGAGCAAGATATGCAGCATTTATTTATTTGCACGGCAGAGTGCAAATGACCAAAGTTTGACGGCTGCTTTGTGTTAACAAATGACTTTAACTGGACTCCCTGATACTTTTTGTAATGATCTTAGGTGCAGAAGCAAGCTACAATAAGGTTAAATAAATACCATTTAGTGTTGTGTGCATTTTATTCATTTCAGAAATGAGAGGAACAAATAATGAGGTCTGCACGTCACTGCGCTTACTAACTCTGACCGATGGAAGGATGCCTCCTGCAGCTGGTGGAATATGTGTGAAAACCTCCATCATCATTACCCCTGGGGAAAGAAGCACAATGGAACAGCAATGGGAAGAGAAGTGTAAGGATGACAGTCAACTGTTTGCAGATGGTTCAACAATGATTTTGGTATATTAATATTATTTACTCATGAAATATAAGCCAAATGCTAGCCACCTTTACTGAAAAAGTCCCTTCTCCTGCATTGGATTTTTCATGGATTCATATGCTCATGAATATTCCCTGTCGTCTGGCTGGGAATCCTCAGTAATATTAAAGCAGTTTGCTCAAAGCTTAAAAAACTGCTTAGGCTTATATAACCTTTTGCTGTCCCTTTGGGCCATGCTTCCCCAGCCAATGACATCAAACCTCCTTAGCCACACCCATTGAGGTTCTATCTAAATTTTTACTGATGTTTACGTGTTGGGAGTCCTCGTAGTTTCGCTCATCGAAATGATCTATTTTTGATCTATTTTTTTTTAAATATAGTTTTTATTGGCATTTTTTAAGGTTATTACAACAAACATATTATTTCAATTCAGTTCCATTCCCAGAAAAAACGTTCAGTCAATAACCCATTATCCCCCTCCCCTAGCCAGCGAACAGGTGTCGATTTCAAACTTGTCGTTGCAGGGACGCATTGTGCATTTTTTAAGTTCGGACTGTCAAATAGACTAGTGCACACAAAGTCCAGGGCTCAACCCAGCAGCACCCCATGAGGGGGCGCGTGCGTCGTACAACAGATACCTATGAGGTCCCCAAGCTCCTCCTGGCCCAGAACCCGATTGATCTATTTTTAAGATACTTCTTCAACTTTGTATTCACCATTTATCACTTTTGAGAGTGCTGATAGTGGGATCACTGGCCGGTGAAGATCCAGCCAGTCGGAAGATCTTCTCACCATGAGAGGCCTTCTTCTCCAATGTGAGGCCTTCTCCATGTGGCCATGGTGGATGCCAGCAAGAAGAGCCTTTTCAGGCCCAGCTCCAAGTGTCACATCAAGAATATTGTTGTGGACGATCAACATGAAAAATGCATATACTGCCTGCACCCGGACCACATATAACAGACTCCCGCTACAAAGTGGTTGAGGTTAAATGAGGACCCTTCCCTGGGGAAGAAACCTAAAAGGGGACATAGGTCAATTATTTTGACTCCCCACGCCCCGTCAGTGACATCGGAAGCCGTTGGATCTCCAACTGCATACGACTACTAAATACTCATCCCACTCTTTGCAGTAGGGACGCCTGTCAACATTTGTGAAGACGGCCCCGTCGACAAGTCACGCTCAGTCGACGAGCCACAGGTGTAAATCGTCGTTGACACCAGCTACTTCATCCGACTGTTCCAACCATGATCACTTCGTCGATGACCACTACCACAGTCACCAGGATGGCTCTTCCTCCGAAACCGGTGTCAGCACCAATGGCGTCTATGGCACTGTTGTCGACTCCACAAGCCCCAGTACTTGATTCTTTTCCTAGGAGTACAAGTGTGGACAAAGAGATGCCTCCAGCACTCTCCTTTCTACCGTGGCCTTCAAAGGCCAAGCCACTCTTCACCCTGGTGCTTGTGTAATTGATGCAAGATGGCTTTTCTCAGGATATGAAGACCCTCTGGAGGCCTCATTCTCTGACCATGAGGAAATGGAGGAAGAGCCAGACCTGATTCTGCCAGTGCCTAGGCAGCCAGTCCTACCACCTGTTCCACCAGAGGCTGTGCCTACAGTTCCTGTGGGAACTGTATCGGCAACCAGGGGATCTCTCATTAGACAGTATGTCTACGTTACAAACATTGGTCACTAAATTTCAGCAGCTGCTACCTCCTCCAGTGCCCCCAGTAAGAGTCCTCTGCCCTTGCCCTCATGTGAAGATGTGGCTCTGCCACCCTGCCCCCCACCCCAAGACCAACTACTCAGTTGTCTTCTGTCCCTGTGGCTCCCATCACAGACACAGATACTGGTCCAGACACAGACACATCTCCAGACACGCATACTACTGATGAGTAAGACGACATAATACCAGTGGATGGGGAGCCACTAGAACTGCCTTCAAGAAATTCACCTAAAGGCAAAATAAGGTCCTTACATGCACTGTTAACACGTGCAGTTAAGCTTTTTGACCTAGTTCCAGAGGAACAGCGAAAGGAGGGTTTCCTTTTTCAAAGGCAGGAAGCCTCCAGGAAATTAGTGGTCACCATCCCTATGCTTGACGACATCTGGGAAGATGGGCTGCTGGTAATGAAAAATCCCTTCTCGGCCCCTCTTAAGAAGGATTGCCTGGAAAATAAATATAAAGTTACAGACTTGGCTCTGAAGTGTGTTCGCATTCATCCAAGCCCTGACTCTCTGGTGTTCGCAGCCGTGCCGAAAAGGTCAGCCAACCTGCCCTCCCCTTGCATGGTGCCCCTGGACAAAGAAGGCAAGCAACTTGCCGATTTTGGAAAACGTGTAATGTATTTAGTTATTTATATACGCATAGCCGATTGGCTTTGTATATACAGGACAGTAAAATATACATACACATAAGTCATATCACATAAAACAAAATAACATGGTCAAGGGATAAAATCATCATTAACAATTCATCTGATTAGATACATTGGGCTTCAATCCAAGTTTGCCGGTCCGGGAACTACAGTACCGGTAAGCTTGCTGGTTCCGTAGTTACCGGACCGGCAAACTATGAGTTCTGCACGCAGGGGTCTTTTCACCCGCCAGGTTGGAGCTGGCGGGTGGAACGGCACCCGCGAGCAGAGCATATCGGATGCACCGGCACCATTCTGAATAGTCCTGGTGCATCCGACCTCCCCATTCCCATGGAGCCCTATGGGCTCAAATGGGAATGGGGAGTAAAAGTTTCCGGTCCCTGGCAATGGGGAAATACAGGCTCCGCCAGGGTTGTAATGGCCCCGTATTTCCCCATTGTCAAACTTGTAATGAGGCCCATTATCTACTATAAAAGCAAAAATAGAAGATTACAGTTAAAATCAGCATTGCCGAAGGTTAAAAATGTCAACACTTTTCTAGTAAAACTTCACCATGTAAAGAATCTAATTGTGGTCTGATCCATCTAGGAAATCAAACCAGAGAGAAGACAGATCAGCACAGTTAAAATCATTATTACACGATTTCAAATAACTAACTAGAATATGGAATAAACTCTCACATTTGATTAGCAAGTGTTCCAAGGTTTCTATGTCACCAGTGCCACATAAACAACATACACGCTCAGAGCATATGATGCCATTAAATGCCCCATTTGTAGCACGTGCAACACTTATAATGGCACTTTTGGGAAATGCAACACAGTCAGAGGGTTTAACCAAGCATCGATTGATATGAAAGAGCCACTATTACTTTTGGAATACAGATTCACAAGGTGTTGTTCTTTGCTAATCATAGACAGTTTTAGCAAGATAGATTTCCACCCCTGAATCGAGTAAACAACCCACACTCCATTTGGAGTAAGTTGATAACAATGGGCCCAAAGTGCCCATTGATTTGCAGTTGTCAAGTTCAGAGAAGGCAAGCAAAACATTTACCATCATTGTTCCGTTGTGTAGTACACAGAGATGTTCATAAGACATTACAGCTTTGATATAGAAGTCATGCTTTATGCCCTTCATTTCAAAATCTAAATACATATATTCAATGGGCAAAGCTTGGGGCATTGGAAAGAGCTTACGTAACACAGTAGCTTCAAAGCTTTTTAGTAACAGTAGGTAGTGATATCCCCACATCTCAATACCATAATACAGAATAGGAAGCACTTTTTCCAGAAAAAGCGTTAAAATTGTCGCTATGGAGTAACCTCCTTGGCGTCCAATAAAATGACTAATCGCACTGATTGCTTTTTTACATTTGATTTTAGTGTCAGTCCAATGTAAGGTCCATTTCAGGGTGTTCATGACATGTATCCCTAAGTATTCATATGAGGTGACAAATTCCAGTGGGGTGCCATTAAGTCTTCATATTAGACTTTTACATGGGTGATGGGAGGGAGAAAATATCATAGGGCCTCATTACGAGGAGGGCGGTAAGGGGTTAACGGCTCCTGTAAAGGTGCCGGAGCCGTTAACTCCTTAGCGTCCCATTACGAGGTCCACCCGTGGGACCCGCTCAGAACGCCTGGTTTTACTAGACGTCCTTAGCGGGTCACGCGAGCGGCCAAGCATGCTGACAACAGGCCCGTCATTAACAGGCCCGTTAGCATGCTCCCCATTCCCATTGAGCCCTATGGGGGCTCAAATGGGAATGGGGATGGGTCCGGGCTCCCTGAATGGGGAAATACCGGGCCCTCCAAGGTCGGAATGGCCCGGTATTTCCCCATTTAGGGAACCCGGACCCGGGTTTGGGGGTAGCCATGCCCTTATTGAGGGCATGGCTACCTCCAAACTCGAAATGAGGCCCATAGTCTTAGTTTTCCCAATGTTTACAGACAAGCCGTTAATGTCTGCGAATGCTCCCAGTGCAGTGATCAACGATTGTAGCCCCTTAGGTGTATAGTCCATTAATAGTAGGTTGTCAACATAAGCCAACCAGCTTGTCTGGTGGGGACCCACTTTCACAGGGTTAGTAGGTGAATTAGTGAATGCCGATGGGAGATCTGCTAGATATAAGTTAAAAAGAGTTGCTGCAACAATACAACCTTGCTTTAGTTCACGATACGTAGGTATTGAGTTAGACAGTTTTTCCTCAGTATTCAGTCGAATTCTGATTGTGGTGTCAGCGTACAACAACATGAGCATTCTGAGGAGGCCAGGTGGTATGTTCTATTGCGTCAATTTTTGCCATAGTCTATCCAATTAACCGAGTTGAATGCATCAGAGAAATCAATGAATGCACAGTATACTGGGCTCTCTGCGTAGCGACGCATATTCAACAGAGGATACTAATATCAGGAGGTTGTCTGAAGTGGACGCTTTTTTGATGAAACCCATTTGATTGGGTGGAAGAATATCATTCTCAACTATGCAGTGGTTTAGCTCTAACAGAAGTACCTTGGTGAAGATCTTAGCTGGAATGTTCAGCATGGCTAACATTCGATAGTTTGTTGCCAGATTCCAGGACCCTTTTTTGTGTACTGGTAATATGTGGCTTTCCCGCCATGTGTCAGGAATGATACCATGTGAGCCTATATGTGTGAAGAGTAAATGGAGCGCGTGTGCCCACATGCCTAGGGATAATTTTACCAGAGAATTGCAAATCCCATCGGGCCCAGCCGCCCGAGAATTATGTAGCTGCTCAATTCTAACTATGATGTCCAAGCTATTCACTTGGCAGACCCAGCACGTCGCTGGTAAGGGAAAATGTGTTTCATTGTGAGACCTATTACCTAAGGTGGATGCAATGTAAAAGGTCCAATCAGATTCAGTAACGCCATTGATGGGTAATGCCTGCTTTTTGTTATCGCGTAGGGCATTCCATAATTGTGTACTGTTTTTTGTGTTGCTAAAAGCACAATTTCTTGCCATTCGCTCAAATCACAATTAAGTTTATACTCTTTTAACCATTTTTGGTAATTAAGTTTTGTCTCTTTGAAGTATACGTTTATTTCATGAGGCATAGAAGGACTCAAGGTAGAGTATGGTACCGCTGAAATATTTGCTTGCACTTGCTTTTTTGCAGTCGCGATGGTAGGATCCAAATTCGATCGCTTAGTTGTAGGCTGATTTGTGCATTCAACCTACGACTCTTATATGTCCTTGATGCTTTTGTTGATTCCTTAATCTGAGTCACTGTTGCGGAAAATGCTGATACTATCAGTGAGCTATGTTGAGTGCAAAGGGCATCACAGCAAGATATGAATGGGGTAAAATATTCTCTAAAGCATGTCTGTCTTTAGTTAGATTCGACAGGATCCAACAAATACAATTACAACTTGCATTTACATAAATGTCACCATTTAAATGATACGTTCTGATTATTGTAGGCTCGTCAATGTTGGTAAGAAGTAAACATAATGGTAAGTGGTCGCTTTCATCCCTAGGTACAATCCCCATATGTTTAACCAGGGGCAATGCTCTTAGGTTCGCAAAAATGTAGTCCAGTATGGATGCACTTTTACCACATACACGAGTGTATGCTATCTCAGCATCACCTGGACAGGACCCATTAAGCCGAGTGAGGCCATAGGCTTCTAAAAGAGCGATCCATGCTTTAGCAGGGCGTTTGACAGAGACTCTGGATCTAATTGGAGTAGGTGCATGAAAATCGACATGTTCAGGGGAGGTTAGTTCTATATATGAGTTAAAGTCACCACTATCTGTATGGGGAACTCATGGTGATAGCTTTTTAATATGCTTTTGACTGTCGATACATTAGTGGTGGCGGCAATTCTGTTATGGGGATCATAAATATTGATCAAAATGATACTCTGGCAGTGGTATTGCAGTTTTGCTGCCTGTACCATAGATTAAGATCCGTCAAGCTCGACGGGGATTTAACTGAAATAAATAGACCCCCTTTTGTGTGGCTGACTGAGCCTTTAATGGCCAGCTGCGGGAGGGTAGCGCAACCATCAAATTCTCCCAGGTCGACCAGCCATGTCTCCTATAAGGCTATAATTGCAAAGTGGTTCATATGAGTTAGGAGGCCGTCTCCGCTAAAGAGATGCGAGAATCTTGCAATTTCCAAGAGCACAGTAACCTAATGTTACTGTGACATCGTACAAAAGTGTGCTTTGAATATGGAGGGCAACCACTGCCAGTAAAACATGTAATCACCATAGCCACTACCACCATTAAGGCAGCCAATTCTCTCCAGATACTACATGGAATTGTGGTGTAAGATGGTTCCCATCTTAGAATTTCTGCCTGACGATAAGAGGGATGAGGCTCTAGCATTGCTACACACGTGGGAGGCTGCTTCAGATCATGCATTCACTGTCGCACTGGACATAGCGGAAACAGGTTTCCGCCAGATGGGAAACGGAGCGGTGCTAAGGGTGCAAGGGTTGTTGAAAGCCACAAACCATCGCCCTTATGGGCAGTCTAAAGTAACAGACATGGCTTTTAATGCAGTGGACCTCTTCCCGAAGAGGGTCGACAAGACCCTTCTAGCCATCAAAACAGAACCGGACACTGCTCGTTTCTTGGGTACCCTACAGCAGAGAAGGCAGTACCTTCAGTCTAGTAAAACCAGATTCTCAAGGACCTCCAAAGACATTTGTCCTTCATATCGTCCAGCTCGCAGGAGACATACAGAGGGAGGTTGCGGGTGTACAGAGGCACGCAATGGCTACGCGGGTGCTTCCACCCACCCGCAAGCCCCAAAACAAGCCTGGCCAGCACTAGGTCCCGACCCCCACTTCAGCACCGCAGTGTGAGACCGTTTATCGCAGTTTATCGAACAATGACACAACATGACCAACGGCAAATGGGTGCTCGACATCGTTTAGCACGGTCACATGCTGGAATTTCGGGACAAATGCCCCTCCATTCCTCCAGTACAAAGACAAGAACCACATCTGCCCCTCTTCTTACACGAGGTCCAGTAACTACTAAAAAAGATGGCCATAGAAGCCGTTCCATCACACCTGTAGGGATCCAGAGTATACTCCAGATACTTCCAGGAGAGAATAAAGTCAGATGGTTATTTACCCATCCTGGATCTCAGGCAACTCTATGATTTACTAAAATCGCAAAAGCTATGAATGGTCACGCTTCAAAACGTGCTAGAACAGTTGGCACAAAGGAATTTCTCTCGTCCCTGAATTTGGAGGATACATACTTCCACATACCCATCCATCGGAAACCCAGGTGTTTGTTTCCACTTCGTGGTGCAAGGAAAGCACTACCAGTTCAAGGCTTTGATGTTCTGGCTAAAGTCAGCACCAAGGGTCTTCACCAAGTGCAGAGGACAAGTAGCTGCCCATCTGCGCTGGGCAGGCATCTATGTTTATCCTTACCTGGACAAATGGCTAATCCACGCCCAGTCTCAAATGCTAGCCCTACAACACACTGAAGAGGCCATCCGATGCCTAACTTCTCCATCAACTTTCCGAAGTCATGTGTCTCCATCTCAGAATGCTCTGCTCCTGGTCTCACAACTAGACACACTGCAATATCTGGCTACTCCTTAGGAGGAGAGAGCCAAGGCCATACTTTGCAAGATTCAGCAGCTGTCCTCTCTCCAAATGACAACAGTTCGTTCAATCAAATCGCTTCTGGGGATGATGTCATCCTGCATCCCTCTGATTCCTCACTGGATATGAGACCTCTCCAATAGTTTCTGGACGCCAGCTGGAAACAGGAATCGGGCTCCTGGAACGACAAGATCACACTCAGCCGGGCATTTGGCCAAACTCTGCGCTGGTGGAATCATCGGCAGCACCTCACATAGGGCACTCCTTTTCGCCCACCAGAGCATCAAGCCACAGTGATGACCAAGACCTCCCTGGACGGTTGGGGTGCACACAGAGGTAACTTTCACAGCAGAGGCCTCTGGCAGCTGGGAGACAAAAGGCTCCACATCAATGAGAATAATGGTACATGTCGTAAGGCTTTTTCCGACAGGCCTTACTTGGCTTCTCGACAGATCAAGGGTCCATATTTCCCTTTGTGGAATATATCATATTGCACGGAATATCTTCCGGGAAGCAACTAACTATTCAGTGCTCATGGAAGGGCTGGACTATTGCAATTACAAACTAACCAGGAGCCATCATTTATATTACTACTTATAATATTCTGCATCAAGATCACATGAAAACTTGATATCTACACTAGAAATCATATTGGCCAATCTGACATTTCAATTGAATCATTGCCTTGATAAAGACCCAGGAGGGTTGAAACACATGTTGGCTGGATATAGAATTAATTAACTTTTTCAGACACAAATACTAAGGACTGACTGTTGACTTGAATACCAAACTATATATGTGCCAAAATCATTACTCACCCAGTGTTTTTGTGATAAGGGTTCTCCCCCTGCTCTTCTTGTTTAAACCACACATCAATGTGTTGGAGCTTCGAGCAGTGTTCTTGGCCCTCAAGTCCTTAAAACTCCAGCTCCAAGGCAAGGTGGTTCACATCTTCACAGACAATATGACCACCATTTACTACATCAGAAAGCAGGGCGGAACACAGTCTCCAGTTCTATCCTAGAAAGCTCAAATGCTGTGGAACTGGCCGATATCCCACAAGATATTCCTTATTCTATTCTATTCCTTCTGGCCGTGATCCACAATGTCATTGCAGATTTCCCCAGAAGGGAACTGCGATCCTGTTGATAATGGGAACTCCATCAAGACCAGGTACTTCTTTTTCAAAATGAGGTCATCCTCAGATCGACTTGGTCACCACGGGCGGCAAACTCCAAATTTGCCCAGTTCACCTGCAGGTATCCTCAAATGAGGAGTCTAGGAGATGCTTTCTCCATACCCTTGGAGGGTTGGTTCCTCTACGCATTTTCTCCAATCCTGCTCCTTCTACAAAAATGATCAATACACTGAAATAGAGCCGATGCAAGATGATCTTCACTGCTCTGACTTGGCCTTGTCAGATTTGGTACTCCGACCTTCTTCATCTGTCGATTGCACCTTATGTCAAACAGCTTCCTGTGATGAACCAGGAATGAGACACAGACACAGAGGACTCATGGTGATTGGCATTTAAGGGGTTGGAAAAATGCCTCATCATTCCTAAACTAGGAGATATTTCCCTACCTCAACCAAAACTAAGGGTCTGTCCTGTGTCAAGATGCCCAAAGCAAAAATGTAATGTGTTCGAAACCCTATCATAGCCCTCTCAGTAAGTAACTCTACAGTGCTAATGATATTGGGCCTCATTACAACCCTGGTGGTAGCCGTGCCTGTAAAACAGGCACGGCTGCCGCCGGAGTTGCATTTTTTCCGGCACCCGTCAATGAAAAATTACTGGGTAATTCCGACATTGCCGGACCTGGTAATTCCTGCATTGCCGGTGCCTGTCAGTCCCCATTCCCATTTGAGCCCCATAGGGCTCAATGGGAATGGGGGCGTCGGATGCACCTGCATCCGACATGCTGCGCTCGCGGGTGCCGCTCTGCCCGCCAGGCCAGACCTGGCGGGCTGACAGGCGCCCGCGAGCACAGCTCGTAGTATGGCGGTCCGGGAACTTACGGTACGGTACCGACATGCTTACTGGTACCGTAGTTCCCGGACCGCCATGCTTATAATGAGGCCCATTGTCTTTGGGTCTCAAAGTGCACAAATGTTCAAGTTCAACAGAAAAAGTATAAATCCAACAAAAAGGCTCCAACAGGATAGTGTTCACGGTTCTAGGGAATGGCTCCCTTCCCCAGCTTCTTCTTCACCGAAACAAACGTTTTTCATCTAATCCTTCCCCCAAGTCCTTTCCACACTTTATGCAATTTACAATCCTAAGGGCGTGAATCTTCTTTGGGATTCTCCTTTCAACGTACCATATTCTGAATGCGGGTTTCAGACTCTCAGAGTACCTGGTATACTCTCCTGGTAGGTTCTCTTTCACCTTTAATGTAACTCACAATCCTAAGAGCATGAATCTTTCTTGGGATTCTCTTTTGCAGTTCACGTCACACACTGGATTTCACTTGGCTTTGCCTGGTATACTCTCCTGCCAGGACTTGGTTATAATTCCAAAATGCACACTCCCCCTCTTTGGGTTTGCCTTAGGAGGAATGATTCTCTTCTCCTGGTTCACTTCCAATTTTACACAGCCTGGTTCACTAGCCTGCCAGACTTTCTCTCTTCTTATTCACTCTTTCCGCCATCTCTTTCTGTCTTTCCACAACAGGGCCAGTGCCCTTATTACAAAAAGTTTGTATTTGGCTTTTTTTTGCCTTCTAGAAAGCAGGTCCTTGTCCCTTTTTCATCACTGTTCGTTCCTTCAATCTCGGCACAGCATTCACCCCTATGAGCTACGCTTTCCTGCTTGCTCTCTATGGGCTCGCCGTGCAGCGTGGGTGCGCCTCGTGTCTCTCCTTCCTTGGCCTTCTCTGTTCACCGGCTCAGCGGGCGTGCAGTGAGCCGGTTGGCTTCTGAACTGTCTCTCTCTGCTTTCGGGTGCTTCATCTGCCTGCGGACATTCAACACGGCACTCTCATTGGCTCGCTCACCGTGCTCGGATCCCGGTGAGAGCCTTCATGCTGTGTTCCCCAGTTTGCCTGCCTCTGGAATTCTGACTGTGTCACTTTACAGTTGCAATGTGCTCTCCCTCGCAACAGCCTTGCCGCTGTCTTTCTCTGCTTTCTGTGTTCCGCTTGGCATCAGCATGTGTTGCCGAGTGTCTCTCACTTTCTCTCTCAGCTGTGTCCATTTTAAAGTTCCTTGTACTGTTCAATAGCTTCCAATCAATAAACCGCGGTGTTGGTTTGCCGCCTTTGGCTCTCCTCACTACTCCATCCTTTCTCGTCCTCATCTCAGTACTTACAAAGGATAGATATTGAAAGACATTGTCAGCATAGTTGGCAAAGTGTTGAAGGGGATTACTACAACATGCCATCATGGCATGTGGAATGGAGGGAGTATCTATAAAAGGGAAAGTGGGATACTATGGGCCTCATTACGAGTTTGGCGGTAGCCGTGCCCTTAATAAGGGCACGGCTACCGCCAAACTCGCTACCGGCACGGGCACCCACGAGTGGGCCATTACCGGCCCATTACGAGTTGAATGGGCCGGTAATAGCCAATTCGCGGGTGCCGGTATGGCCGGGTCCCCGATCCCCATTCTGCCCTATGGGGCAGAATGGGTGTGGGGAGCATGGTTGCACCGGCATCGTTATAACCTGACCAGGCGTGCAGAGCGGCACCCACAAGCAGAACTCGTAATGTGGCGGTATGGTAACAACGGCGCCGGTAGCACTAACGGCGCCGTTGTTGCCTTACGGCCACATTCGTAATGAGGCCCTATGTCTCATCCGATGATGACTGTCCTCCACATTGAGGGTTACCACCCCTCATGTGATCCTACCTCGTATAGCCACCCCCAGGGGCAGGATCAGGTAACGACTGCCGTCCCCTGGCCACATGAGGAGAGACTACATCCGGGAAAGGAGTGATGACATCATCAGATTCATCACACTTCACTTACGGACCTGCTCTCCAGAGAAGGAGGCTTCATCCTCCACCACTGCAGTTGATGGCTTGGCTCCTGCAGCCTTACAATTTGGACATTTCGTATTGCCTTTGGAATTCCGAAACATTCTGGCAAAGGCTAGAGCTCCGTCCGCTCTTTCCTGCTACAAGCAAAAGTGGAAACGTTTTACCATATGGTGTCACTAGTGATCTTAGGGCCCTTTTAGGAACGTGCATGTAATGGATGGGTTACACAGAATAACTCTTGAGTCCAAATAACCGAACCAACTCAAGAAGATGGCAAAGTACTGTTTTATTAACAATTATCTGAAACAGGGAGGTACAACGAACATCAACGGACGTAAGCTCGATTTCTCTCAGCAATCTTTTCACAAAACAAAGGGTATATATCCAAAATACATCAGAGGTGACGTCATACTACGTGACAAATAATGAAAAACCTACTGGGGATCAGGATAGGCTTAAGAGGAACATCTAAGTATATTATCTATAGGAACTAGGATTGTAATTGCCTGCCCACTGTCAAGTGGACAACATATGCCTACCTCTAAAACGTGTCATGTTCAGAAACATTAGAAACACAGTTTCTCATTGGTTTTCAAACTATAAGGTCCTCCGTTATATGGACCACTACAATTGGTTGGCATGCTTGTGCCATGTCTGGAACATTCGGTTCACTTAGCAGCACGTAAACCCAGACCCACGTTCAAGGAGATGGGGCCTGACTCTACCTCCCCACTCAAATAGCCAAGCACCTCTCATCGCCCATGCCTTCTGCCATGAAGATTGTCTTTGAACTTGGCCTTGCAAAGTATCCTTGTCTCTTGAGAATACACGGGAGTGAAGGCACTCGCTGTCGTGTTCTAGGACTCCAAGTTCAAACTCTATTTTCACCCTTGGCTCACGTGACAGGAGACCACGATTTGGTCCATTTTGCAGCTTTTAAATGTCTTAAATGAATTAAACTTGGCACTCTTGGTGTTCCTTCTTTGCACCTTAACAAGGGATGATTCCTCCTTCGCACGTTGACTACTTTCCAGAATAGATAGCTGACCTTGGCTACTTCAATCTTGACTCCAGGCTAGACAGCTCGCCATGCAG
The DNA here is from genome assembly GCF_040938575.1 of Ambystoma mexicanum. Taxonomy (NCBI): domain Eukaryota; kingdom Metazoa; phylum Chordata; class Amphibia; order Caudata; family Ambystomatidae; genus Ambystoma; species Ambystoma mexicanum. The sequence goes on from NC_090931.1 coordinate 563,422,520, forward strand.
CTCCACGATTCAGCTTATTTTTGCTGCAACATAGTTTTCTCTTTTTCCTTCATGGGTGCTGGTTTACTAAAATTCATGATACCAATGTCCAGCTTCTATACAATGGCGGCTTCACCTGCATTATATTCACTACATATAACCAGCTTCTATGATGACTTAGTCTACTTGCGTTTCAGCGTCTGTACAATTATTGAAGGGTTGATTCTCTGCAGCACTTTGTGCACGTGTAATCTTCCTTTTTGTATTTAAAAGTTCACTTTATTCTTTACTGCATTAGTCTTCTTCAGCCATTGTCTCGAGGCGTCGTTCATACTCTTGTGACGTCACAGATTTCTTTTCTTTGCTCTTTTTCATATTCCTTCAGGGAGTTCCTCAGGGATACATTCTGTAGGGTTGTCTCAACGGGTATCTTCTTATAAACACATGTTGCGGAATTGGCACAACTGCTGGTGTCAAACACGGCACGATCTCAGGCTTCCAACATATGGGAGGCAGGAGGGCAGTGTTTCCTGCAGAGGCATGCAGCTGCTCCTCTACAGTAGCAGCAGCTCGACCCTCTTCGGATCAAGGCTAATCAGATCCTGCCATATCTTCTATCATTTGCTGAAGCAAGCCTGGCTAATGCTTCCATAAAGGTCCACCTTGCTGCTATCTCTCGTTATACTCGCAGCACTGGCCAAACTTCTCTCTGGTCACACAGACTGGTTAAAGAGTTTCTCAAGGGACTGTTCCGAGCTTTTCCTCCAGTAAAGACGCCTGCTCTGGCTTGGGAGCTTAATGTGGTTCTATCCAAGCTAATGGGGCCACCATTTGAGCACCTACACTGGGCTCCTCTGAAGTTTCGGTCATGGAAGACTACTTTTATGGTGGCTATTACATCTGCCAGACGTGTTGGAGAGTTGTAAGCTCTCTCCTGTAAGCCACCGTATTTGACTTTACATCAGTTCAGGGTGTTGCTATGCACTCATACTTCATTTGTGCCTAAGGTGCCATCATCTTTTCAATTCAATGAGCCATTAGTCCTGCCAGTGTTCTTTGTCTCTGCCATCTCTCCTTCAAAGAAGGCGTTACAATCACTGGACATTGCCTGTGCCGTGAAGTTCTATATCACACACAAAACCTCTCAACTTTTCGTGAATTTTGGACCTGTTGATAAAGGCAAAGCCCTGTCGAAGGCTTCCATTTCCAGGTGGCTATCTGGCTGCATATCGCATTGTCAGCTCCATCCAAACAGGTCGCTGCCAGGTAAACCGAAGAAACAGTCCACCAGAGCCGTGGCTTCCATTACGGCTTTCCTGTGCAATGTGCCCCTGCTTCGCAACTGCAGCGTGACTACGTGTAGGCCTACTCATACCTTTATAAAATGTTACTGCACTGACAGGGATTCCAGGGAGGAGGCCCGTGTTGGCCAGGCGGTGCTTCGCAACCTTTTTGTTGGAGGTGAGTGTTCCAAAGGTGAGTCTTCATTGCTTCTGTGGGGCTGTTCCGCCTCCCCATGGTTGTATATGTGTACTGCTATGTAATCATATTCATGAGCATGTTAATTCATGAACGATCCAATGCTGGAGAAGGAACAAGTTACTCACCTGTAACTCCTGTTCTCCAGCATTGGTATCTTTCATGGATTCACATGCAACCCTCCCTCCTACCCCTCTATGGATCTCTTCTTGGTTCCTACTGCTGCATTACATGCGCTGAGGACGGCCTCCCGGGGTAGGAGCTAAAGAGAACTGATGCCATTGGCTGGGGCAGTATGACCCAAAGTGACAGCAATATGCTATATGACTACTAGTCAGTTTTTTAAGCTTTAAAGCAGGCTGCTTTAATATTACTGAGGATTCCCAGTCTGACGACAGAAAAATTCATGAGCATGTGAAACGATGAAAGCTACCAATGCTGGAGAACAGAAGTTACAGGTAAGAAACTTGTTCCTTCTTAAATCAGAAAGAGACTAAAGAAGTAAAAAGACAATGGGCCGTCTGGAAAAGAAGTGCTGGTAATAACGTGTACTGGCACTTTTTTGGACCGGCCAACTAACATTTGACGGTAGGGTGGGGAGTAATACCTAATAGCTGGAGGTATATCCACCACCCCACTGGCAAAATATGCTTTTATTACCGGCCCGATAATACCAATGCCGGTAATACAGGTATATCCCACCATGGAGTCCTGTTGGATGCATTGAATGGGGATTTAGAATCTGCCGGTAAGTCTGGCAAACCAAGTGGCGGAAACGGTAGTGCAGTTTGCTGGTATCCCGACGGTAATACCGGCGGAAGGCCAGCAATCTTAAAATGATGGCCAATGGCCCTCATTATAAATTGGCCGGTGCACTATTAACGTGCCAGTATTACTGTATACCACCATGTTGCCGCACCAGCGAACTATGAGTTTGCCGGTGAGGTGGCCGGAATGATCTCCAGCTAAAAGCTTAAGGTCATTCCACCACCTTAATGGCAAAAACACAGGTATTATAGGCAAACTCCCCCATGGAGTCCTATCGGACTCCCTGGAATGGGGAGTTACCACTGTTACCGGCACTCAGAATCGGGTGGTCATTCCAGCAAAAACACAGGTGATACCGGCACCTGAAATACCAGCAAACTCCCCCATGGAGTCCTATGGGACTCATTGGAATGGGGAGTTAGCACTGTTACCAGCACTTGGAATCTGGTGGACATTCCACCAGACTGAGTGACGGTAATGGTATTACAGTTTGCCAGCAACCTGGCGCTATCACTGCCAGGATACTGTTAAACTTATAATGAGAGAAAACTATAATGAGGGCCAGTTTCTTTATATTTTCATTTTAGACTGCAGGGTTTTGTGTGCATGTTGTGGTACAGAAATTGTAGAGTCTTATAGAATTTTCTGAAAGGGCTTAGGAAACATACAAATGATAAACGTTCATTTGAAAGCTAATGCACAGGAAAAGCTTTAGATTATTCTTAAGGTGCTCTAATCAGAGCATTCAAAATATGTTTGCAGCCAACACAATGCCCAAACTGATGGTTATTTAAAAACAACAAAGAACAAGATTTTGATAGACCACCAGATTCTGTGTCAATAGGTAAAAGCAGTGGAGTCATCCAAGGAGGAGCTCTTTGTACTGTAGATTTCCTTTGAAAGAACACATATGATATTGCACCTTTTATTGTGGGCCCTGTCTCAAAGTGCTAAGAGGTAACCATGCGTTGTTATGTTATGTTATGAGGGTTTTTGTAAAGCGCAAAAATCACCCAGCCTGGGTATCACAGACCTATTCTTTATAGAGGAAAGGATCATAATGCACATGTAGTGAAAATCCTTAAATTGAATGAAAAAGATGTTTTTAGTTTTTTCTAGAGGTCAGAAGATTGGATTTCCTTCCGTAGATCAGCAGGTAGGGAGTTCTAAAGTTTAATGGACTGCCCCAAGAACGCTTTCTTTCATGTGCTTATGAGTATTTAATCTTCTGCTCTGACTCAGTCTAGGTGAGTGTACCTTGGTGTAGGGGTTCAGGCTTATTTAATAACTTCTTGCTTTCTTGTCTATGTCTTTGGTAGCTTGAATACAGTTTGGAAACATCCTTTCATAGTCCATGCCTGGACAAGTGATCATCAGTGAATTGGCAGGCCCAGAATCTTGATAAAATCGGAGGAGGAGGCCCCACTATAGCCTCGAATGGTTTCCCACTAGGCCTCATGCCACGTCCTGACTTCGGTCAGGGCACCTCTACCCAATAGCCCACTCTCTAATTGCTCCATGAGGTCTTAGTATGGCTTATACCTGTGGGACCGCATTTTCCTCTCTCAGCACCTCTCTGGGCTCTACCTGTGAAAGGGGCCCCTAGGGGACCCTGACATCTATGGAAACTACTATGACACCTTCAAACATCTATGTAACGGAGGCCACCAGGGGGCGCACAGGCAATGGCTGCCTGATTGCTGAGTTCCTGCTGAGGCCGGGCCTTTTTTTGGGGATTGAATTCCCCCCCGAACACTCCCCCCAACGAGCATACCACAGGCAGGACCGTCTAACCCCCCTGTGACGCCCCCGCGCGAAGGAACGGGCTCCCAACTCCACGTGGAACTGGAGTTTGGGAACCGTAGGAGCGCGACTCTTCAGACGCCGCGCTCGCCGGCTCCAGAAGCGGAGAAGGCCTCCGCGGCAAGAAGGCTGCGGCGACGGATCGCGCCCCCGCTTGCCACAGGGGTGCGAGGCGAGTGCCGGTGGAGGGACGCCCCCCTCCCGACTACACACAGAGGGTTAGGCTGTCCCTCCGGCCCGGCCCGAGTCCTCAGACCCCGCCGGAGGAGAGGCACACACAAGGATCGGAGGCCGGGGGGCGGAGGACCGCGACCCCACAGAGGAGGCCTCAGCACTGGGAGGGCTGCGAGGACGGCCCGTGCCTCCCCCGGTCCCGGGGGTGAGAAGCGAGTGCTGGGGGAGAGACGCTCCCCGGAGGGGTTCCGGTGACGGCCCCCCCACCTGACCACAAACAGAAGGATCTGCCTTCCCCCCGACCCGGTCCTGAGTCCCGCTGTACGGCAGCCCAGGAAAGGAACCTCGCTACACCGCAGTGCCCCGGATGAGTGGCGGACTGGCCCTCCCGCCACGGGGGCGGAGGACATCAACGTAGCCACCTCACACAGGGCTATCCAGCGCACAGGACTACCCCTGAAGCACACAGGGAGTGCACGGATCCGGCCAGGATCCCATCTCGATTCCACACAGTGCTTCGTGGACAAGGCAGGGCTAGGCCCACCTATGCAGCGGAGGACCCCGAGGGGTACACCCCCTGGGAGACGACAGCAACTCTACAGCCCAGGTGAGAGGCCCCTGCCGGCGGTCGGAGGGGCGTGTGCCCGCCTGGGGGAGCCTACCCCATCCCCATTGGGAGTTACAGCCTGATCCTGTAAACCCCACCTGAGCAACACACATCGGAACGTCCCCGGGATAGCGGAACACACCTACATAGACCACCCAAATCTGGATATACCGCGCAGCTGGGCAGAGGAATAGGAGGGAGAGTGAAGTCTTACCCATTGCTTCTTCCACAGGTGGAGCACCCCGTGCTAACCCGTGGGGCGTGTGCCCGTCCGCAGTCTGCCAGGACCTAACCAACCAAGGAGGTCGACCTGGGTGTGTGGCCCCCACCAGGACCCGGTGGGGCGTGTGCCCGCCCGGAGGCCTCCTCCCGCTCATCAGGCCCGATTGGGGGGCCGCCCCATCTTTAATCAGGACCAGAACCCACGCCACAGAGACCCAAAACAACTCGACCCCTGGTCAGTGCAGCATAACCTCAGGGGCCCGCTGGGCCGCGATCCACCAAGCAGCTGGGGGGCAATAGGCACCCTAACCCCGAAGGGAGACCCCACGATCACCCCGCCCAAGAGAACTAGCACACACCTCCGGCGCCCATCGCATCATCGCACCCCCGGCCCACCCTGAACTTATAGACTGCCCGCGACCCAGGTGAGAGGCCCCCATCCTCAGTTGGCGGGGCGAGTGCCCGCCTGGAGGGCAGCCCCCACCCCCCCGCAGGGGACAATCCATCAACTACAAACCCCACTGGTGCGACGCACTACGGACTGGTCCTGGGGTGGCACGGCATTCCCCCCCAGGGCCCCCCAGACCGCAGCGGACCCAGCGACAAGGGATCAACGACACCCCATGAGCTGGAAGAAGGCCCTACAAACGTTTCGCTTCCAAGAAACAGCAAACACGGCCGAGGTCCTAGCTGTCTCCGGAGCCATGGCCCACACGGAACCCTCAGGCCAACCCGCAATGACGATGGAAAAGGGCTTCGCCTCCATCCTTCAGGAGATCAGAGAAATGAGATCCGACATTGCCCAGAAGTTCGAGAAACTGGACCAAAGGGTGGACAAAATTCAGGATAGAGTCCTACAAGTGGAAAACTATCAATCGTCCTCTACATCTCAGGAAATCCAATTTGGCACACGGCTAGCGGCTCTGGAGAAGAGGGACGAAGAGAGAGCCAGGATTATGGACGACTACGAAAACAGGGAAAGGCGGAACAATCTAAGGTTCTTTGGGATTCCGGAGACGGAGGGTGAAACAGAGAGAGAGCTGACCCGAGTGGTGAGAGACATCATCACCCTCTTGTTTGCCGAAGAAATGACGACGGAACTCACGTTTCACCGGGTGCACAGGGCCGGGGGAAGAGCGGGGGGGCCCCAGAACGGTCCTAGCCCGCTTCCACTATTACACGGAGAAAGCCAAAGTTCAGGAGGCTGCGAGGAAGGCGGGGGCGATAACCTATAACGGCGCACAGATCGCCATTTTTCAAGATCTTTCAGCTTACACCCTAGCCAAACGGAGGATGTGCCGCCCTCTGACACAACAAAGAGAAGGTTGTCCGTTACAGATGGGGATATCCCTTCTCCCTGTCCTTTGAATATTCAGGCCAACGCACAATGCTGGTAACCGAAGAAGAAATTAAGGGCGCTATTCAAGATTACGTGGGAGAGCCCGCCCCCCGGAGGGAACCAGTGGGTCCGGAGGCACTCAGAGGGGGCACCCCCGGGCAGCCCAACTCCAGAAGGAGAAAAACCGGCGCGAGGAAGTTCAAGAAATTGAACACGCCACCAACACCAATGGGGGAAGACCGGGCCGACTCGGAGGGGTGACACCAGCGACCCCACGGTGATCATCGGGTCTAGAAAACAGAAAAATATTGGAGATGCCTGGTTTGCTGCACCCCCTTGAACTGTAAGTATAAGGGGGCATAGGGGGGATCACTACTGTGGGAACCGAGAGATGCATCAACCAAGGCCCGGGAGAGTAACCAAACTGAGAGGGTCGGGGGAGCGACAAGATGGGGGAAGGGTGGGGGCTCACGGTAGCGAGCTTGGGATCTGACGCCTGGCCGAGAGGAACCGGCTGGTGGTCCAGCCAACAATCCAGGAATGGAAGAACTACATGGCTGGACGCCGGGGAGGGGGTTGGTGGTTTGTTTACAAGTTGGGGGCTTTAGGGCGGGGAATGCGTTGGGGGGAATGTTGGGGAAACGTTTCAAAGAGGTCCAAACAAGAAAACACAGTAAGCAGGGAGGGAGCGTCCATGCGACACTAGTGACCAAGGGGAAAGGCGACAGCGACTATGGCTGTCGACCGACCGGCCCTAGGGGTGGGAACCTTGAATGTGCGGGGCTTGAACACCCCCACGAAAAGATCCCTAATCAGTAGGGAGTTTAGGAGGACTAAGCTGGACATACTCTTTGTGCAGGAAACACACTGGGCGAGGGGGAGGGAGCCCAGGCTGCGGGGTGGCGGAATTGAGGAGATATTCTATGCATCCCACAAGGGAAAGAAAAGAGGGGTTGCAATTTTGATCGCTAGGGGGACGGGGTTCGAGAAAGACTCCTTCCTAAGGGACCCCGAAGGCCGCTACCTCTTCGTACGAGGCTCCCTACAGGGATCGCCCATAACCCTGGCGGTTGTATATGCCCCGAATGAGGGCCAGGCCCAATTCTGGGAGGGAGTGGGGTAAAACTGAAAACCTTCGTCCAAGGCCCATTGGTGGTGGGAGGCGACTTCAATATGGTCCTAGACCCATCCAGAGATAGACAACGGGTAGGTGCACCAAACCCCAGACCCGCTGGTGACGCCACGTCACGCTGCTTCCAAAGGGTGAATGATGACCTGAACTTGGTGGACACGTTACCCACCCCTCGAGTGGGGACCCCCGCTTTCTCATACTACTCCTCCACCCACAAAGCCTTCTCCAGAATAGATTATATCCTTGTGGACGAGGTACTCCGACCACACATAGCGGGCTACAGGATAGACCCCGTCCCCTGGTCGGACCATGACTTGGTTAGGGCCACCTTGGCAGGGGACTGGTGCAGAGAACGGAGGGGACGCTGGAGATGTAACAACGCCATTTTGAGAGACGTGGTCCATGCCCAGACTGTACTGGAGGCCATCACAGAGTTCTTCGAGCTCAACGACAACGGGGAGGTGGGCACGCACACTTCTGGGACGCCTTCAAGGCGACACTAAGAGAAGTGCTCATAAAAATTGGTTCCCGACGGAAGAGGGAAAGGGAGACCCAGGAGAGGATTCTGAGGGAAAAAATAGCGCGCCTCCAACCGGGGGGCTCCCCGGCACAGACCCTAGAGCGAGACTGCGTGGTCTCCCTGGAGGACTACAGGCTCCAATTGAAAGACCTACTCCTCCATAAAACGGAGAAAAGCCTCCAAATGGTCAAACAGAAATACTACGAGAAGGGGGACAGAGCGGACAGGATCCTGGCCTGGAAATTAAGGGAGGTCCAGAGGAGCAGAATGGTGAAGGGAGTGAGGGACAGCGGGGGTACATTGGGTTATGGCACCCCCCATATAACCGAAGCCTTCCGTAATTACTATGAGTCACTATATGCCTCCGAATATGACGGCGGCGATGCCCATATTGAAGAGTTCAGTACAGATACACCCCCTCTCGCGGGATCAGGCAGAGGGGCTGGAGGGCCGGGTGACCGAGGAGGAGGTGGAGAAGGCGATCAGCGGGATGAAGGTGGGGACTTCCCCGGGGAGGATGGCTTCTCGGTGTATTTCTATAAGAGGTTCCGATCCACCCTGTCTCCATACCTGGCGAAAGTTTTCAACTCGGTATTGGAAGGGGGCACCCTCCCCGACACCATGATGGGAGCCATTATAATGCAGAAACTAGTCCACCGGGACCAGGATGGTTTCATTAGGGGCAGACAGGGATCGGATAATATCCGCAAAACGATAGACTTGGTTCATTTCGCCCAAAACTCAAATCTCGAGACATGCATTCTGTCCCTGGACTCGGAAAAAGCTTTCGACAGAGTAGAATGGAGATACATGACCCTCCTCCTCCAACGAATGGGCTTTGGGACGCACATCCTGAGCTGGGTTGCCGCCCTCTACAGAGCCCCTACCGCTAGGGTCCAGGTGAACGGAGTGCTGTCGGAATCCTTCCTTCTTACCCGAGGGACTAGACAGGGCTGCCCTCTTTCCCCCCTTCTGTATGTCCTCACGATGGAGGCTTTGGCCATAGCGGTTAGGTCCCACCCAGATATCAGGGGTATTAGAAGGGGAGAGGTGGAATTCAAGCTGTCCCTGTTTGCAGATGATATCCTAGCAAACCTAGTGGACCCGGGCTCTTCGATCCCTCCCCTCTTGTCCCTGGTGAGCTCCTTCGGGAGGTTCTCAGGCCTGAAAATAAATACCGCCAAGTCTGTCCTCCTCCCGATGCGCCTGGTGGACCCGGTACTGGACCCCCTGGCTAGGTTTTATGGGATAGCGGTGGGCAAGAGCACCATAAAATACCTGGGGGTTCTCCTCACTAGGGACTTAACAAAACTAGGGTCTTCCAACTATGAGCCCATGCTAACTGAGATCGCCTCTGACTTGAGGAGATGGGGAGGAATGATCCTCTCATGGTATGGTCGGATGTCGGCAGACAAAATGAACATACTGCCTCGGCTCTTATACCTCTTCACAGCCCTCCCTACCCGGGTACCCGCTCAAACATTTATAGACTTACACAAGGGGGTCCGGGACTTCATCTGGCAGGGGAAAACCCCGCAGATTGGTAGGGCCACCTTGACGCTCCCGAGAGAGGAGGGGGGTTTTGGTTTCCCAGATTTTCAATTGTATTACCACGCAGCACAACTGCGGGTCCTTCTAGAACACATGAAGGAAGGTTTACGGACATATTGGTCATACCTAGAGGACATGGATGTCCACCCCCTAAAAGTCTGTGACCTCCTGTGGGCCCCTCGCAGGTCAATCCCGAAACAAGTACTGTCCCACCCGACCCTGGGTGTCCTCTCGGACATTTGGAGGGAATGCCCCCGGACAGCACATCTTTCTTCGTGGCCGTCCCCCATGACCTTATTGTGGGGGGCCCCCCTGAAATTGGGCAGCAGAGGGTTTAGACAATCCCAGAGTTAGTCTGATGCGGGACTGGAATGGGCGGGCCAGCTGTTCAGGGAGGGAGAATTCTTGAGTTATGAGGACCTCCGGGAGGGACTGGGAGGTGGGACCCTCTCCATTTTCGATTACCTCCGTCTCAAGGGCATCCTCAATGACCCTGCATGGGGCCCTAACCTGCGGAGACAACTAACTCCCTTCGAGAAACTCCTCGACTCAGCAACCTCTAGAAAGGGAGCGGTCGCCTGTATGTACACTGTCCTAAACACCCATGACCTCTAGGCTAGGTGAGGTTTCCGTGATTTTTGGAACCATCTGGTGGGGGTGGAGATATCAGAGGACGCCTAGGCTCGCATTTTCAGGATATCGTTCCATGGCAATATTTTAATAATAATTAGGCACTTATATAGCGCTACGAACCCTCAGGTATCTGAGCGCTGCTTATTATTACCCACGGTGTGTGGTGCTCATTTATCGACCTCGGAAGGATGAAAGGCTGAGTTTGGCCCCGCCGGGATTCGAACCTGCGTTAGTAGGCTCTGCACAGATGTCAAAGCGAGCGCTCTACTCGCTGTGCCACTTGACCGGCTGTGCCACTTTCACCTCGGATATTGACCACAACTTTAAAATCCTGCAGGGGTGGCACAGGGACCCGGCAAAACTCTCGAAAATGTTCACAGGGGTATCACCCGAATGCCCGAGGGGCTGTGGCCAGAGAGGGACTAGAGGTCACATGTGGTGGCTAGGCCCGAAGGTACAGACCTATTGGGAATCGGTGAGAGATTGGATAGCGGAGGTAACGGAGGACCCTCTAGCCCTCAACCCACTGACCATGTTGCTGGGCCTCCCCCCGGAGGAAGCGGAAATACACCGGTACCCAAGGATGTGGGAAACTATGTTGAGAGCAGGCAGAGTGGCCCTAGCCCAGAGGTGGAAGAGCCCGGAAACACCTTCCAAAGAAGACTGGACAAAAAACCTTAAGAACATGTTCCTGATAGACAAACTGACTGCCTTGGTGAACAATGACTCATGCTCATTCCTCGCTGAATGGTATGGGGTCCAGCAGACATGGGGATGGGATGTTCACTAGTCCCGAAATCGTGCCCCCGGATGGTCAGTGCGTGACCATCGCTGTGAAGGACAATACCCAAACGGGGGGTCCCCACGACCTGGGGCGACGTCGGCTTCAAGCCAGTAACTGAATGGGTCACATGTCGCAGCGCTTCAAAGACCTAGGAAAAGATGTGAAAGTTTGGTCTCTTTACTGTTGTTATGTTTGGATTGGACACGAAGGGGGGGAGGGTTGGGAGGGTTACGAAGGGGGGGATGGGGGCTTCAGTTAGGCCCCGTTTTCTGTTTTTATGTTTTGCAAAATGCTAATAAAAACCAAAGTTTAAAAAAAAAACATCTATGTAACAATTTGCAATTTGTGAGTGCGAAGGCATCTTTCAGTTGTTGAACAGAACACAGCGCTTCTGTTCTTGGAAGCAAGCTACATACGGGGGGAAGAGTTGCATTCCGGACCTTGCTATCTATTAGGTGCTATTCGGATCCTGGGAGCTGACACGCTCTAGCGGGCTCAGCAAAGGGGGGGCCGTAAGAAAAGCATATTTCAAGCCTTTAGCGGTATTATTCTAACATATTCTACCATATAACGAGACTGGCTGGCAGCTGCAAAATGATTAAATGCCCTGCAGCTCTGCTTCAAGGCTACATTCGGGAGGGAGCCGGGCATTCTTCCTGGCGCTGCCTACGTTTGTGTTTCAACAAACTCTTGTTATCCTCTCGCCCTGCGGCCTTGTCCTTTTCATATACAGACAACAATGTTTTACAGTCGAGCAGTGTAAGCGGAAAATATACTGCGAAGCAATAGGAACAGAAAACACTGAGCAATGGTTAGAAAACAAAATGCCGATTCTTGTTACATCAAAATGGGCGTTCATTGGCAAACTCGAAAACCTATATTCTGTCATATCGTGCATGAGACAGTTGGCCCACGGCCACTAAAATGCGTTTGCGGTCACAAAGTAGAGGTATCCATTTTTCTAGACTGACAAACCCTCCTTTGGCTGTATGCCAAACGTCTCATCTATTTCTTGAAACATCCTCTAGTGATGATGAATCTGAAGTACTTATGTCTGAATTTTGCATGCTATCGTAGACATAATCGTCTTCATCAATATCTATTGCCATCAACTCTTTTACTGCTCTCATCTCATTTGGGTCTGGGTCAGTTGGATCATGAGGTTGTTATTTCTTTGTCATCATATGTATACATCCTTCTGTACATCCCTTAGTTACCTCAGCGCAAACTATGGGTAAACAATGTATACAACAACAGTACATTAGGAATATTCCAAACACCACTATTAATATTGAGATCAACTTCCATCCCCAAGAACGTAGTATTCCCCAAAACCAAGATCCTATTCCCCAGCTCCCTTCTCCAGTAGAGATTTCAGAGCTTGGGACGTGTATTTTCTTTATTGCTTCAAAGATCGTGGGGGAATAGTCATCGACATAAACGCAACATGCTGATCCCACTATTTTGCAAATTCCCCCACGATCAACCAGGATCACATCGAGAGCCATTCTATTTTGCAGCGTCATTAACCTGATTCCTCTTTCTTCCAACGTCATGTTAAATAGTATATCTGTTGTTGTGTTTATTGTATTTTTTAGGATTGTGGACAGTTGCCTTATATTATAGGAGTTCACTATCTGCCCTAAGAATGGAATAAATGATTTTGCTACATCAGTTGCTATTAAAACACCCTCGTCAGTCCTTCTGACTCTAGTTCTGGATAATCTGGCCATGGCTGCTGTTTCTAAGAGGAATACTCCTGGGAACAGTAGCCCTAGGTAACATGTACCTCCCCAGTTTCTGGGCAACCAAGGATATGCTTTCTCTCCACATATAAAATAAACTGGATCACCTACATATACTGGTTCTATTTCCCATTTTAATACCACTGTATTCATGCAGCCAGTATATGTTCCGACTGAAAAAGAGCCTTTCTTTTTTAGACAAAAAGGGACAGTTCTTGGGCTATAATTCACCCTGTAAGATGGGGGAATTGCATCTTTGTCACCTTCTGTTCTTACACGAAACGTCATTACAGATGTTTTTTCTGGTGGGGACAATCTATCTCGTCTATTTTGTCGTGTTATCTTTCGTGTACTTTTCCTCGTGGGCTCTGGGGCTATTACTTGTGCTTTATGGAAAATGGAACAACCCACAGGCTTCATTATTATCTCCTCAAACTCATTCATGTTGGTTCTGTCTAATTGACACATATTACTCTCATTCCATTTCCCATGGAACATTGCACCTAAAGATGCACTACATGCAGAACTTAATGGTAGTGGCTGCACATACCACCCTATTCCTTTCCCAGCATGCTGTGGTAAATGGGCACATACCCAGCAACTTGTTTTCTTCAGAATTGCATGTGTCATGTTCATGATCAATAGCAAAGTGTTATTTCCAAAACCTTCCCTGTGTCTTTCTTCCATTGCGGGCAGGGTATAAGTGATCACCTGAACCAGGCTTTCAGTAGTGGATATATTAATTATTGGTAAAAACATTTCTAATGGGTGTATTGTTTCCACCCACCATAATATTAGGGCTGTCGATATTGGTGCTGCCACGCTCATAAAGCACATTATTATTGTCAGTACCAGCATACAATTTGTTTTACCATGCGTTTTTCTTAAGTTTACAGTCTTTATAATTGACTCATTTTCAGCGGTGGTGGAGCAGGAGGAGGCTGGAACCGGTACCGGCATGCTTCTCGTCATCCTTGTTCTTTCTTATCACAGTTCATTGTGGATATCTCTCTTCGTCGCGCTTGCTCTGATGTTAATAAGTTCAATAGAATTGTCACAGTTCAGTTCTGCCTTTCCTTTTTAGCCTGGATACGATTATTCGTTTTTAGGTGAGATGACTTGTCCTTTCTTATACTGCTCAGAGGACCTTTGATCAGTTATCTTATCGCCTTAGTATCATGTGCGCCCAGCTTGTCCGCTCTGGTTCAGGACACATGTACTGTTAATCAGTTATCTCACTTGCCATAGTACCATGTGCACCCAGTTTGTCCGCTCTGGTTCAGGACACATGTACTTTTTATGATCACACCGAGGAGCCGCGAGTCTTGAATTGTCCGACTTGCACAATTCTCACGCTTCTCTCCTCTACACCTCTGGTTCCTTCTCCGTCCATGAGCTGAACCAGAGGTTGCCATAAACACCAAAAAGAACTGCGGATCACTTTGTCTTCCGAGGCCGCAAGTTGTATCGCCTTGCTCCTGGTATCGTATGATCCGTGAACAGTGCCGGTGCACTTCCAGCCTCAGGCTCAAAGTCAGCCTGTGGCGCTACTGCAGGTGCTGGTGTGCGCCGCGCCAGTGATGCAGATCCGTCTTTTGGCGTGCTGGCAAGTGCTGGTGGGCGCCAAAGGGATACACGATTTGTTTCTGCTGGTATTTGCAAGGCAGATTTTGCGTCGGCCAGCAGTGATGTTGATTCTGCTGGGCAACGTTGGGGCACTCTTTGCCGTTCTCCCTCTTTGGCAATCGTCTCAGGCTTTGTTTCGAGTTTCACTTCTCGTTTTGGCAGATTAGGTGGCTGCTTACTGGCAACAGTTTCTTTCGTTTCTGGGACTGCTGTCTCTTTCCGGTCATCAGTGTCAGGCAAGTCTTTCAGTGCAGTTGGAATCTTCTTGGCATGGGTGGCATGGATCCACGACTTCCTTCCATCCACCCGTATTGCCGTCTGCGTCGCCAAGAGTACTTGATAGGGCACGCGCCACCTGGGTGCTAATGATGACTTTCTTTCAAAATTCTTTAGCAGCACCCGGTCTCCTGGCTCCAGCGCGTGCCCCAGACCGGTATATCTCACTGGTAATGCCTCCTGCACCTGCTGATGAATCAAACGCAATTTCTGCATTAAAAGGCCACAATAAGTACTAAGCACAGGATGTTCTATCTCACTAAGTCGTTTTGGCTGAGGTGCGCACCAAACATTTGCCGGCCTCCCCATCACGATCTCGTACGGGGAGAGCCCAGTTTTAGCCTGTACAGACGTACGCATGCATAATAGTGCTATTGGTAATGCATCCACCCAACTCAACTTGCTTCCCGCACAAATCTTGCTAATCTTTGATTTAAGAATACCGTTGTGCCTCTCCACAAGACCGGCAGAACTCGGATGCCTTGAACGATGGAATCTCTTATCAATCTGAAGACCAGCACATATCTGTAACACCACTGCACCCACAAAATGTGGTCCATTATCAGACCATAGGACACGGAGCAAGCCAAATCTGGAAAAGTACTCCTTCAACATTACTTTTGCCGTGCTCTTTGCTGTGCAGTCCTTCAAGGGATATGCCTCCACCCACTTACTGAATGCACAGATCACCACCAAGACGTATTTTAAGTTTTGGCACCTCTCCATTTCTATGAAATCAAAATGAATCACCTCAAATGGCATAGAGGGCCGGCCAAAACTGCCTGTTGGAGTCACTGTTCCCTTCCCTACATTGCGTTGCAAACACTTGATACAGTTCTGCACCAACCTCTCTGCATTCTTTTTTATGTTTACATTCTGCCAAACTGTAGAAAGGTGCTGTATTATTTTCTTCGCACAGATATGCGTAGGACTGTGGGCCATTGTGACCATTGCAGTCACGTACGAATTTGGCAACATCCAGTTTCTAGTTCCCTTGTCCACCCAACAACCCTCCAGATCCAACTCAGCAGATCCCTATGCCCACCCCTGTATTTCATCGGCCGTAGCTTCGGCCTGCATTTCTTTGACAGTGGCAACTCAATTTTCTATCATACAGGGTACTTCCTCAGTCTGAACCATCATCATTTTGGTATTCAAATCAGTGGCAGTTTGTTTCGCAATTCTGTCTGCAAACGCGTTTTCCTCTCCTACTTTGCATGTTACTTTTTTATGTGCCTCGCATTTCACTATTGCTAGGCGCTTTGGAAACGTGAGTGCAGACAGCAATCGTACAATCAAAAGGCCATGTTGAATTCTGGCGCCATGTGATGTCAAAAACCCTCTCTCAGCCCAGAGTCGACCAAAGTTATGAACCACTCCAAAAGCATACTGACTATCAGTATATATATTCACATTCAAATTTTCAGAAATCTCGCAGGCTCTAGTTAATGCTATTATTTCTTCGGTTTGTACTGAATTATAGGGAATTCTTTTGCTTTCTACAACTCTCTCTAGGGTAGTGATAGCATACACAGCAGTTGTCGTGCCATCTGGTAATTTAAAACATGAGCCGTCACAAAATAACTCCCCAATCCTGCACTTTTTGTGGGATATCACTTAAATCAACTCTCCCCTTGGTTTCTTCCTCAGTGACCATTAAACAATCGCCGGGGGGTGATTCATCCTTCCCAATTTCTTTTATGGTTGGTGGCATTAATTCTGCAGGATTCAAAGGGCTACACCTCATAATTTGGATATGGGGCGCGAACAAGATAATCTCATATCTTGTACCTAGCAGAGGTGAGGTGTTGCGTCTGTGTCCTATTTAATAGAACGTCTATGGCATGTGGCACCATCAAAATTAAAGTGTGCCCCAATACCATCCCTTCCGTTTGTTTCACTGACGCAGGAGCCGCCGCGACAGATCGCAAACATAGTGGTAGTGCGCGCGCTACAGGGTCCAGCACAGAAGAAAAATAGCCGCACAGCCTATTTCTTCCACCTTGTTCCTGTGTCAAAACCGCCAATGCACATCCTTCACTTTCACACACAGATAGTCTAAAAATGTTCTCATAGTTCGGCGTACCCAAAACTGGAGCCGAGCATAATGCAGTTTTCAATCCATCAAATGCTTTGTGACATTCCTCATCCCACTGCAAAGGCATAACCGCATCCTTTCTAGTTAATTTCACCAACGGCTTCACAATTAACGCAAAATTACCAATCCATTGTCGGAAATATGAAGCCATGCCTATTATGGCTCTGACTCCTCTTTGTGTCTTTGGAATAGGCATACAAGAAATACTTTCTATACGTTCTGGCGTTAGTCTTCTCCCTCCTTTTGAAAGTAGGTAGTCCAAATAGGCCACCTCCTTTCGATTATATTGAAATTTCTTCAAACTAGCTTTATGGCCATGTGCCGCTAGGTGTGACAGTAGTAATACAGTGCTTTCTTTACAAATCTCTTCTGTGTCTGCAGCTAGCAATAGATTGTCTATGTATTGCAAGAGTACACAACCCACGGGTAATTCCAGCATGTCTAGCTGCTCCTTCAATGCTCTACTGTAAATACTTGGACTTTCCGTGTAACCTTGGGAAATCCGCGTGAATGTAAATGATCGTCCTCCTAATGTAAACGCGAACAAATATCTGCTGCCCTTGTCCAATGGAATTCTGATGAACGCGTTTTTCAAATCTACTACACTAAAATATTCTGCTGAAACAGGTATCATTGTCAATATTGTAGTGACGTCTGGCACTAGAGGAAATTGTGGATATACTACCTTATTCAATGCGCGTAGATGAATTATGAAACGGTATGGTACCTCATTACCTCCTTTTTTATAAACCGGAAGAATCGGGCTGTTGCATGTACTGCCTGTAATTTCCTCAATTACCCCTAATTTCACCAAATCTGTAACAATACTTTTCAATCCTTTCTCACCTTCAGCCGACATTTTGTATTGGGGTATTCGCGGTAGGGTAACACCTTCTTTCAAAATGATCTTTACTGGCTCTATCTTTAAACATCCTACATCATTGTCATGCATTGCCCATATACTGGTTGGTACTTTACTTAGTTCCCCTGGTAACGCTTCAGACATGAATTCTGACACAGGGGCATCATGTGGCCAAATCGTTAGAAACACTCCGTCTGCCGTGCAATGTATAACGGAACCTAGTTTTTTCAACAAGTTTAATCCCAACAAGTTCTCCCCACAATTTTCTGTTAAAAGGAAAGGACAATGTTCAGTAAATGGTCCTATGGTAACTGGGACTGGTTTGGACACTGGGTTTATGACTGGTGTACCTGCAAACCCTACGGAAATATTCTTTTGCCCTGACAGTGGTATATACGGAACCAAGTGATGGTCTATTGAACACTTCTGTGCTCCTGTATCTACAAGAAAGCGGTGCTCCTCATTTCCGACTCTCATTTCTACGTAGGGTCCTGTCTGATTCACGGGAATAGACACTGGTTCCGACCCCTGTCCCTGGGCTGTCCTATTGGGGAAATAACACATCGTCCGATGTGTAATCATTACTATTAATGTGATACCTGTTTGGCTGTGTATCGAAAACGTTCCCACTCTTTCCTCTATTTCCCCCACTCTGGTTTCCATATTGTTGATTTTGCTGTCCCTGACTCTGGTTTGGGGCATTTTGGTTTTGGCCTTGGTTTTGATTACCTCCGTTATTGTGATGCTGCTGCATACTATTCCTATTTGGTCCATTCGCTCCTGGGTGTCCTCTATGCTGTCTCCTCTGACCAGACCCATTTCTATTCTGTAGATGCGGACATTGCGCTCGCCAATCTCCTTCCTCCTTACAATACGCACACTGATTCGGTCCCACTGTTCCCCCATGCATACTCGAATTACTCCTTCTTTGTGCGTTCCCTCGCCCTCTATTATGTCCTACTACTTGCTCCATTAATACCAGTGTCTTCATTAGACATTCTTTCAAGTCTGCCCCCACCTGTTTTAGCAACGATAATTTGTTCACCATCTCCTTCTGCCCCAGGCGATGGTAACTGCTGCTGTTTATTATGCGACCGCTTTTCCCCCTTCCCAGGTCTCCCGATATCCCTTCTCCTGTACGCAGGTGTAGTAAACATTTTGATAGGTGTAGTAAACATTTCGACATAATCATTATCTAATTCATCTTTAAGCTCACAAAGTCTACATACATGTTCTCTCACTTCTTCATCCCTCTCCCTACAGCGTGCTAATGCATTAAAATCTAACAATCGCTGCGGTGGTAATTTCCCAATTAACTGTTTCCATTTCTCCACCAAATATTCACCCGTGCATTCCAATACTACCTGTCTTTCGTTGCTTCTACGGAAGTCATATATCGAAGCCAATGTTGTCATCCCATCATTCCCGTCTATATATATCTCTGCCTGTTGCTGCAATTCCACCTTCCTTTCTTTGCTGATTGCGCTGCGAGTTATCCTCGTGCACCCCCGTTGGTCAGTCCCGCCTCTTGCCCCCGTGGTTTCAACTTCAACTCCGGGAGGAACGGACAGTACCGAGTCTGTGTCTGAGACGGGAGGTGCGGATGGGACAATGGGAAGAGGGAGTGTCTGTTGTGGGCCTGGTTGGCTAATAGGAAGTGTTACGCATGCAGTCTGTGGCTGTGGGAGGGCTTGAGCTACCGGAGGGGAGCTTGAGCTACGGGCGGGGTCTGGGCAATAGCTCCTGACGTGTCTGGTCTTACTTCTGATCTTGGGCCTTGTTTTGTATGGGTCAATATATTTTCTATCAATTTATCTATGTGTAATTCTCGTTGTGGGTATATCTTTTCTATATTCAACTGGTCACACCTAGCCGCCCTTCTTAGACTCTCAGCCCACTCCTCCTCTTCTTTCTCTTCCGCTACTTCACCTTTCGATTTATGCCTGCGCGCATGCTTTGCTCTGCTTTTAAATCGGAGCATTGCTTCCTTTCTCCAGTCTTTAATAGTCTCAAATGCTGCAGGATGCACTTTCTTTCTTATCAACACCCTTTCCAGGTTGTCTATCCTCGCTATCTCAAAACTACCATTAATTGGCCACTGATGGTCTTGTTGCTTTCTGGTTTGCCTATGCCAAGTCTCACAGAATATTATCGCACCCACTCCATACTTCACATACATCTCATACGCCGGCGTTCCCCCAGGTAGTACAATTTGGCCATCTTCCAAAGATTGTCTACCACAGTGGAAAAACCCTGCTAAGGTGGACAATACCCCAGGCATGTTTCAACCTTCCCCCTGGTTAATCAACCTTACCTAGGGCGTTTGATTTTGCAAAGTCAACTCTTAACCAATATCAGGATCACTTTGAATCGGGGAATGACTCACCTGATAAATCAAGTCGTCTGTATACTGACGCACCAAAGGACGTCGTGTCTGCGTTTCTTGGCTTCCGCCTTGTTTCGGGACCCTCACCTCCTTGTTCACTAGCTAGGCACGTCGATCAGGGACCAGATGTGTGCAGATCTGCAAAGGAGTCTCTCATCACTTTTACAGGGCGCCCGAACACCTCTTGATCCCGGCTTGATCGTCCCGCCCTCGCCGTTCTCCACCTTACTCAATTACAACGTTATACGATGGAACAACTGGGGGAGGGTCCCTGTTCGGGCGCCATCTTGAAAGTGGCCCCTAGGGGACCCTGACGTCTATGGAAACAAGGTGAGTCAACACACACGATAAATACACCAGACACGAGGTTGTATTCCCAAAGCTAGGGTTTATTGCAAAGCAAAAAGTCTCAGTTGGCCAACTCGGTCTCACGCCCCGCGACGTGTATCTCTAGACATCGAGGGACGCAAGAGAGTGAATTACGTACATCAGTTACATATATACAAAATGCATATCAAACAATCAGTTATGACATGTTTAACACCCCCCTTTATTGGGTTTCTTTGAACTTGGTGTGATGATGGACATCTCCGACTACTATGACACCTTCAAACATCTATTCTAGTAACAATTTGCAATTTGTGAGTGCGGAGGCATCTTTCAGTTGTTGAATAGAACACAGCGCTTCTGTTCTTGGAAGCGAGCTACATACAGGGGGAAGAGTTGCATTCCGGACCTTGCTATCTATTAGGTGCTATTCGCGTCCTGGGAGCCGACACGCTCTAGCGGGTTCAGCAAAGGGGGGCCGTAAGAAAAGCATAATTCAAGCCTTTAGCGGTATTATTCTAACATATTCTACCATATAACGAGACTGGCTGGCAGTTGCGAAATGATGAAATGCCCTGCAGCTCTGCTTCAAGGCTAGATTCGGGAGGGAGCCGGGCATTCTTCCTGGCGCTGCCTACGTTTGTGTTTCAAAAAACTCTTGTTATCCTCTCGGCCCTGCGGCCTTGTCCTTTTCACATACAGACAACAATGTTTTACAGTCGAGCAGTGTCAGCGGAAAATATACTGCGAAGCAATAGGAACAGAAAGCAATGAGCAATGGTTAGAAAACAAAATAGCGATTCTTGTTACATCAAAATGGCCGTTCATTGGCAAACTTGAAAACCTATATTCTGTCATATCATGCATGAGACGGTTGGCCCACGGCCACCAAAATGTGTTTGCGGTCACAAAGTAGAGGTATCCATTTTTCTAGACTGACACCTGCACCTCAACACTATGCAGCATGATAATTCCCCATCCCGTCCCATACTTACCCTTATCAGGCTGAGTGTTCACACTACTCTACAATCCCACCACATTGTTCTCTGGCCCTAGATGGCCTTACTCCCAATAACTTCCTCTCACTCTTTAGTAGCATTCTTCCTCTTCCCCCACTTTCCTCCCCCTCCTCTACTCTGCAGTCATTCTCCTGCTCTGGGCATCTTGCACCCTATTCCTCTCCTATGCTATTATTTGTCCTCTCCTACCTTCTCACTCCCCTTCTCTCCTCTGCAATTATTCCTCCTTGCTGATTCTCCTTCCCTCTCACCCTCCTCTTTTCAATTATTAGCCTTTTGCTCTTGCTTTGTTCGCTCTCTCCTCCAACCCCATCCGGATAGCCGCCTTTTACAAACACCCACATCCTCCTGGCAGAGCCCCTTGCCTGATATGCAGCACTACCACACCCCTCTGACCTCCCCAGAGTTTACAGGCTTTGGGTTAGCCTATGGTTCATATTTGTATTCTGACTAGTTGGCTGTTTCCACTTGAGGCCCTGGCCCAGCGTTAATAAGCCAACGCAATACTGGCCGATAATGGCTCATTCTGGCATCTTGATTTATTTTTGCACACAGGAAGGTGAGGCCACTGGAGCTCCGTGGACCTGCTTCCTCTCCTGTGTTCGCACTGCAAAGGATGGAACATTTTGTCTGTGTGGGCACAATCTCAATGGCACTCCTGAATGGTCTGTGATAATATTCTGAAATGTTCCAAACGTTCCAAGCAGATGCTGGTTGATGCTCAGTGCCGGACTGGGTCACTTGTGATCCATTGCTGTTCCACTTGCATTTTGATCCCTCAAGCATATATATTTATTTTTCTAAGGTTTTCACAATGGTGGGCATGTTATGGGCCTGTCAATGTGAAATGTGCTGCCAGTATGCCCTGGGGTATTGGGGGCCTATCATAGCTCCCAACCTCAGGTTATGGATGAGGGTAGCCAGTGAATCATTTGCACTGTAGCACATTTCCCTGGAAATGTGTAGGTCACATAGTGGACAATGTGACCTGCACCTTTTTCAGAATCCTTGGCTCTTTAAGTGCCCAGCTCTGTGAAGCCTTTCATAGAGGAGTGCCGGGATCGCACTCATAGCAATGACCTGGCCAGTGCATGATTTGCACTGCAGCACAGCCCCCTGGAAATGTGCAAGTCACCTTTGTGTCCAAGGTAACCTCTGCATTTCCAAATTTTGGGCATAAAAACAAGCTTACACTGTGCACTATTCTTTGAGGATCTGGGCCTTAGACTTTTTGTTTTCTCATTCAATTCCGAATGATTTGGTGGTGCACACCGCCACTGTGTGTTGAATAGCTAATGCATTTCTTTTGCCCCATCAGCCCCAAAATGTATCCCAAGAAGTTGGGTGCCGTCTAGCAGCTTAGCGGTACGAACAGTAAAACCTTAGAAAACATTGGCCAGCTTGCACACAAAATGCAAGCCCCCTTCATGGACCTTGTCAACGAGGATAAGGAGGCTTATAAGAAGATCTTGCAAATAGGACTTGACACAGACAAGTGTGTGGCTGGATCTAAGGGTACAAGTGCTGTGCATCTTGTGGATGAAGGCATCAAGTTTTGCCCCAGATGTCTATGCAAAGCTTCTGGACATGCACTAGGATGCGCACAGTCTTTATGGAGCCAAAGCTGATGATTTTTTTTAGAAAACCTCAAGACTAGTAGGGCCACTACAAAGTTGGTGGAATGATTGATTGAAACAGGTCAAGCCTCCTCTTCCTATTTAAGGGGTCATACTTTTTGCACCATACACCTCTCTCACACCAATTGACAGCGGACTGATATGATAGAGCTGCAATCAGCCTCACCATCAGCATTACATTTGGCTTTTCAATGGTTGACGGCTAGCCAAGTTGAGGCTTCTACCTCCTTAGTTCTAACCACAGCAGCGTTTGTTGTGCTTGATCACGACATTCTATTGTTGCGATTTGCTCATGATCTTAACCATGACCACCTAGGATCATGCAGTGAGTCCCTCAGGGAGCATGCATGTCCCCCCTACTTTCAAATTTTACATAAAACCCCTCTATGACCTTCTGTGTAACAACGTGGTCCAATTTCTAATTCATGCTGATAACACCCAGATGTTGTGTACGTTGTCTGGTGATATAGTGTAAGACACCAACTACATTAATAACATCTTTAATGTCATCATTCTATGGATGAGGGACAACTGGTTATGTCTGAATGACCCACAGACAGAACTATTACTGTTGGCAGCTCAGAATACCATCAAGAAGCTTGGAAATTCATAAGACACATAGGGCCTCATTGCGAGTGTGCCGGTCTGGTAAAAAAGCTGGTAAAATGGCTGGTAATACTGTATCTAGCATTTTTACCGGAACTGCACACTCCGAGTTTGCCAGTAGGGGCAGTGAACTATTGGCAGGCCTGACCTGCCAGGAGTTCAGGCTCCTACCGGCAAATAATTGCCCCAATCTTACCAGTGCCAGTGATTGGGGCATTTCCATTCCATGGAGTCCTTTGGAACTCCATGGAATGGGAACTTACCACCGTTGCCCGCAGCCGTAATATCCCGGTAACACCGGGATATCGGGTGCCGGTAACAGTAAGGTGAGTTTGCCAGTAACCTGCCAGTACTACCAGCGGGTTACCGGCAAACTCGTAATGAGGCCCATGTCCTGAAACACTGGTACCATCCTGATATTGAGGAAAGCTAAATCCGTTGGCACATATCTCAATACCAGGAGGAATATGAATGCTCAGGTCTTAGACACTGTTAGTTCTTCTCATTACTAGCCCTGGCTGCTTCGTCAGATTAAACCCTTCATATCGAACTCTAATGCTGCTGCTGTGGCTACGGCTGTCATTGGGAGTAAGTTGGATTATGGCAATGCACTGATTGTTGGGGCACCGGCATGTGATGTTGCTAGGCTCCAGGTGGTGCAGAACACAGCTTCTTGGATTGTGGCTAATGTGGCCTGAAGATCTCATATCTCTCCAACATTAAAAAGTCTTCATTGGCTGCCAGTTCTGCAGCGGATTAATTTTATTAAAGCTATGACCATTACACATAAATGTATTCATGGTGAAGCTCCTGCCTATCTCAAAGCATGACTGTGGTCGTATAAACCATCCTGCTTTCTCCGCTCCAGTTTGCAGCAACTGTTAACAAAGAAACGTTTCAAGCGCAGCCATGTGGGCGGCAGATATTTTTCAGCTTCTTGCTCCAACACAAATGAATATGCTACCACTGTGTTTGCGGCTTGATCCCATTCTGGTGTCCTTTAGGTAAATCTGTAAACATTTTTCTTTAGAGAATCCTTCACTTAGTTTTTATGTTGTTGCTGATTCTGATTTCTTGGTTGCTGGACTAGCTTTCCTGTCTTTTATGTTCTGTTAATGATGTCGTTATAGCACAGTGACACCTTTGGGCTTAAGGGCTTTATAAATAAATACATACAAAATATCAAATAAACACAGTCCCCGCTGCAAAACTCCTTTTTCTGTTGGTGCTTCCTCCATTTAATACCAGTAATGACAGGCTGTCAGATTTCCAGCACCTCTGATGCTTAGGCCTTGTAGGATATTACAAGGGGCCATTGTCTGCTGTTCCTTCAGATGCTCCCAGACAAGCCTCTTTCTCTTCCAATGCCTCCCATAAGCCTTCTTGTTTGTTATTATTATTATTATTATTGTTATGTGGGAATTTATTGAGCGCAGAACTAGCAGTGAGAAGCAACAGAACGATGTACAAGCCATTCTGAAAGTACACTTTAAGCGAAGCAGAGATACAAGGGAATGTGGAGCCAACAGTGGGGGCGGGGAGAGCAGTCAATTTGACAGCAAAGGGTCTACAAGCAACCAGGTTGGGAAACAAGGTGGAGCAGATCGCCCTGACTCCGTGTAGCTGGGGAGTGGAGTGTTTGTGGACCTAGGTTTTAGGGAGGAGCCATTCCTTGAAGACAAGGGTCTTGAGCTCCTTCCTGACATGTAGAAGGGATGGAGCAAGTCTTGTCTTGACAAGGAGAAGGTTTCAGATTCTGGGGGGTTAGACAAAGAAGGTCTATCTTCTGGTTCTGGTTCTTTCTTTCCTGCCCCATCAGAGTTCAGGTTTGCACATAATCTTTCTTCTGATGGATCATAGACTGCAGGAGATGCTGAGCTTGTCAGTGAGGTAGTTTGGAGACTTGAGAGCGATGGCCTTGTACATGATGCAGCAGGATTTAATGGTGATACATGCTTGCGGTTTGATAAGGATTGGGCGATGTGGTTGAATTTGCGGAGTCCTTTGATGATTCATGCTGCAGCATGTAGGACACATCTCAGAAGCTGCCAAGGTATACTCCATAAGGGTATTGCAACCATCTAGGTGGGAGAGAACAAAGGCTTGGACAGCAAATCTGAAGTTGTTTGCTGGGATCAAGGGCTTGATTTTCTGCATGAGAGAAAGTTGGTGCCACACTGTTTGTGTCTTCCTTCCTAGGTGTTCCTTGAAGGAGCGGTGTCTGTGTATGTAGAACCCAACACACGTGACGTAGGTGGCCAGCTAGGGTGTGAAGCTCTTGAGGTTCATAGCATAGAGCCATGTCTGGATGTCAGGGCGTTTGGTGTTTTTGGCCAGCAGTATGAATTCGGTCTTGAAGGGGTTGAGCTTCAGGTTAGCAGTGAACATCCAGAACTGAATCAATGTTAGGCTGGCCTTGAGCCTGTGAATGTCTGCCATAGAGACCATCTTGAGGTAGAGCTGTGTATAATCATCTGTGTATTGGTGTTTGTGCATGTTCCATGGAGCCAGGAGGGTTCAGACAGATTCCATGTAAAGATTGGCGATCAAAGTGGATAGTATGGATCCTTCCAGGGTTGCACAGAATGGGTAACATGGACGATCAAGAGAAATCAATTTGGACAAATTAGTGGTAGCTAGCATGGTATGATTTGAACCAGCTGAGGGCGGTCCCGCTGATTCACATGCAACGATCAAGAATGCCAGTAAGTGCCCTTTGGCCTACTGAGAACCAGGATGCACGGATGGCCATTGTTGTGAATATTAGGGGCATCGTCGATCACCTTCCTGGTAACTGTTTCTGTGCTGCATCTGGGTCTGAAACCAGATTGATAGGACTGAAGGAGGTTGTTGGTGTCGATGTGTGGCAGACTTGCATGGCTACTGCTTTCTCAAGGTTCTTACCTAGGGGGTGAAGATTGGTGATGTAGCGATAGTTGCTGAGGTCATATTGGTCCAGTGTTGGTTTCTTGAGAAGCAGGAGCGTTTGTTCTGCCTTGACAGTCGAGGGGGAAGGTGACTTGAATGAGGGAGCTGTTGATGATTGCCAGGTAAGGGAAGAGAGCTTCAGTCATATGGATCTTGAGTACAGAGGCAGGGAGGATGATGTTTGCATATGATGTTGCCTTGAGTAATGCTATGGAGGCAGTCAGGGGTACCATTGTGAGTGTCTTGAAAGTTGTCCAGGCAGTGATGGTTAGTGTCTATGTGCTGGTGAATCCTGCTGATCTTGTTGATGAAGAAAGTTGATAACCGTAGATTTTATGATGGAGTGGGGTACAGGTGGGTCAGACAAAGGGTTGTGCAATGCTTGATGACTTTAAAGAGGACTCTGCTTTTGTTGTTGACCTTGACTATCATGTTCCGGTAGTAGGTGGTCTTGACAATGGTGATCAGTTGTCTGTGCCTAGCCC
Organism: Ambystoma mexicanum; assembly: GCF_040938575.1. Classification (NCBI taxonomy): domain Eukaryota; kingdom Metazoa; phylum Chordata; class Amphibia; order Caudata; family Ambystomatidae; genus Ambystoma; species Ambystoma mexicanum. Next base: position 563,449,506 of record NC_090931.1, read on the forward strand.
CAAGTCCGTTGAGCAGAGCGAGGTTGAATGCGCTGCAGGATTGTTGCCAAGTCGTTTCTTGTTTTCTGATGGTTCTTTTGTTGATGTTGAGTTCTTGAGTGTACCAAGGTGCAGAAGGTTCAGTCTTGAGAATTCTTTGTTTCACCAAAGCACGTGGTTGAAGTTGGTTGCGAGGATGGTGTTGAGTTCTTGAAGAAGCAAGTTGCAGTCTTGGTTTGTCTGAGGTAGATCGGCCCATCTGAGGTGGAGGTTGGCATGATCGTCCATGAGAGCTTCCACTTAGAAGTTCTTGAATGATCCGAAGGCTTGTTTGCTGAGCTTCTGATGGGTTTGCTTGTCTGGGATGATGTGACTAATGTTGAAGGGGATTGCCAGTTGGTCCAACCAATCGAGTGGGATTGGAGAGCTGTGACAAAGGATGGGTGGGGCAGTGATGATGAGGTCACCTTTGTGTGTTTTGGGTCTTTCATGTGCAGCGTGAGGTTCAGAATGTCAAGGATGAAGTGTAGATCTTCCTCCATGGATGGAGTTGATGGGTTAGCAGGGATGTTGAAGTCAGAGATGAAGATGTTGGCATGCATGAGAGACATGGGCCCTGATTACGAGGTTGCCAGTAGGCCGATGGTAGAACCAGTGCCCTACTGGTGACCTCGGCTTACCGTTTCCGCTGCCTGATATCCCAACAATACTGGGATATTACCGGCGGCAGTGGAACGGTAAGTTCCCATTCCCGTGGATAGGACTACACGGCAATGGGAACACTGAAGCACCAGCACCGTTAGTTATGGCGCTGGTGTTTCAGTGAATTATCTGCCGGCAGTGGCCTGCTCTACCGGCAAGCTGAAGTAAATTACTCTATTGTAATTTACTTCAACAGCATTACTTTTTGTGCAAGTTAATATGTACATGTGTTTTGAGGGTTAGAGGTTATGGAGGTGGGAGGGGTGGGGGTGGTAGTGGTGGGCTAGGGCACTATGGGCGACCTCCATTTAAAATAAAATAAAAAAACATAATGCTGTCGAATTAAATTACAACATAGTAATTTGCTTCAGTAAAACAATGCAGACCCCCTCACATCCCAAAACGGTAGGGGGACGCTTGATGCATCATTCTGCAAAATGGCACAGCATTGCTATGGATGCATGGATAAGACAGATGGTCAGCTAAGGGCACTGCCTTCCTTTGCTCAAGCTCCTTTTGCCCTGTCTTCCCCTACCTCTCCCATTCCAGGATCAAGGGTCCAGATCTGCTACTCCAGCAGGAGATTATTTCCCTGCTGGAGAAAGGTGAATTAGAGTCAATGCCTTGAACAGAGAGGAACCAGAGGTGGTACTCCCACTACCTGTTATCGAAGAAAGACGGAGGGCTGCCACCCATCTTGGACCTCAGGTGCTTGAACAAGTTCCTCAGGAAAGACAAATGGAAGATGGTAGCACTTTTGGAGATACTTCATGCTCTGGAGCTCCAGGATTGATTGGTGTCACTCAACCTGCAGGATGCTTTCTTCTGTGTGCCTATGCATCCCAAGCACACAGTACCAGAGGTTTGTTATAGGCAGTTTCCACTATCAGTTCCGGGCGTTGCTGTTAGGGCTTACCTCCGCCTCAAGGGTCTTCACCAAATTGTTGTCGGTGGTGACTGCCATTCTAGAGAGATTCATGCCTTCCCTTATCTGGACGATTGGCTGATCAGAGCCCACTCCCAGGGGCAGGAACATCTAAGGCCCACTTGCCAATTTCTACACAAGCTGGGCTTCTCCCTTAACTTCAATAAGTCTCAAAAGACATCTTCACAAATGCTCAAATTCATCAGTGGGGTCCTGGAGTCTTCCTTGCTAAAGGCTTTCACACCTGATGACAGAGATTTGCACATCCAGCAGATGGTAGCCAAATTCCAGAACACCCACACCTTGCCAGACCTGGACTTTCTACAGCTGCTGGGCTCATAGCATGCTGCATCTTCCATTGTGATACAGACTAGACTGAGAATTAGGTCCCTTCAGTGGGTCCTCAGATCTCAGTGGTCACAGTTCTCAGACAGCATGCCAAACCTCCTACAGGTCCTGATCAAGGACTCGCAGGATCGCCACTGGTGGACTAGCGGAGATAACTTGATGGTGGGAGAAAGTGGCTGGCAATGTGGTCGGGGCAACGGTTATTATAGAGCCTCCTTTGAACAGCTGGGGCGCACACCTGAACAAGCTTTCAGTGAGCGGGTTGTGGTCCCCGACGGAGATGAACCTCCACATAAATCTTTTTAAGCTATGGACTATCAGACTGGCGCTGATGACTTTTTGCCTTTGATACAGGGGAAAACTGCCTTGATTGTGATGAACAACACAGTGGCCATGCACTACCTCAACAAGAGAGGGGCGTAAGCTCACTACCACTTTGCAGGGAGGCAATGCAGCTCTGGCTTTGGGCATTACGGAACAGGATCTATTTTTTAGTTGTTCACTGAGCCATGAAAGAGGACACAGTGGCAGACAAATTAGAAGGTCTTTGTGGAGATCTTCATCCTCTGGGGACCCCCTAAGGTCGATCTGTGTGCATCCAGTTTGGATAGGAAGTGCGAGCTGTTCTTCTCCAGGGAATTCCTATCAAGAGGAGCACTGGGGGATGCATTTGTGGTGAACTGTAACTTTCCACTTCTATACCTGTTCAGACCAATTTCTGTCATCTACCATGTCAACATGAGGTTGAGAATGTTTGTAACAACCATAATCCGGTTCACTTAGGATTGGGCCAAGAGGACGTGGTACCCAGAACTTCTGAACTTGGTTATCTGCTCCCAAACAACATATTTTGAAGAGGGTGTACTTACTCTCACAATCTACACACTTGGCGAGGATGAAGTATAGAGACAGGTCTCCCCGTAGCCATCATGGAGGTGTTATTTTCGGCCAGAAGACCAGCAACTAAGGCTCTTTACCACTGTCAATGGAAGACAGTTTGCAGCTCGTGCAGGGTCAAGGACTGGGATTTACACCTGCGTCAAAGGTTACTTAGTGGCCCTTTCCATTTTTAAGCGCATGCCTGACCAGGGCTCCTACTTTAGTCTGCCCATTGTACTGTAATCCTGTAGTCCTTTTGTGGGCCGGTTTGGGACTTGAATTTGGTCCTAACATTTCTATTGGGAGCACCATTTGAGCCAATGCATATTGACCTCTCAGGCTCGTTACATGGAAACCCATTTTTTGTGGTAATCACTTCTGCGTGCAAAGTGTGTCCGCTACAAGTGCTTTCTTGCAAACTGCCCTTTACTGTTTTCTGGAAGGACAAGGTGATGCCAAGAGTACATCCATCTTTCCTCCCTCCTGTGGTGGTCGAATTCCATTTGACTTAAAAAAAATCTGCAAGGAGCTGGCCAATCCTTCTGCAGTCTCTACCTCTCCTGTTCCCTCCCAGACCCTCTATGCGGCTCTGGGTTCTCACTTCAATACCAAAACTCAGGACATCCTGTCCTCGGTCTCCTCTTCCTCTCTCGGCCCCCCCTCCGGCCGCATCTCCCTCTCCTCCTCCTTTCTCCTCTTTCTCTCTGACAACACCTGACAATGTTTCTAGACTAGTCCGATCTATGAAGGTGTCGTCCAAACAGGTGCTCCCCTGCTCCTCCAGAACCCTCAAGGACCACATTGACACGCTTGCTCCAGCCTTGGCCTATTTCTGCAATCACTCTTTCACCACTGGTTCCTTCCCCTCTCTCCTCAAGCACTCCCTTGTGCACCTCCTCCTTAAAAAGCCTTCTGTCTACCATACCTATCCTGCAAACTATCGCTTGATGTCTATCACTCCTTTCCTGGGCAAACTGTTGGAAAAGCTGGCCATCTCCCAGCTTGCTCTCCACACTGAATCTGTTGGTTGTCTCCATGACCATCAGTCTGGCTTCAAAGCAGCTAGAGGCACAGAAACTGCTCTCTTGAACACCCGTGAAGATCTGCTCTACGATCTTGATTCTAGCCTTTCTTCTGTCCTCACCCTCCTTGACCTTTCCTCTGCTTTTGACACGGTCAATCACGCCATCCTGATCAATGGACTCTACGAGTACCTGGCCATCACAGATCAGGTCCAGGAGTGGTTAACCTCCTTCCTCCTGGACCTACCCTCCAATGTCCAACTTGGGTCATTTCTCTCCACCATCTCTCTTCCCACATGTGGTGTTCCCAGGGCTCTATCCTCTCACCCTGGCGCTTCAATGTCTACTTGGCCCCTTTGGCCCACCTGATCTCCTCAGTGTTATGTGGATGACACCCAGCTGTCTTGCAGGCTACAATTGTCCTCTTCTCTCCTGCACATTCCTGACTGTCTATCCGTGATTCAGGAGGATTGGTGTGTCTCCAACAATCTCTGCCTTAATGCAAGTAAAAAAGAGATCCTTCTCATTGGGACCTCTACTCCCGCTTTCCCTCTCTCACTCTGGCCGCCCTCTCTGGGCCTTCTTCATTTGCTTTCCTGTGAGGAAACAAAACCTTGGTGTCAACTTCGATCCCACTCTCTCCTTCTCTCCTCACATCACAGACCTTGCCAAAAAGGCCCACTACCATTGCACCCCCTCATAGGTATTCTTCCTTTTCTTACTTCCCCCAGAAGCTCACTGTATCCAGAGCTCCGGTTCTCTCTAGGCTGTACCACTGCAACAGGCTCTTTTTCAGTCTGCCTTCCACTACTCTCCACCCTCTGCAACTAATCCCGAACAGGACTGCAAGACTTATCTTTGACCTCAAGTCCAGGGACCATATCCCTCCAGCCCTGAAATCGCTCAACTGGCTCCCAGTGGGTGCAAGTATCAGGTTTAAGACCCTCTGCATCGTCCAAAAGGCTTTCTGGGGCCATGGCCCGCACTATATCCAACTCTCTCTTCCAACATACCTTTCTTCTCGAGCCCTTCGCTCAGCTACCTCCAATTCTCTGAGAGTCAGACACTTCTCCAAGCAGAGAGTGGGGGGTAGATCTCTCTCCTCTGCAGGTGCCTCCCTCTGGAATGGCCTCCATGCCCATTTCAAACTTGAGCCGGACCACCTGAAGTTTCGGGAAGCTGCTCAGGACATCCCTTTTCACCTCTGCTCTCTCTCTCTCTCTCTCTCTCTCTCTCTCTCTCTCCCACCCACCCCCCCCTGCCAACTCGCCTGTCTGCCGCGCCAACTGATTGCTTGGCTTCCCCCAGAACCTCACTGGGTACCAGGCTCCTCCACAATCAGTCTCCCCTACACTGCCTCTGGGCCTATTTCCCAATTAGGGGCTGTAACCGTAACCTCTACAGCCCCCTGCCTCCTTGCACTTACCCAGAGCCACGCTGCCCTGATTGCACTTCCCCTTTCCCTTTCCCTTGCACTTCACCCTGCACTTTTTTTGCACTGTCGCACGTGCACGGTCTGAATGACACAAGGCCTAGTAAGATCGCTTGTCTTGTCCTCCCCTGTCTCCCCCTTTGCCTTGTCGCACCTAGAAACACTTGTGTACATGCGCATTATCACTTGCCTAGGAAGAGGAAATATTGCATAGACTGGATCCCAAAAGGGCACTCAGCTTTTAAATTGCAAGAACAAGTCAATTCAGGGAGGAAGACCAACTATTTGTTGGCTATACCAGTCCAAGGTTTGGGAAATCCGTCTAAAAGAAAACATTGTCGAGATGGATCATTTTGTCCATTTGAGTGCTACAGTATAGCTTGCTGGTAGAGGTATTCCAGAGGGATTCAGGGTTCCCTCTACCAAAAGAGTGGCGACTTTTGAACGCTCCAGAGAGGAGTTGCAAATCTGGACATATGCCAGGTGGTGACATGGTCATCTGTGCATTCTTTCCCCAAACACTATTGTTTGGACACTTCATCAGGCCATGATGTGTGCAGTATTACAGGAGGTCTTAAAATGAGACTGCAATGGGGGTTTGCTTGAGGACACAATACAGTAAAGAAACAAATTAGTTACCCCAGGTAATGTTCTTTACGATGGAAGTTCCTCAAATGGATTCCTCATCACCCGCCCATCCTGCTCCACAATAAGAAGAGCTACTTCTTATAAGTCTCTCCTTCATTGCCATTCCTGGCTATAATGAATAAAAGGATGAATCCTTAAAGAGTACTAAACAAAATTCAGCAACACGGCCGAACACAGGGAAAAAATGAGTAAACAGAAGTCATAGGACGCAATGCGGCCTAGTAGTATTGGCATTATGTCTGGCAGAGAAACTGAAGTACCGCAATGTTGGTGCCACACAGCGCTTCCTTGTTGCGAAAGGTTTCAGAAATCTGCTGCTGCAGGAGAATATTTCTAAGATGGGGAATCCGTGGTAAGAACATCCATCAGAAAGAACTTAACCGGAGGTAAGTAATGTGTTTTTCAGTGCCAGGTGAGCTCTCACCTTCACTAGTCTGACTCAGGCGTTTTGGGACAACCCACTGCTGGTTCTGTTTGGCAGTTTGGCAGACTCCTTTGTTATCAACCATGGGCACTTGCCAATGCATACGTTTACCTGTAAATGTCCACAGCCCCTTTAGTACCCTTTATAGGCACTGGGTCTTTCCCACTGGTACTGAATCTTCTAGGCCCACTAGTTCTGACTGGCCATGGATTCTATGGCTCATGGAACGTCCACAGCAACCTGATAGGGGTTCATGGCAAAGGTTTTCCAGTAAGATGGGCAGGTCTACAATTACTTTCTGTCCTTCTGTTCCCAGTGATGTGCAGGGGGCTCAGGGTTAGCTGCTCCAAACCTGTCAATCAGTCCAGTGGAAAAACAGGGTGACTGTTCTTTGCAGAATCAGCATGTTCCAGGGAAAGCGTGCACAGTATTTTCCACTCCCCTAATCCCCTATGCCTGAGGTTTTCAGTTACTGGAGGTGGAATTCCCCATCTTATCCTTACTTCAGCCGTTGCTATCCTCAAGCTGATAAGGGGCCATCTGGCCAGCCCTGGGAGGTGACACCTGCCGCACAGTTTGCCTTCTAACTTTGTACAACCTTCATCAGAGCGCATAAGCCCTCCAGCCCCCAGCTATAAGTCTAGAGGGCCCAGCTCAGTAACCCTGTGCGGGATGCCTTCTTTGAGAGAAGTTCCATCAGTCTTGTCCCATCAAAACGTGTTAGAGACTGCCTTCTGTTTATGACAAGTAAACATCTAGGACTTATGATTGATTGTTAGGCAACATGTTTAGCCTTAATAAAAACTGTGCTTTCGGATCAAATCATTTATACTTAATTAGACTCCAGATTCTTTTTCAACATACCAAATTCTGTACACAATTCTAAAATGAAAGTTGTAGCCTGCTGCCTACAGGCTATACACATTTCACATTATTCTCAATTTGTCACAATCTGGCCATTGGGCCTGCTAGAACCACAGGGGGCATTGTGCTTCGTACCACATAGCAACAAACAGTGTAGGCTAAGAGGAATAATATTTCCTCCTTCCTTTGCCTCTTGAAATCCCTTCGGCCAGTTACTGCAGGCTTGAAAGCCTAGCACTTAAGGCAAATCTATGTTTGTACTTTAATAAAAAAAAAAAAACTGCCTTCAAATACACATTATAAAGGGCTTTGGCATCCCTCTGTCTCAGAGTACTGGGAATAATGGGTGTCTTCAAGCAAGGATTGTCATTTCTGAGAAACAAAGTACGCCTGCTAGTCTCTTTGTGTTCTCAGTTGAGTCCATAGAGAGTAAACATGACCAAATAATTGCAAAACACCTGAAGGAACACAGAGGACAAGTGGAATCTCTCCCAGGGGTATTTCCCAGAGCCATATTTTTGCTTCCAGGCTGAACCCGAAGTACAGGCTACATGTCTCTACAGAGTTCCCCATCAAAGGACTCTGGATGATGCTCTGGTTGTGAACTTGGCATTTGATCTCCTTCATGTATGCTCTCTGATCCCCTGCTGTTGTTGAGATGCCTGCTGTGCTCAAATCCACCATGATGATCTCTCTGAACTGTGCCCCGAGGATGTGGCACCCAGAACTTGATCTGCTATGCTTGGAGACTTCCTTCAGTGGTGCTTCACCCGCATGTCAATAGCCTCCATGGCTGTTGAGAGGTTAAAGTACAGACTGGGAACGCTCTCATGGAGTTATGATGATTATTTCCCCCAGGAGACGGGCTACGTAATTCATTGACACATGCTGCTGGAGGACGTTCACATGTTGGTGCTTAAAGAACGGTATTGACCGGTAAGCACACCCTATGTCATCGATTTCAGTTTTTATTAGGCCTCACCAAAGGGGGCATTCAAATCGGCACAGTCAAAAAGGTTCCTATTTTTCGATGTATGCTTTCCAAGCATAGTGATGCACTTCCTGCGAGGTTTGACTAATGTTTTCCCACAAGTCCTCAGCGAGCCCCAGCTATGAAAGGTTATTTAACCAATATTATAAAGGAGTTGTTGTCTCTACCACCAGCCCCTATATTTCACCTGGTTGGCATTCCGGCTCATCCTGCCCCAGTGACAGCAGCAGTTCCCACGGCATTAGAGGTCCGCTTGGAACCAGTGGGGCCTCCTCCCTAACTAGTGGCCACCTATCGATCTACCTGCATCTTTGCTGTCTCTGTAGCAGGGCCACCTCCACCAGACCTTGTGGGCTCCTACCCTTCAGATGACCACCAGGGGGAGGATAGTGCAGAAGAAGCCGATGAAGATATGCCTTCCTATGCTCGTTCATTCATCATGATCCTGGGTGCCTTAGATTTCCTTCAGATCACTGTGCCAGAGTCACCCCCAGGTAGACCCAGGAGTTCTCACAGCCTTGGTGGCCTTGATAAACACTGGCAGATCATTGGTCCTAGTTTAGAAAAAAGGGCTGGCAGAAGCCATGATATTGTGGCCAAAGCATAATTTGTCTCTTGTGGTAAATACAAGGACAGATGCCCTACAGACTTGCCTTTCATTGCACCTACAGACCTATCCTCAGCGGTGGCCATCTTGCTTTCCAAGGTTGCTTCTGGTTCACTATTGTCTGTTCTTGGAAAGGAGGGCAAGCTTGATGAGAAAACAAAACAGATGCGTCCCTCCAGTTCCTATATACTAACTCAGATGCTGCAGGAGGAGTTGTCAGAGTTTGAGCAGTTGTCTCTGATAACTATGGTGTTTCAGTCGTATTGGCTGAGGCTCATTCACTGGCACAGGGCTTGCTTGAGTCACCAACATATCACATGGATACTTCGATACTTCGGCCAGCGGCATGGTGATCGGGGATTGGGGTTAGAAGTGTGTGGCGGAAATGTTTGAGGGACAAAAGACTGAACGTTATTTTTCCGAAAATAGCTTTCGGTCTTTTCTATCCTGAACATTTCCGACTTGGCCACCCCAAATCCCCCACACACTTACCTTGAGGCAGCACAGCCGACTCGCTGTGTCCCTGCAACACCTGTTCCCTTTCACTTCCGTGATCGGGAACCAGCAACACACAGCTTCCATTACCTTTTTAAAATGTAACTTTTTACTTTATTTTACTTTTTACGGATTCGGCTGCGGGGGACAACCCCTGCAACACCCGCTCACAGTATAGTGAACAAAGGTGCAGGGGATTCCCCCGCAGCCCCTTCAGCCCTGGCCACCGAATAGGGGATTTGGTCGAGCTTTTCGGCCGTTCAGAATTTTCAACGGCCGAAATTTGGACAAGTCTCCCATTCGGTCTTTTTTTGGGTGCTTTTTGGACATTTCCGTGATCAGTCGCCACTCGCCACCAGGCCTACATGAAGGCCACCACATTCAATATAGATATTCAAGACAGGTTCCTGGACCTTCAGTTTGAGGATTCAGACCTTCAGAGGTTTCATGTCCTTTGAAGTATTCACAGGTTTTCAGGGAAGGAGAGTGACAGATAGTGACAAGACGACTGTTCTGCCTCCCAGCACTGCCAAAAGCAGCAGAGAACTGCCCCACCGGGGTTATTTCAGGGTTCCTAAACAAATGCTTGTGAACCCAAGTCTAAACAGTGACCGGCTTACCTGCCCCCTTTCTACTCTGGTGGGGGGAGGGGGAATATCGTGCCACCTGGGCACTTGGAGGGCATTTTCAGATCCAAAGGTCGTCTCAGTGGCCAGGTGGGGATTTTCCCTTCCTGTCCCACCGTCTCCTCCCTCTGGCCGTCCTCTTTTTAAGGCATGCTCTCTCTTTCTCTCTCTCTCTCTCTCTCTCTCTCTCTCTCATTCTCATTCTCTCTCTCTCTCTCTCACACGCTCTCTTTCTCTCTCTCTCTCTCTCTCTACATCTCTATCTCTCACTCTCTAAATGTGCGGAAAGTTCTGTCTCTTCGGGTGGTGGAAGAAGTCCCTAACAAGCAAAGGTGCTAGGATTCTTTTCCCGGCTCTTTATGTTGCCCAAGAACACCGCCCTGGATATTTCTTTCTTCATTCTTTTCCTTCGTATAGAGAGGTTCATTGTGATCATGTTTGTGCAGATCCAGGCCATCCTTTAGCCATGGAACTGACTCAGTGCAGTGGATTTGAGGGGCACCTATCTACATGTGTGTATCTAAAAGTCTCACTGCCTCTTCCTGCACTTCTGGCTCACCAGCAGGTAATTCCAGTCCCCTCTCTTCCCATTCAGCTTAAGTGCGGCCCCTGCGGTCTTCACCAAGATGATCTCAGCTGTTACAGACTTCTTAAGGTTGAATGTTGTCCACATATACACATATCTGAACGACTGGCTAGCTCGAGCGCCCAAATCTTAGGAGACAGCTGACTCCCTTTGCCCGCTTCTGGAATTCCTCCTTCCCCCGGGACCCACTGTGAACACACTGAATTCTTCTTTGACAGCTTCCCACATCCTGACGTTCAATGGTGTCCTGTGGGAAACCAGAGTGGCCCAAGTGTTTTCGTGACTGAGAGGATTCAGGATGTGGCATGTACGTGCAACTTCTTCTTTACTCGTCATTCAGCCATAGCATATTGGTTCCAGTGTATCTTGGGCCTGATGGCTTCCTCTGTCCTCTTGATGCCTCATGGCAGCCGCAAACAATGGAGAATTCTTCTGTCCTTGTCTGGGGGTGGCTCTTAACAGTCTGAAGGCATGCCCGTTGGTCTGAAGAGCAACACAGCCTCCACATAAAACAGGCGATCTTAAACACACTGAAGTCTTTTCTTGGCCCTTGGCTAAAGTCCTGCCAACAACACCATGGAACTGCTCTAGGTGAACAAACAGATGGCTCCAAGTACCCTCCCTGGCCCTTGATCCATACATCAGCAGTTGCACATACAAGCCCTTCATCTTACGCCAAAGTCAAACCAAGAGGCTAACTTTCTCAGCAGGTTAGGTGGCTTCAATCACAAATGAGAGCTCTTTCCTCCAGTGTTTTCACAACATGGCATTCACCTTCGGTGGATGTTTTCGCAATCCAACAGAATGCTAGATGCCTCTGATTAGCTTTTATTAGGTGTGCAGTAATCACTATGGTGAGTAGCTTTTACTTACATCAGCTGTGAGTCCTGTTGGTGACTGGCAGAATTTTGCTACCCTATTCGTCCCTGTTGCAGCTCTATGCTGAACAAGAAACTGTTCAGTGTGAGAGCTGTTATGGCCTATGTAGGAGGGCGAGGGAGCTGATTGTGACATTCTCTGATGTCTAGTAGGTGACTGCAATACACATTTCTGAGGCCCAGATGTCTTGTCTGAAAAGTGTAGTTTGATGTTCACTGGAACTCTAGATCAGATACTCTGGAGAAGGTCTGCATGATATGCCTTATTAAAAATAATAACACATACATTGAGAAGGTGTTAATGCATGATTTCTGGTCTGTGGGTCATGATGATGTTTATTTGGGGTAGATCTATATTTTTATTGATTCAGTGTCAACATTGAAGTGTTTTTTTTTGTTCTCTACTTACATAACCGTACAATACATAGATGGTGTAGGGTATGAAGCAAGAGACCAGCCGAGAAAAGAGAGTGATGATGAGAAAGGCGAGTGCTTCAGTAATGTAGAGCCGCAGAATACAGAAGAATTGTGAGTTATGATTTTCCCATTCTTGATACTTAGGATTACTTTGCATTATAAGAAACATATAACTTTAGACTTCTTCTCCCTCGTCATCAAGGGAGGAGAACTACACCTAACTCTGACTTCCGCTTTAACCTTCAATTATTCCCTGTAAAATGCAGTTTCTCCTACCTGTCTCTTCTGAAGATTCTATGTGCATAAAGGTTAAGATTAAGTGAAAATGTTTGTGAGAAATAATCAGTTCAGCTATCTTACCTGTCCTCTGCCCCAAAGTGATGATGTTTGCAGACATTATTACTCACGTCTATTAGATGAATACATTGCACAATGTAATCTGAGATTTGTTTTCCATGGTTTCAGTAATGCTTTAAAGGAGAAAGTATGTGTTCATTGTAAACACTAACATTAACATGTGTCAAGGGTACTCCAATGGTTCTTCAAATCTTCAAACGTTTAAACTGACTGGGGTTCACACCAGTTAGTTTAACCATTCCACGCCGATCAGTTGAATGTTTTATGATCTATCTGCCTTTGAGCTCAGCGAGGCTAACCAGCCTTTCGTACACAGACTGTCCATTTATTCTAAAGTGGTGCAAGATACCTAATAAGCAGAATATATAAATGGAGTTCAAATATTTTGAACGTGTTAATGGTTAAACAAATAAAGTATAGTGTCTTCTTTCAAATATTATTTCTTTAACAAAATGTACATTTTTGTTTTGCACGCAAAGGCAAGCAAACATTGGCAAAACCAATACTTTTGATATTGCTGTAGTTCACCCCTAACAATCTGTTTACTACAGTGTCAAAAGGTAGAACTGTACTGCTCCAAAACAGCATACAGACATACAGTATATATGAGCACATGTATAGAAAGGCAACTACTCTTGGTAACTGTTGGATGCAGCAACATGGGAATATTGGGCTGTACGAAGAGGCAGCACTAGTTTCCGGCTTGCCGGTCGTAACTGAGTGAAAGACATATGCCAATTTCTGGCTGAGAATTCTTAAGCAGCAATCTGGTGTTATTTGCTTCTGGGACAACTGAAGCATCTTCTCTACTGAGGGCTTGCCTGCGGGTTTCATGCTTTGTAACAGAGCTGACCTTCCATTCATACCTCAATCTCTCCAACCAAGCAAGGCCCTCCACCGCAAAATGTAGAAATGCCAAACAAAGATCCATATGCAGCCTTAGGGGCGGTTATTTCAGCACTGCAGGGTAAACCTCTCTTAGATTATGTCATGTGTAAGGTCCCCAACTATCCATGCATCCCTTTTTTCTCCTTTTGTGTAATTTCCTCTGTAAAAAAGTCTCTTTCCTGAATGTGTAGACTAGCCTTGTTGGCAAGGTATCAACCCAATCCAACGGATGGCGGAACCCAATGGGGTGGAATAGATGCAATCCCGAGGGCACCCTTCTACTGTCCAGGCCACTTGGCAGCAGGCAGTCACAGTGATGCCAGTAACACCCCTCCCCTAAGTGTGACAGACACTAGGCCACCCCTCCCACCTGCTCAACCCCCAAAGAAAACCCTAGTATGGCCCACAAGTGTTTATAAGAAGCGTGGGCTTCTACAGAGGAGCTTCTACGCCCGTGGCTCGTGCACAACTGTGTTAACCATGCATAGGAAATCCCATAGCTCACACAGATTCTTGAACCTACCCATGACTACTGCAGACTCACCTACCCAACCTATGGGCCCACAAATGCAGCAGTAATACGCTGTTGAGGTCTCAGTTACTTACAGTTTACACTTGAGCAACCCACTTACACTTTCTCCCTGAACCAGCCGGCAACCAGACATCATTCAAAATTACTGCCGAAATAAATATAGCTATGAACCAGCTTCTTCTGTCTCATCCTTGCCCTTAAGCAGGGAATAAATCTGACCAATCCCAGCCCTGAAAACCCCACAGCTGCAGCAACTGAACTTTAGCCCTGTCCAGGGAAAATAAAAGCCATGTTATAAAAATGTTGATGGCCAGAGCCAGCTTGTGGGTTGTAGGAAGAAGATGCTGGTGCTCAGATCGAAAGGTTGCTGAGGAGAAGGAGGCTTGAGAGTGGAAGACACACGAGAATCAGAAGACGGCAAGGGCAGGGGAGAAGGTTGTGGAGAGTTGGCAGAGGAGAGGTGGTGGAGAGAATTACATTAAGCAGGGGAGTTGGCAATTCTTAGAGGCAGTTGGCAGAGGAAAGGTAATGGAGAGCATTACAGCATGAGGAGGAGGTGGTGTTAGCAGTTGTTGATAGAGAAGAGGGGATATCAGGAGGAGGAAATGGTGATTGCTTGAGGCAGTTGGTAGAGGAGAGGTGGCGGATAGAATTACAGGACGAGGATGTGATTATTCTAGGTGGTTTTTGGAGGAAAGGCGGTGGAGAGGAGTTCAACTGGCAGAGGACGACTGACAGGTGGAGGTGGTAGGTAGAAGAAGGTGGTGGAGGATAATACAAGAGGTAAAGAAGGCGGTAGAAGACTGTAGAAGCAGCAGGTGGAGGCAAGGGTCCAGTAAAAGGAGAGTGAGTCAGAAGTTACAACATGAGGGAAGAGGAGGAAGGAGGCAAGCATAGGGCGCTTTGAAACAGTTTTTGCTAATTGTATAAGCGCCTAACAAATGACCAATAAATAAATCAAATCAAATAGAGTATGGGAGTGAGACCAAACCCACTGTGGCAACAGTGGAGAGTTCCATGGAGGAATGGAGAGGAGATTGGAAGGATCAGCAGCCCAGAAGGGTCTGAAAAAACATCACGGTCTGGCTAGCCAGATGAGGAAAGCTGTGGTGGGCCAGACGGGCCCCAGGCAGGTGGGGAATAAGAGGAGGCCAAACAGAATATAGGTAGCTTTGAGAGGAGAAGTGCGTCAAGTCTCCTAAGATTGCCCAGTGTAACAGGGTGTCTCTCTCTGTCTACCTTCTCCCCTCACTGGCAACAGCGATGTTACTGCTCCACATCCTCTCGAGACTTTTGTAGCCCGGGTCATGAGACCCTGTAAAGCCTACATCTAGAGGAGGCGAAGTAGATGGTTTGGGATACCTGCAAGTCTGCAACACTGGAATGGAGTGAGGTGGAGTATAGTTAATAGGGCTCCTGGCAATTCCCTGATCTACCCAGGTAGGTCAATTAGTAAGAAGAAGCACAATTGATCAGGTCGACCAAACGAAACCACAGGACCCATTCATTCAAATAATTTTATGATAGATACCACTCTCATGATATTTCGCAAATTAATTTTAGTAATCAAGAAACAAAGATGATTTGATACACAAAATGGTGACAAATTAGAGTTACAAAGGACAAAAGGGTGTAGCAACTGTACAAGTGGTAAATTAACTCAGAAAAACACATTGCTCTCAATACATATTGTGCAAGACAAATATATTAAACAAGAGAATCCTCCACAGACTATTGTATTGCAGGGTTTTGCAGTCTAATTTGAAAAACAAGTTGATTTAAACAATTGAGAACAGTAACAGTGTTGACATTAAACACTGAGTAAAAGGATGCTTACACATGTGTGTTTTGGCCACTGGCAGCGGATCTAGCGTACCTAGAATTTGGTGGCCTTCATCAGGATGAAAGAATTTGATGATGAAAGCACTGAATATGATGTCCTGTCTTGCTCGTGTGTTCCTTGTTTGGACACAGTGTGTGTAGGAATCCACTCCTAAATTAATGGTGGGTTCCGATCAAGATTTAAGGGCAAAAAACTCTTTTCGCAGATGGCCGATTTATGCAATTTGACATCTTGTGAGTATATTGACTCTGGAGGCAGATATGTTTGCCAGTTTTAATGTGTGAATGTCCTCTGAATACCAGGATTTGAAAGGCTGAGATTTTACCAATCTTTGTTTTATTAGCCACGCTGTTGGCTGCCTGAGACAACATTTTCGTTGCAGAGTCTTGACACATTAGGGGAAAAAAGGGGATGCACTATGGTGGGTGTCAGTTTGCGCAGATTGAGGCATATCAATTTATGAGGTATACAACTTTTCTTTACAAAGGGAAGTAAGCTGGGTAATTGAAAAAAGGATGAAGCAATGGCCTGACCAAGGGCAGGGGGTGACAGAAAAATTGTTCACTGCCGGACCATGGGAAGCCACCCAGTCAAGGATTCTGCCACCTTTGTGAGTTGGTTTCTGAACATGTTGTATAGCAGTCCGGATGCCAATGATGCTTGGATGTCGTCCTGGATAAGCTCTCCCTGTTCAGGCGGTATAGTGTGTGGATCTGCCTGTCAGTCAGGGACCAGGGTGGGGCCCTTGTGCTGGGTATAGATGCCCGCCTCTGGGGCACAACTTGCAGCCCATTGTTCATCTGCATTATCCTTCTCATCCTCCTCCTCTTCCCCTGCCTGTAGGCCTGTTGCCACTGATGCAGCTCCTGCTCATATAGCTGCACTCCTGCATGCAGCACCTCCAGGTCCATGAGTACTGCTATGAGAGGCAGCATGGTTGTGTTGGAAGGTGTGTGTGGTCCTTTCCAGCAGTCCCTATACTCATTGTGTGCAGCTGGGTCAATTTGGTGCACCTGTGGCCTGTTCCTCTACCCCTGGGCCTGGTTACCATCTGGTCCGATATGCCGGTGTCTCTGGCACGGTTTTCCTGGTGGCAACTGCATTTTTCTGCCAGTGTTTCCAGGGAAACTGCTGTTGTAATGTCACCTTGTTTCCGTGGTGCCGTTGTTTCCGGGAACTGATTACGGAGGGTCCCGCTGTTTCAGTTACCTAGCACAGTATTCACGTTTACCGGCACTGTTATTACTGGCATTCGCTCTCGTAATGCTGCGGTCCAGTGAGTGTTGGTAATCGGAATTCCTGACCCGTTGTTCCCAGTACCGCCACACTTGTAATTATGCCCAAGGTTATGAATTAAAGACCCTGACTAATGATTTCTCTTTTGTCTCTTTTTTCACAATTGTTTTATATTTTTAAACTTCCAATCATTGAAGCATCCAATAAATATTTCAAAATATTTGTTCAAAACCTCTGCACATGTTTCGCCATTATAAAAGGGCCCATCAGGGGGATTTACATGATGAATTCAATGGCATTGCTGACTGATAAATCTCAATTTCCTTTTTGAATTTGATTCCTCATCTCTAAAAAAGAGAGAAAAAAAGCAAGAAATCGTCAGTCAAATGCTATGAATTCTACCCCAATAAAATATATAAATGCAATAATAACACTCACCAAAAATGTCTCCTTAATTCCTTCAGAGAAGGTTTAGAAATAACATAAGTAATAAGGGGTCAGAGTTGGGGATGCAGAATATAAAATATTGCTGTACGCTGATGACGTGATGTTGAATCTCTGAACCTGCTAGGTTCCTGGAAGCCCTATTGAGCGAGATGTTTGTGTTTAGAACTATCTCAGGTTTCCTGGTCAACTACGACAAGTCACGTTACGTCGATGTATCTGTCCTCCCAGAGGACGTCCCTAGTCATACAATGAAATCGGGAAGACAACCCCTATTTGGGTGTGCAGATACCACAGGTGGTCTTGGGGGTATTCTGTCGCAATTTTATTCCACTTTTTAAGGAACTCGCATAGGACCTCGACAGGTGGGTCAGACAGAAAATGTCCTGGTTTGGGCAAATTGCAGCAGTAAAAATGAACCTGGGACCAAGATTTCTGTATTGCTGCCTGGCCCTACCTGTACGAATTCCGGTCTCCTTATGATGAATCTCCTCTTGTATTGAAATGCCTCTTTCATGAGCTCCTGCAGCTATACCCAACTGTTGGTGGGTCGTGTTTCCCTGATCAAGTGACCTTTGATATTGTTCTCTTGAATGAAGTCTCTTAAACACTTTCCTTTAGCTCTGAGTTGTCCCTTTGACTTTGAAAGTTCCCCACTTCTGAGTTGGCTCTACCAAGAGCCTTTTTTCTTGATGTACTTCACTCTGTACTTCTAACTAACAATACATTTCCCAAGCTTTAATAAAGGGGTCTCCCTACTCTTTAATAAATTGTCTCTCTTGAAAACGCTTCTTGGGGTTTTCTCTCGCCTCTCCACGCTAGTGGTTTCCATTTTCTTAACGCTTCACTACCTTTTTCCTACTTCAGGCTTTTGAATATCTCCTCAGATATCTGTTCCTGTTCATTCAATATTCCTTTAATACATGTATCACAATCATATTCTCTTTGCTTAATCACTCATCCTCCCGGCAGCCGCCTGCTCTTCCAGCACACCCCTGTACCTGCATCAGCCCCGGGTGACTTTGTGGTAGTCACCTCATGCTCTGGTAGGTTAATGACCTCACCTCGTTTTCGCTTCTCGGATGCTCGAGTCTCAGCTTCTCTGTAGCTCACTGTGTTATCCAAATGGCAGCTGTGGAAGCTTTCCTGGCCTCCTATCCGCCAGGCTCACATTCCTAGCCACAAAGGGGGTGGTTCCTCCTTGGGGAGAAGGGATGAATACTCCTGATTCATCACATTTCTCAGTGAATGAACTTTTCTGTCCCAAAATCAACCTACTTTACCAACATTCGCCTTCCTCCCTGGCCCTTGCCCTCTTCTGCTGCCTGCCAATTGCTCACTTCCTTGATATGATATGGCATTTATAACCCGCCTATACGCGTGATCCTGCCTGATACTCGCTTTCCATTACTTCTGTCCTCTTAGGCTCACTTCAATTATGTGATTGGTATCCATTACCCTTCTACAATGTCCATCTGCCATACACAGGAATTTGTGCCATCCATCTCTATCTCTCTGTGCTTTGAAAATATTTGTAGCCTCCTCTTTCTGCTGCTGCTAACTGCTGCCCTCCATCATGGGTTCTCAAGGATCTTCCATTCAGGCACTAAGCTAACTAGGGGACTCCTATGGCTTGTTAACACCCTGGTCAAACTGATCCAGTGGTATCAATATTCAATATTTATCTCCATAATATGCTTGTAAACCATTATCCCTGTTATACCGCTGTCACGGCACTGCATTATTCCCTATTGAAGAACTGGAAATGTTTACACTCAGCAGTGCTGTTACGCTCCAGCTCCGAGCGTCTGCAATGCTCTAGTCGATTTCCAAGATGACCGACGCTTCTTTAACGATCGAATCTCAGCGATCACCGCATTGCAACCCTTGTTCATTCTACGGATTACAACGCTAGTGTAAGTAGCATCCCGCTTGCTTGCTTTCCTTCTTCAGCTCCCTTGCTCACTTACCTGCTTTTCCACTGGACCGCCTCTTTTCCTATCTTCCGCCCTGCATGGCTCCCTCTTCTGTACAGCGCTGCCCTGCTGCTCTCTGCTTCCCTTGCTTACCTTTCATTGTGGTCTTCCAATACGCTGGTACGCCTATCATCAAAGCGCTGCCCTGCTCCTCACTGCTTCCCTTGCTTACCTTTCCTTGTGGACTTCCAATACGCTTGTACGCCTATCATCTTGGCATACAGGAATGACAACAGGAGCTACATCTCTCTGTTGGGGTTTTTTCAGCAATTGCCTTTTCCCCAATTTGTGGATGTCCCTTTCCGCAGTCACGGGTGCAAGTTGGTGACTACAGACTGGCATGGTGGCTGCCGAGGGGGAACGCCCTTTTTCAGCAGGGAGAGTTCAGCGGACCGAAGAAAGACCAAGAAGGAGACACATGACCCCACATCTTCACATTCTGAAGATGCATAACAAGACCAAGGTGAGAAACGTGGCACTTCTCGCCATAACAACAGCTTAGTCATCCCTCCCGCTGATCGTCCACCTCAGCTCCATCCTCTTTTCCTTGGTGCTGCTTATCACCTGGGGGTCATATTCATATTGAGTAACTAACTTCCTCTTTGAATAAAATACTCCCACCTGCAAGATTATATGTCTTGGTCAAATGTTTCATAAAATCCCATTGGAAGTATCATACTGTTGCTTCAGCAACACTGCTACCAACTTTCTATGCTCTAATAAGTCTCAGATCCATCCATCCAGGGTGCTTTGTTATGCCACCCTCTTGTAATAGGAAAAGGTTCTTCGCCCAGCAGCTGTGTTTAGCTGAAATCAGGGGTAAGCCCTCAGGAGCAGTCACTTTATGTGGCGGCTCCACTGTATCAAAATTATAGAGGCTTTACTGCCTGTCACATTCATAGGCGAACTGACCTGGCCATGACGGTGGGTGCTGGCCACTCCCACCTTCAAGGCCTTACTAGTATTCTTCTAAGTCATCTATAAAGTTCTGCACTCTTTGCATCTCTTTCCCACTATGCTTCTTATAGCAGGCCTAATAACTACCCCTGTCCCATACTGTCATGCGCCGCCTGCCGTGGACACTGTGGTCCCGAACGCGGCTGGTACACCGCCATTATGGGATCCGCCACTTTCCCAGAGTTTCTTGGGCAGCGGTCTAGTGTTGCTACGGCAGTGACCAGGGAGGCTTATTAGCCACGCCCTCCCTGGACACTGTGCATTGCAACCCGCTTCGGTCAGCCTCGCGGCCTCGCTGTGTTCTTTCTCTGGTTGCCTTAACACTGCGTTTTCCTCCCTTTCTTTTTCCAGTTCCTGTTGCCTTTCCTTGCGGTCGCCCTTTCAGTGCGCTGCGTCTTCTGTTTACTCTCCGACGGGGTCCTTTCTCCTTATTTCTGCCACTTACCTGTTCCCCTCTCTGCTTGTGCCCTGTTGTCTGTTCCCACTTCGTGTTTCCTCTCTGAGTTTTCTGGCTTCTGCTGCTTTTTTACCATACTTTCAGTCTCACTACTATTTTTCTGACAGGCTTACCTTTAGTCAGTGCTTGCAGTGTTCTTGCACGCTGCCTCCGTTCCACCCTTTGTTCTATGCTAGGATTCATCTAATTGGGCTTTCCTTTTCAACATCCTCCGGAAGCCTGTGGAGCCCAAATTCCACTCTGCACCTACGCGGTCTGACGCCTGAGACTGCTCATCTGCTGTTTGGGGTTTTTTGTGCCCAGTGGGCTTTTTCCCCATTTTGTTCCTCTCGGGATAGGGGCCACAGGTAGTGCTTTTTAATAGCATAAAACTGTGGCTTCCTTCCGGGAGAGAGACTCTTGCTCAGAAAGAAAAGAAGAAGGACTACCGAGCCCGAAGACCCCGGATATCTTCAAGTCCAGACTCCTGTTTGTCAGGTGAGGAGGAAGAGAAGGAGGGAAAGTCGGAACTCTAGGAAGTTCAGCCTCAGAAGGTTGACAGTTTGCAATGCCTTGCTCCAAGGATGTCTACTGCTGAACAATTACAGGAGGTGGTGGCAGCTGTCCAAAACCTCTCAGTAGAGGTATGAAATCTCTCGGTAGAAGTACAGACATTGAGGACTGAAAATAATGTACTGAAACAGATGGTAACTGCAAGAGAAACCAGACAGGTAGATTTGCCACCCATGGCACTGTCCTCGGGGAAGTATGATGGTACACCAAAGAGATTAAAGGAATTTTTTGGAGGCTTGCAGTATCCATTTCACATTTCGGCCAAATACCTTTCCCACAGACCACGCTCGGGTGGGATTCATGATCTCAAACATGTCCAGGAATGCCTTAGCCTGGGCTACTTCACTAGTGACCGGAGTGGATCCGGTACTTCAAGACTACGAGGCCTCTATCGCAAGACTGAAACAGAATTTCGAGAGGCCTGAAATAACTTCTGCAGCTTGTGAAGACCTTCTGTATGTGTGCCAAGGCCAGGCGGACGTTCTCACTTATAGCTCTGCTTTCAAGCGATTAGCCACAGAAACTGGGTGGCAAGAACAAGCACAATTTGTCATTTTCAGGAGAGGTCTCCGGGAAGACATAAAAGATGAGTTGGCTTGGCTTGAAATGGACTTATCCGTCCATCTAAATCCCCTGCCCGGCACCCTTGTTCTTTATTCTGAAAAGAGATTCCCTTGATCTCCGACCATGCATTGACTATCGCGGGTTAAACAAAGTCACGATCGTTATCCCATGCCCCTCATCACAGACATCCTGGAGGTGGTACAAGGAGCCACGATTTTCATCTTTTTCCGAATTGTTGGCAGCCGCCTTACAGATTGAACATAGGCTTCATGAAGGAAGACTAGAAAGACGAAGAATCCGCAATCCAGCTCTTCCTATAAATTTCCCTCTTTCCTCATCTTCTGCTTCTATGCGGTCAGAAGAACCCATGCAGATCGGTACCAGTCATCCTTCCTTAACCCCCGAAGAAAGAAAGCGATGGAGAGATTTGGGGTTATGTGCATATTGTGGCTCCGACCAACATCAGATACGGAATTGCACAGAGATTCCCTCCCGGAAATCGGGAAACGAGAATCCTCGGTCCTAGGAGGGACGGGAAGCTGAGGGGGTACTGCCAGTCCCTATGTTTCATTATCTGTTGGTACAGCTAACCCATTGGAGGATTCTCGACTCATGGTACTCAAGGTACTACTGACTCTTGATCAACGCAAAATTGATGCTCTGGCCCTATTGGATTGTGGGTAGCAGGCAATTTCACAGATACCATATGGGCAGACAAGGTGAGCCTATGCAGAATCGACCAGAAAGAAGATCAGAAGGTTGAAGGGGTTGATGGTAGTCCGCTTAGTTCTGGACCCATCACACAGACTACAGAATACTTGAAGATGTTCATACAGCAACATTGGGAAGAGATTCAGTTTGATATCATTTGTGCAGCACACTTTCCACTCATCTTAGGCATCACCTGGTTACGCAAGCACAATCCACAGATTAACTGGTCCACGAACAGTATCAGTTTGGATTCAGGTTTTTGTCAAGACTTGTTTGAAAGATCTGCTTTACATGGAAGCAAAGGCACAAATTGTTCCGCCAGTCAGTATCATTGGTGTACATTCCCTTCCAATGGATATCTCGGCTTTTGAGATGGTCTTCGCGGAAAGGAACCCTCTGGAGCTAACCCCACACAGGTCGGAGAGTTGCTCTATCGACCTCCTTCCTAATGCCTTGGTTCCCTTTGGTCGAATGTTCTCCTTATCTCAAGTAGAAAAGAAGGCTCTCAGGTCTTATTTGGATGAAAATATACAAAATGGACTTATCCGTCCATCTAAATCCCCTGCCGGGCACCCTTGTTCTTTATTCTGAAAAGAGATTCCCTTGATCTCCGACCATGCATTGACTATCGCGGGTTAAACAAAGTCACGATCGTTATCCCATGCCACTCATCACAGACATCCTGGAGGTGGTACAAGGAGCCACGATTTTCACGAAACTGGACCTGCGCAGTGCTTACCACCTTTTAAGGATCCGTTCTGGTGATGAATGGACCGCATTTCGTACTCCTTTTGGATTGTTCGAAAATCACGTAATGCCATTTGGGCTGGTCAATGCCCCAGCAGTTTTCAGAGGTTTATGGACCGTGTGTTTTCAGATCTCATGTTTGTGTCAGTAATCGTATACCTGGATGATATCCTGATATTTTCCAAAGACCCAGAGCAACATAAGGTTCATCTAACCGAAGTCCTAAATCGTCTTAAGAAACACAGGCTCTTGGCCAAAAGGGAGAAATGTCAGTTTGGGGTCAGCTCAGTACCATATTTAGGGTACATTCTATCACCTCAGGGCATCCAGATGGATAAGAGTAAGGTCGAGGAAATCCTGAGTTGGCACTCCCCCACATCTATTAAGGAGGTGCAGAAGTTCCTGGGAGTGGCTTATTTCTATAGACGTTTTATACACTCTTTCTCAGAGGTAGTACTGCCAATTACTCGCCTGTTGAAAAAGGCCACCGTTCCTTTTCGTTGGGATGACAAGGCTGAAGAGAACTTCATTCATTTAAAGGAACTGTTTTGTAAGGCTCCCATTTTGCGCCATCCGGACCAAAGTAAACCATTCATACTTGAGACAGACGCCTCGGCAGCCGCAGTGGGAGCTGTATTGCTGCAAGAACAAGATCAGGAGGAACATCCTATTGCTTATTTGTCACGGACCCTTACTCAAAGTCAACAGAATTATTCAGTCATAGAGCGGGAACTCCTTGCCATGAAGCTGACATGTGAAGAATGGAGACACTTATTTCAAGGGAGTAGCTGTCCATTCTCCATCCGGACGGACCATAAGAATCTGCAGGTACTTCAAACCATGGACTGTGTTAATTCACGCCAAGCCCGGTGGGCGCACTTTTTTGCTCAGTGTGACTTCCGGATCACGTTTATTCCTGGCAGCCAGAACATACTAGCTGATGCATTATCGCGCAAGGGGATGTCTGGAGGATCACGTCTACAGTCCCCAGAAAGATTTTTCCCAGGAATTCAGTGTTAACACAGTTTACCAGCTTCCTCCAACAAGTTAAGGAGGCTACGATTTTGTCAGAGCAAGGAGAAGAAAAGGAGAAACTCACAGAAAAAGATGGTCTCTTGTTCTATGATCATCGACTATACATACCCACAACTTCCCTCCGGCAGCAAGTTTTGATGTGGTGTCATAATCGCAAAACAGCCGGTCATAGGGGTCAATCAGGTACGGTGGACCTGATTAAGAGATTAAGAGGTATTCATTGTGGACCTCCCAGTTTCTCAAGCCTGTACCTGCATCATGGTAACCATTGATACCATTTCAACGTTGGCACATTTCTCTCCTCTTTCCGGACTGCCAACAGCTGCTGAAATGGCAGAGGTGTTTCTTAGAGATATATTCCGTCTACATGGCCTCCCGGATAAAATCACTTCTGATAGAGGCAGCCAATATATCTCTAAATTCTGGTCAGCCCTATGCCGTCATTTGGGTATTGAAAGAGCGCTGTCTTTAGGTTTTCACCCTCAAACTAATGGACAGACGGAACGACTAAACAGCTCACTCGAACAGTACTTACGCTGTTATATCAATCAAGAACAAGACAATTGGGTATCTCTTCTTCCAACGGCGGAATTCGCTTATAACAATTCTCGACATTCTGCATCCAGTCTCACGCCGTTCTTCTGTACTTATGGGTTTCATCCCCGTACCATTTTTCCCGTCATCTCAGCTACCTCCAATCTACCAGCAGTGGAAGAGACTTTGACAAAGATTCAGGAGGCTCACAGGACGGCCAAACGCAGCCTTACAGAAAGTCAATTGGCTTACAAGACTCAAGCAGATCGTCACCGGTTGGACATGCCAGAGTGGAAGGTGGGCACCAGGGTATGGCTCTCCACTAAATTTCTACCTCGATGGACCCACCCGTCCAAGCTCTCCCCTCGCTTCATTGGTCCATATGCAATTGTGGCAAGGATTAACCCGGTTGCTTTCCACCTAAAGTTGCCCCCTAGCTTTCAACGGGTACACCCGGTTTATTATTCCGGCTTACATCGAGAAGAAGTTCAGGTCTCTTCTACCAGATCTATTCCTCTACGAACACCGCCTACTGTGGAGGATGAATATGAGGTGTCCCAAATCTGTGATTCCCGCTATAGACGGGGATGTCTGGAATATCTGGTACATTGGAAGGGATATTGTGGGGCGGAAGATTCGTGGGAACCTTCATCCCATCTCAGAGCCCCTGTTTTGCTTAGGAAATTCCATAGGGCTCACCCCGGCAAACCTGGGGGGTGTAGGGTTGGCGGGGGGCATACTGTCATGCGCCGCCTGCCATGGACACTGTGGTCCCGAACGCGGATGGTACGCCGCCATTAAGGGATCTGCCATGTTTCCCAGCGTTTCTTGGGCAGCGGTCTAGTGTTGCTACGGCAGTGACCAGGGAGGCTTATTAGCCACGTCCTCCCTGGACACTGTGCGTTGCAACCCGCCTCGGTCAGCCTCGTGGCCACCGCTGTGTTCTTTCTCCAGTTGCCTTAACGCTGTGTTTTCCTCCCTTTCTTTTTCCCGTTCATGTTGCCTTTCCTTGCGGTGGCCCTTTCAGTGTGCTGCGTCTTCTGTTTATTCTCCGACAGGGTCCTTTCTCCTTATTTCTGCCACTTACCTGTTCCCCTCTCGGCTTGTGCCCTGTTGTCTGTTTCCTGCTCTGTGTTTCCTCTCGGAGTTTTCTGGCTTCTGCTGCTTTTTACCATACTTTCAGTCTCACTACTATTTTTCTGACAGGCTTACCTTTAGTCAGTGTTCTTGCACGCTGCCTCCGTGCCATCCCTTGTTCTATGCTGGGATTTATCCAATTGGGCTTTCCTTTTCAACATACTCTGGAAGCCTGTAGAGCCCAAATTACACTCTGCACCTACGCGGTCTGACGCCTGAGACTGCTCATCTGCTGTTTGGGGTTTTTTGTGCCTAGTGGGCTTTTTCACCATTTTATCCCTCTCGGGAGAGGGGCCACAGGTAGTGCTTTTTAATAGCATAACACGGTGGCTTCCTTCTGGGAGAGAGACACTTGCTCAGAAAAAAAGAAAAGAAGAAGGACTACCGAGCCCGAAGAGCCCGGATATCTTCAAGTCCAGACTCCTGTTTGTCAGATGAGGAGGAAGAGGAGGAGGGAAATTCGGGACTCTGGGAAGTTCAGCCTCAGAAGGTTGACACATACATCACCCATTAGCCCTTCGGTTTCAGGCTCCAATTCCTTCGTTTATTGCACCCCGAGTGATGGCAGAAAAAACACGTTATTTCCTGCGTCTTGCCTCCTGTCTTCAGGCCCTCATAGAGTAACTACCTACTTCCATGATGGGAGCCATGTATTGCCTTCCAACTAACCTTATGCTTCTTATCAGGATGTCTCTGCCTCTATTCTTTAAAATCATCCTCAAGCTCTTACAATTCCTCTTTCATTTTGCACATCTCCTCACTAACATTCTCCCACTCCTCGTTTTGACTCATTAATGTGCTAGTGTGCTGCATGCAGATAAAGGTATTGCTCCTTTTCCCTCTTTACCCCGTCAATACCTGCAAAACATGCATGCAGCTCTTCATAACCACAACCCCCTCTCGTCTCCAGAACTTTATAACTTTCTACAATGCATTTATCATTAGTGTCTAACTGTACGTTCTGTTATACTTTGGGGTCCATGTATGTGATATCTTCAATAGATTGTGGGCATAAACATCTCACACTTTCCCTCCACCCGGCCAAACTATCTTCTTGGTGATTCGGTTCTATGTGAAATTTCCGAATATTCATGGTCGTACACAAAAAAGACTGGATTTTTTTGGGCCGATTTTGGTATAGCCATCTAAAGATTCTGAAATGTCCCTTTTTTCAGGCCCGCCCCTTTGCCCACCTACCGTCCCCTTAACTCTTTAACTCGTGGGGTTTCTTGCTCCCCACCGTTCACTTCACTACCCGTCCCCGTTCCACTCACACACATACACACAAACACACAAGCACCAACAGAAACACACAGACACCACTTACCTGTTGTGTCCATGGCTTCTGTGAGGCCTGGACGGTCCTGTCAGCCTCTGCATGCTCTCCTGTGCAGCAGGGGTGTGACCGTTTACTTTAGAAACACCACGCTGAGCAGTCTCAGAGCGGTCCTTCTAAAGCGATAACAAAAAATACATTTTCACTCCAGGCCGGTGATTCATTTACTAGTAATCGCACCGTCTGCTCATTTTCACTGGTGGATGAAGTAGTGACAGGTTCTATCATTTCTGCGATGGCCTGCTCCTGCTCTGATCCCAGGGCAATATCTTCCTGAGGGGCGTTAATGCCTGAAGCCTGATCTCACTTTTCTGAGGCTTTCAAAATAAGGTAAAATAAACGTACCTGTCTCTTAAGTTCTCCTCTCCCTAACAGGGGGGTGGAAGGGTGCTCTACACTACTGCTGCTCAACAGGTTCTGTCTGCTGCAGCCGAGACGGAGGGACAGGCTACTCTTGAGATCTCAGGGCCACCGACCCCTTCTCTACTGGGCTTCTCCTGGCTCCAAGTGACTCCTGAGGACTGTGTTATGGACTTCTCTTGAGAACAAAGAGCTTCTCCCGGGTACCTGCTGCTCATTTTCCATTCTCAGCTCAGAATGTGGAATCCCACTTTTACCACAATGCCACCGGCTGCAGATCTTGGGTTTGCACAACAATGATCCGTGACACCTTCAAGCCCTATTTTCTGATCCACACAAATCACTCGCCACTCATGGCTGACACCTACTTCTGAAAGGAGACATCACTCACATTGGACTTAGCGGGAAGCAAAGTTAAGTACAGAACCCATAAGAACACACGTGTCAATCCAAGAACCATTTCTGATCTACCCTTTCTACCCTCCCACCACCTGCACAATCTATCTATGGCAAACACTTCCTTATTCTGTGTCCTGCCCCTTCTCATTCATCTGCTTTTCTTTACTTTGATGGGTTAGGGAATGGGGCATTCCAAAAAAAACATTCCCCTCTTCGAGGCCAGGTGGAAGGGCACTAACCAAAGGGGTACTAGTACATCTAGGTGGGTCTTCACCCAATTGTATTGTATTGTATTGTTTATTTATTTATTTATAGAGCGCACCTGGCCGTTAAGCAACTGGGCGCTTGCAAAAATAAAGTCTTGAGTTACAGGTACATAAATATGTTACATTTCTTATGTTACAGGATCATATTGAATGCATGCTTTATGCTTTGCATGACCCATTATGGATGCAGGCTGGGGAACTAGACCTCTGACTGTGCATAGGGGTGCTCCCATGCCTACCCACACATTCAGACAGTGTGGGGTTATGCGTCAGCAGTACTCCAGCTTCTTCATGAATGTGCAGGAACCAGGAAGCGTTATTTGCTTCCTGGTTCCTGTTGGTGCTGTTGGAGCCAAAGCGCTATCAGGAAGGCACAGGTTATGAGAAGAATCTGGGCCGAGACAGCATGCATGAATAGCTTTCACATTCATATGTGTGTCTAAGGTATACATGCATTCTTGTGTAATGAGTGAGTGCATGATTATGGGTGCGCTTGTGAATTATAATTATTCTTTTATAACGCCCTTAATACTAGCAAGTGCTTTCTAAGCGTGGGATCAGGATTCAAACCTGTGTTGCGCTGCGTTATCTTGATTGCAAGACAAAGCCATTTTCCCTGAGCTATCCTTCCTCCCCAATAAGTAAGTGAATGTTGCGTATGTATAAGCGGCTGAATTAATTAATATTTTATTCCATGCTTGATACCGAAGACCAGTCTCTAAGCGCAGGATTGAGATTGAAACCTGCGTTGCTCTGCATTGTCTTGCTTCCAAGATAAAGGTGTTGCCCCTGAGCTATCCTCCCGGCCCATGTTGTATGTGAATGTGTGTGCTTGCATTTGCTGGCCTGGGCTCTGATTTTGGTTGCAGCTGTTTTTGTTACTATGCATCTATGATAAAGCAAGCATGAAAAGAGTTATCGCATGCCTAGAGTGGCATTTCAGTGCAGCCAGGCTAGCCATTTCTTACTGTGGGATGGCATTTTTCGCTGGCCATCTTTGATAAAGCATGGTAAGTGTTATGGTATTTTGACTGGCAATATGGTTCAGCCAGTCCACCTATTTCTTTGGGATTGCATTTATTGGGGTCTCTATAAAAAAGCAAGCATGATACGTTTTATTACCCGAGTAGACTGGCATTTTGTTGCAGCTATTCTTGCCATTTCTTACTGCAGCATGATATTTTTTACTGCCAATCTTTTCTAAAGCAAGCATGATGAGTCTTATTGCCAGACTGGACTAGAATTTTGGTGAGCCATTCTAGCTATTTCTTTGGCATGCCTTTTTTACTGGCCATCTATAATAAAGCAAGAATAATTTGTGCTATTACATGGCTAGACTGGCATTGTAGTGCAGCCTGTTTAGCTGTTTCTTTAGCATTGCTGGGCATATATAATGAAGCTAGCATGGTGTGTTATTACGTGACCGGACTGTTATTTTTGTGTAGCCAGTTTGAACATGTTTTCTTATTGTGGCATGGCATTTTTTATGGCAAAGCCAACAGGAGTATGTTCTTATGTGGGGATGCTGCCATATATTAGTACAACCAGCATGGACATGTTCTCTAAAAGTATCCTTACTGGCATTATGTGCAAAGCAAACATGAGTTTGTTCTTATATGGGAATACAGACATGTATTGGTTCAGCCAGAATGGAAATGTAAAGGCTCATCCAGCGTGATAATGTTTTTATACTGGCATATATCATGGACAGAGGCATCAGGAAAATGCATTGGGGAATGCTCCTGTCCACTGTTGGTGACTTGCATCTATTGGATTTTTTCCTGCGTTACCCTACAAAACCAATTGCAAATTGTCTGGCGTTTTACTCAGTTTTTCACTTATATTGTGCTGTAACACCATTTTAGCCTGTTATTCCAAAGCTTTTCGTGGGGGGAGAATTCCCCCCAAACCCCTCTTGGTTGGTTTGGGGTCACTTGCTACGCTCGGTCAATCCAGCATATTTTTGGGAAATATGTATGCCCCTCCACTTAAAAAAATGGACCAGCTGCCACTGCAATCAGGACGAGTTTTAGCTAGAGCCCTTTCTAGCTGGCTCCTCCAATAGTGCCAGCTCAGCGCTTCTGATGCTCTGTTGTCAACTGGCATGGGAAGGCTACAAGCTGAAGGTGCCCACAGCCTCGAATTACCCGAGAACAGCAGACTCAATTATTCCTAATGGGACAATCGCAAAGAAGTTGACATTAGTTTGGATCATAGTGGAAATCCATTATGTAGCAGTAAGTACATAGATACATATGTATAGTTTATATGTGTTTCCTATGATTAATACATCGAACATCCCCTACAATGGATTAATGGCTACAGTGCACAGGATTTGGCGTGACTGACATTCCAACCCCTATCAGTGACTGCGGCTCATATTCCATAAATTAGAAGGCTGTGTTATCTTGTTTTGTTTCCAAGTGGCTGCCCTGAGGCATGCCTGGTGAGTGGCAGGACATACTAATAATCTCTGATCCAGCCAGTGCATGACAAATGCTTTGCTTTTCCACACGTGCTCCTTTCTGTCTAGTCTCTGCAGCATTGATCTGCCCATAAGGTGGAGCTAAAGCCCCACCATGTACATACGAAAACCAAAGAACAACCCACTGTTCTGTGAGGTCAAGTAGCCTTTGCATTGAACGAGTAGTCTCTTATTAGTTTAGTTTAGTGACATGCCCCTCTAAGAATACGTTTCTAACTAAATGCGTCAGACATAGCTACTATACCTGCTATTTGATGTAGGTGAGCGGAGGCTCTTAGCAACCTGCACATCTGGCTCTGTAGATGGAGAAAGGGCAGCCCAATAATTTCATTGAGAGACCAGCAGCGGCGCCCTAGTTCCAGTTTCTGCAGGATCAGCGTTTTATGTCATGTGTTGTTCCATACACAGCGCAAGAGGCTGACGCGAGATAGCACAAACCTGTTCCAGGAGAATACTGTATCGTGTCACTTGGATCTACATACGTAGGCTTTCAGTTCCGCAAGTAAACGCAGTCATACTTTAACTTGCCAATAATGTCACTATATTCAGGTTTCAACTTAGTACTTCCAACTGTCGTCGACTCCTGCTCTCCAGTGAGACTTGGATGCATGCTGAATGTTCCTTCCCACACAATTCTTGTTTTTAAAGTTAGACTCTGGAAAGCCCAAAAATAATGTTACATTTTATCATTTCGATATCGCGTCAAAGATAAAAAAATAAAGTAGAAACCTTTGCAGACACTGTGTAGAAAACATGAAGTAGGAACTTTTCTCACAGATCTCTTCTGCCCCTTTCCCCAGAGCCCATTCTACCCTTGATGAGGTCCTAGAGGAAATCATGGAACCTGCTAGAGGAGGAGGAGGAGTGGAGCAGGAAGACCCTATGGACATCTTTTTGAGGTTGTGGGATCATGCTGACATGTATTTCTTGCATTATGATGCCTTATTTTTTCAGATTGTTATTTTATTTATTATTTATGTATGCCTATTTCAGGAGCGTAGGGACACGCAGATCTGATTTGCTGACTGTGGGCCAGTGAAAAGCGAAATAAAAGAAGAGAAAATGCATTTCAAAGGAAACTATCTTGCTGCTTTAAAGATGTGTGCAATGTAGGCGGTACTGGTGAATGCATTGCATGGAGGTGAATGAGCAGCCAGCTCCAATCCAAGGTACATCCCCTCATGAGCTCAGCAGCAATAGTCCTGTTTTCACGCTGCAGATGTGTAGAGAACAGGGGGATCATTCGAAGTCGGGCAGTGCGGTAAAAAAGTGCGAGTATCCGAGGAAACCGGCACTTTACCTGACCACCCGACTACGGGAGTGCTGGTGGGGCACTTGGGCTACCTCCAGCTAAATGCTGGAGGTAAGCCTTGCGTCCTACCGGCCAAAAAAGCCCTTGGCAAATCCCCTCATGGAGTCCTATAGGACTCCATAAATGGGGATTTAAACCGCTCTTCCGGCACAATGCCGCCGGACTGAGTGCCGGTAAAGGCAAATACCAGATACCGGTATCCTGCTCTACCGCCAGGATATTGGCTTACTCGGAATGAGCCCTCAGGTTTGGGCCAGACAAATGTGCAGAGAGTCCTTTCAGGTACCTTTGGTTGGAATCCCTGGTGAGAGCTTTCTGTTTTGGCAATCCAGTGGCTAGGGCCTCAGTGCTCCGCCCCCAGAGTGTGTCAGGTGAGCAGTCTGGGTTCAAGCTGTCCAGAACAGAGGGGGCGGCACTGCTGGGGATGACAAACCTCTATGAACAAGGGGACTAATGGGAGCTCTGTCTGTCTAAGATGATACTCATGCTTAAGCCGTTTTTTAAAAAACCTTCTTTGCTAGTTTCTAACATTAGCCTCACCACCATATGCAAAAATATGAGAGCCCCTAGCCTAGGCTGAGAACAAACACGGCCAAAACACCTGTTCAATGGGATGATTCCTACCCAGAAGGGACTTCAAACACATTTCGCTCACTGTTCCTTTAACCAAGGAGAAATATCTATTTGCATATCACTGTTGTCCCACCAACAAGGGAAGTCCAGCACCAAAATGGTAGGCAACTCTACTCTGAACAAGAGTACGAAAAGCAACCCCAGATGCATGTATTTGACTAGTTGGGCATTATCAGTAAGATTAAGTTGTGCCTCCCTAAGCACAGTGAGCAAAGAGTCTACATCTAGATAACCTTTAGTAATTTGGAGTAAATCTTAATCATTACAAAACATGCAAAAATGTGGGCGTCCCTCAATTCATTATGATCACAGCCAAAGAACCTGTTCTATGGGATTGTGCCCACTCAGGAGGGTCTTTAGCCACCTTTTAGCTCACTGTAGCTTTCGTAGAATGAGAAATATCCATTTCCATATCAGTCTAATCCAGCCCAAAAGGACAGTCTAGCACTGAAATGCCAGGCAATTATCCTTTGAACAGGAGTGGCACCAACAACCCCAGACATGTGTTTCTGCCTTGTTAGGCATCATTAGTGAGGTGAAGCTGTGACTAAGTACAATGAGCACGAGGTCCATGTCTGGCTTACCCTTTTTAATTTGGGTGAAACCCGAAATTATTCAAAATATGCAAACATGTGTTAAATCTCATCTGAGAACAAACATAGCCAATTAACTAGGTCTATAGGATGGTTCCCACTCTGGAGGGCTACAACCACGTTTTAGCTCACTGTACCTATCACAAAGGAGAATGAGATCCACGTCTGGATTAATTTTAGCAGATTTGGGTTAAATCAAATTTATGCAAAAACATTTGCAATCTTCGAAAAACCATGCGTTCTCCAGCATTGGGTCTTTCATAGATTCACATGCTGAATGAACATTCTCTGTCGGCAGGCTTGGAATCCTCAGTAACACCGAGCATTTTATTTATTTTCTCTAGTATAGTCATTTTTGGATCATATTGCCCACAGCCAATAGAAAGGGCTACCTAAGCTCCACCAATGCAGGCCATCTACAGATTGTTTACTGTTATGTTTGGGGAGCCCCAAAAATCTCTCACTGAATAATTTGACATTTTCTTCTACTGGTACTACCATTTTTCTTGTTTTCACATTGTTCATTGAATCCCTGACTGCAGCTAGATCTGGGGTGGCTTCTGTTCCAGTGGCGGTTGCCCCATTTGAGCAGATTCTCGACTTCGATCATGAGGCCTCATCCACCATGTTGGAGACCAAGAGGAAAAGCCTTTTCAAGGCCAAGAATATCTACGTGGAAGACCTCCATGATGATTGCCTCTACTACTTTTACCCAGAACACGACATCCAAGTCTGTTCCATCTGCTAGTTGTTTTCGAACAAAACGCTCATTGACCGCCATCACATGTTAGTGGCTTGGTTTGATAATGCCTGGGGTGGAAGAGGGGGGGTGGGGATTATGCCTCACTCAGACATAGCAGGCCTGTCCAGTGTACTCTCTCTTCCAAGAGGTCGAGATCACATGAAGATACTTCCCATGGTAGGAAGTCGTAGAAGACCCATCATCCTCTCCCAATGAGGACTCGATGTCGTGTTTGACAATAGCCTTCAACGTCCGCCTCTGTGTCTTCATTAAAGAAACACTTATTTTCGACAGCGTCGATGACTAAACAGGTCAAGTCTGCTTCCTCGTCCTCGACACCTACGGCAACCACAGAAAATAGTAATCGAGCTAGGGAGCCAAGTCTTGGTCTACGACTCAGTCGAGGTGTCAAGCCAGGTTCTCAACAGTGACACAGGCAAAATATCCATTGACGATACCGACCATGCATATATCATTGAACATGACCCCGTCGACAAGCCACATGGCAAAGCCTGCAACAAAGTCAGCAACGTCATCGGCTACTAAGTCTCCTTACCTGCCAACTGGTGCCCTGCAGCCATCAGCCCTGACTGCCTTTCCCAAGTCTCGACATCCTACTCCTACATCCCGTCCCCTTTTCTCCATACTGTATGTACGGGCGTCCCTCGCTAGGGACAGGAACAGAACCTTTTTCACCAGAGAAAATGTCTTTCCCTTTTACATCTAGTTGTGTGGTGGGCGTGGCCCTGGGAGCATGCGCTCGCTTGTCTCCGCTCACCGGTGACACACCTCAGTCCTCTTTTCCGCATCACCAGGAGCGTACCTCTTTCACCTACACTGTGGTTGAGGCCCCCCTCGTAATTCCCCATGGTCAGAGCTTGCCCAGGGATATCCGTCCCTTTATTTTACTCTGTACTAACCATTCGACTTGGTTATAGAGATTTAAATACACCGTCCTCCGGTGCCTCGCCCCTCTCCACTGCATGTCGACCGTGGTGGACTTTAGCAGGTGCCCGGTCTGCAACAGATCCTTTCCTTATCAGACCCACACACGCTTTGCCTCTGGTTCCTCGGTGAAGACCACAGCTGGGACGGCTGCCCGGCATGCGACGCACTTACTCCCCGGTCACTAAAGAACCAGCTTGCCAGGTGGAGGCAGCTATTCACCTGATCACCACCAAAGCATATCAAGGAGTATGTTCGGAGGAAGACCAAATCTAAGGTAAGTATCTTGTTCTCTAAAGCGCCCTGCAAGGGGGACTCCTTCCCAGGGAAGCGATCAAGGGGGATGTGCCTATCAGACTGTACTACCAGCAAGGGGACCGAGTCTCCTCCGAGCTACCGGTCACATGGCTGATTGGTCCACGGATCCTCCCAGTTCCAGCGCTGAGGGGCCAGACGGCTCTTTTACTGAGGAATCCCGCGAGGGGATCTGCTCTACTACCATGCGCAAGCCTGAGGGGGTGCCTAGACACAGTACAGAAAGCACTACCGGCAACATGTCCGAGGGCACACACCCTCCCAGGTCCACACCTGAGGTGCAAGGCAAGTCCGAGCCTATGCGCACAAGCAAACAGGCAGAGGCCAGTGCCAGTACAGTAGACGACATGCATCCAGCACGTGGCGCAGTACAAGACAAAATGGCAGCAGAACCAGACAAAATGGCGGCTCATCCGGAGGCACCCTTTCCAGCGAACACCAAAGGCCGGATTTCACACCAAGGGTGGAATGGTTTTGTTTGGTCACATGGTGCACCACCTGCCCGACCACATCAGGGCAAGGATGCTACATAGACGTGGGCTACGCCCAGAGCAGGCAGGGCACAAGGAAAACCAATGCTGGATTGTGCTTGACCAGCATGTGAAGAGTGCTTTTTCGACAAGTTCCTCACACTCCTGAAATCTCCACAAATGGTGAATATACTCAAGCGAATCATTCCCACAGCAGCCAGCTCCAGTTCAAACACTGGCTCTATCACAACCTCCAGCTACGGTACAGTTCCCGGTCCCAAATACCGTGGTGGCCTTCCCGCAGCATGCAGAACCCCCTGCTCAGCCGAACAGCACAGCTCAGCTTCCTGTAGCTCCCCCAAATACACAGCCAGCATACTCTACTGACCTGCAAGACACAGCGGGCGACACGGCTGACAAGAAGGATCAGGAC
Source organism: Ambystoma mexicanum (assembly GCF_040938575.1). NCBI lineage: Eukaryota > Metazoa > Chordata > Amphibia > Caudata > Ambystomatidae > Ambystoma > Ambystoma mexicanum. Next base: position 563,485,588 of record NC_090931.1, read on the forward strand.
ACCTCCTCCTCTGCAAGGACTTTCCATGAAAGGATGGCCGGAGTGGTGGAGTACCTAGACATTCCTCTGCCACAAAAAGAGCAGCCATTTGCAGGGTCCTAGCAGAGTTACTGACCCTCCGCTCAACCACCAAATTGGGCATACTTTTACAAAAGGATGTGGCGGTCCTGGCAAAGAAGGGTTGGCCAAAAGCTCATTCCACGCAGCCAACCCACAAGCACCTAGATGTTAAATACATGCAGGCAGAGGGCGGTTCTCTCATCCTGCCCGTGCACCCACAACCACACTCATCAGTCATTGCGGTAGCATCAATGCATGCTAAAACTCAGACTTCCACATCCTCATCCACCTCAACCCTATCAGCCAAGGAAGAAAAGTTAATTGAGGCCTATGGAAAAAAGGTATAATCAAATGCCGCTCTCCACCTACGGCATGCAAATGCAGACGCCATGCTAGCCACCGTAAACCAAAAACTATGGAGGGAGATTGCTGACTTCCTCCCAGATCTTCTAGTTCATAGGCAGGCTCGGTTCCGGGCCGGTCTCGCGGAAGCAAAAACAGTGGCTCAAGACCCAATGGAATCATCTCTGGCGGCAATACGTGTGGCTATAGACATGAGGGGGAACTGCATGGCTGAAGGCCACTAAGTTTAATTCAGATGTACAGAACCATATTCTCGATCTACCATTTGAGGGAGGGGACTTGTTCCATTCGTTCACCGATGAAGAGTTGGACTAGAAAAAGAACAGCTCCCAAAAAGCCAGATCTCTGGCTTCTAAGAGCTTCGGCCAGAGCCATTCTCGGTCTGACAGAGGTTGTACCTTTGGTGGTTTCAGGGAGTTTCAGGACTGCTGCATTAGACAGCCCAACAGGTCTCCCAGCCAACACTGACGTAAACAGAAGAAGACTACCACAAGTTCAGCCCTCCCAAGTCCCCCACTCCCGCAGATTGGGATGCAATCTCTCCTTGCGGAGATCCGCTCTCTAGTAGTGAGCGATGCCGTAGAGGACATTCCCCCCTCACAACGAGGCTTGGGATATACTCTTGTATATTCGCAATACAGAAGAAGAACCAGGCCGGCCTGCGAGCTGTCCTAGATCTGTCAGCCTTAAACCTTTACCTACCCCTTCAAAAGTTCAAGATGGTGACACCAGCATTGATAGCGGAGTCCTTGTGTGGGGGAAGCTGGAGGTTCTCCCTTGATCTTAAGAATGCATACCTACACGTCCCACTTGGCAGGCCCATCATTCCTTCCTACGGTTCCAGGTCATGGGATTCCACTTCCAATACAAAGTTCTCCCACTCGGTCTCATTTCAGAATCAAAGGTGTTTACGAGACTAATGAATGCCGTGACGGTGCAGCTCAGGTCAGAGGGCCACCACGTCTACCCATACCTCGACGACTGCTGGTTCGGGCAGATTCCCCAGCGCAAGTCGAGAACACAGAAGCCAGGCTTATGCATATGCTCTACGAACTGGAGTTCTCCATCAACCTCAAGAAGTCGCAGCCCCAGCCTACTCAGTACTTGACCTTCTTGGGTCTCATCTGGGTTACGAAAGCAGAGATGATATTCCCCACCGCAGACAAGATTGCAGCAATCAAAGCGGCTACGGGGCCTTTCCTAAGCAGTGTGGTGACCTTGGCATCGTGGTACCAGCACTTGGTAGGGATTATGGCAGATTGCCTCCTGGCTGTGCCTCATACCAGGCTCAAAATGAGGAGGCTGCAGCTTCATTTATCGGCCTCATGGAGCCAGGAAACGGGTTCCCAAGTGGCATTAATCAGCATGCCAGCACATCTTCACCAGGACCTACGATGGTGGAGGACGTGCACCAATCTCATGGCGGGCAGACCATTCAGGCAGCTCCAGCCAACATACACCATTACGATGGACTCCTCTCTTGAGGGTTGGGGAGCCACTTTGTGCAACCACACTGTGCTCGGCATATGGTCAAGATAGGGTCAGGAAAAGCACATACATTGGCTCGAAATTATGGCTATATGGCTAGCTCTGAAAGCTTTCCTTCCAGTTTTCAACAGCCCGTCTGCATTCAGATGGACAGTTCCACCTGCATCTACTACCCCAACAAACCAGATCTCCTCCTCTGTGCAGGCTTACCATCGACATATGGAAGTGGGCTTTAGCGAACAACATATCGCTCTCGGCCATCCACCTGCCGGGCAAGCCCAATCTAGAGGCGGAAAGGCTCAGCAGGCAGGGGGTTGACAGTTATGAGTGGCAATCAAACAAAAGGGTCCTGAGGGAGATCTTCAACAAATGGGCCACCCAGTAAAGAGCCATGCGATTGGCTACCATGCCCCTTAAAGCCATTGGAACAGCCGATCTGGAAGGCGAGGCCGGCTGCCCCCAAAGGACGAACCACAAGGCCACTGAGCCTCTCTGCAGCTCTCTGCTGCTTGCAGCAATTGCCGCCGAACCCTATGCCCATATTTCTTCCAGGCATTGAATCGAAGAAAGTTTACATCCCTACATGCGCACAAGTCAGCCATCACAACCAATAGGAGTTCGAAAGGAAAAGCAAGGCTCACCCCCTTGCAATGACTGCTAACGGCCTGCTGGATAAGCCTGTGTGCTCTTCGGGTTGTAAACATAGCTTTGTAATCCACCTTGTTGTCGCTACTTGCATCCCGCTACAAGCCCCGACTCCCTTCCGCCCTGCAGAATGGCAACCGCCGCAGAGCACCTTACAACAAACCCGTCCCAGCAATCATGCGCTGCCCTTCCTAATACTTCTGTGCTCCAAGTGCAAGGAGGACACCTTGGTAATCAGTTGATTGACGAAAAGTTCCATCAAACCAGATGCCTGAGCCATCACCAAATGCCGAAAACTCTCTCTGCTATGAAGAATGCGACTCCTTGTCATACACGTGTCCCATCAACATATGTAAGGAGCCGGAATCTGCACCGAAGAACGCGCAACAATTTCTCTCCATACACTCACTCTAACTTGATACATGCCGTCAACGCCCAAACAAGCTCACTTTAACGGCCGCTCGTAGTTGCAGGAACCGATCTTGTGCCTCCTCACCATTGTACCTACAAGCCTTCTTCTCGTAATGTACCGTGAACTAAAACATGGTTGTAGACCTTACTAAGTGAAAAACATCCCATAGAATGGGTTATTTGGCCATGTTAGTTTTCAGTAGTGGGGCTGCCGCACATTTGTAAATTAGACTTACCACCCCTTACATCCAAAACAAAGGCTTTAGTAAAGTCTGTTAATCCACATGTATTGATGAATATGACTAAAATCCCTGCAGATAGAGCCCCTCCAGTATTTCTTTACTACAATTGCTTCTTCTGCAGCGGCCCCTCTTTCCTTTGAAGTCTGTCTATTGATCCTCAAAGCCAGTGTAACCTTTTACTGTACAGTCTCTCTTTCCTTGTTACCACAACATGTGCAACCTGTTGCCTTTGCAGTGATTTCCTCTGTGGACAATCTCCCCCTGTGGCCTGTCTTTCCAAACACTCTCATTTTGTTACATCTGCAGCATCATTCCACTATGCTGCAGTTTTGCACTTTACTATGCAATCTATCCTTTGGAGAGTCTACAACCCTGAAATCTACCACAAAGCCACAGGTCCACATACAGTCTCTCTGTCCCATGTGTAGCCTCTCTATCCCCCCACCCCTACTAATGCAGAGAACGACCACACTGAAAGGACTGCTCCTTCACAAATATTTTTCAGAATGATCAGAGACACGTTTACAAGTTGTCCACTTTCAATTTTGAGATGTAATACAAGTCCTGACTTTTAAGCTCAAGTCATTCTGTATAATTTTACTATACCACTAGTTTTATTTTCCCACTATGAGCAAAACTACAAGTTACTGGTAAGGCAAAGTCAAGAGAGTTAAAAGCCATGATTGACCGAGCATCTTGCACTTAACATTGGAAACTTGAGATCTCTGTAATAAGTCCTCTGAGCTACACAAGCGCTGATTCTCTAGAACTCCCAATCTCTGCACATCTGCAATATTGACAATCACTTGGCATTTAGAAAGGCCCTCAAAACCCCTGGTTATTCCCTCCCTCCTCTTGAAACCCTCTCACACTCTATATTGTCGATAGGCGCACAGAAACACTGACCCAAACACTACAACACTCCTACCTATCCACCAATACCCCCTGGATGCTGGCAGCGTTCGCAGCAGCACACCGTGACAAACTCTCGGCCCCCCCCCAAAGCCACTCACTCACAGACGATTGTACATCGTTCGCCGTCCCTCCGTGCCCCTCTCCCACTTCTCAGACGTTTTTTCCAGGGAGACCAAGACTAGCGAGACCAGCCAATCGCATTGGACCAAGAAAAACGACATTGAAGTCGAACTCCATCCCAGTATGTATAAATTGCACCACGTCTGTGGACACAGGCCACAGGCACGGCCACCCACCTGTGCACCGTAGAATTTAGCTATGGCTTGCTCATATAGCCATCCACACTGAAAACCCTGACGTACCTCAACACCTCTGCCATTAGTATACAGCAACAACCTACGGAAAATGTTGGTCTGGCTGGGCACACATCGAATCTCCAACACTAGCACTCTCTCCCAAACCAGCAACAGCGCCCATCCGTGTGCCTGACCTCTGCACTGCTTAATGGAACCTAACTAGACCACCTAAGTCCTAACCTGGCAAAATGCACACATGCATCTTTTAATTTAACTGTTATAACCTCTTACACATGGACTACGGTCACTAGGGTGTTTCCATCCACAAAGCGCATTGAGGCCATACAAATGGTGAAAAGGGCGTTATATAAATGACGAATACAATACAATTCAATAATGTCACCTGCTCTTCATCATTAATAGATATAGCCATGTGACATGTTATGTGTGATATTAATGCAATTTGCATTCCCCACTAAAAATACTAAACAGAAAGTGATTGAAATTGATTGGATGGAGGTTTTCATTTTCTAAGTTCTTGTATTATTGTTACTAACTTGGGAAGAAAGTCATATCGAGCAGCCAAGTGGCTGCTAAGTTTGATTTTTGCTTTAAGGTGAACAGTCTCCCACTTCACTGAAGACAAAGAGGCAGTTAAAAACTGAATTGACAGCCCATCAAAGGCTTACTGTGAGTCACTTGTGTTCCCTACGCTGAACCTCAAAAGTCCCAAAAAGTAAGCAGTAAAAATGAAACCATTACATAACAAAACAAGGAGGCAAAACCTCATTGTTTTGCTCTTTTCACACACCCACTTTCCTTTTTTTTGAGTGATGCAGATGGCTAGATCATTGTTGACAAAGATCCACCAGCGGGCGGGTGGTGTGAGGTGACAATTTAATCGTAGTATCTAAAATGATGCCTAAGGGATGGATGGTCCATTGTAGACTATGATGCCTTTAACTTCAAAACTCAATACTGAGTTTTAAAATCTCAGAAATTAAAGACTTTAAAATAACTTTTTTTGGGTGTCACCTTGAAATTAAGACAGAAAGGTCTTAAGAGCATGGTTAGCTATCCAAGATAACCATTGAGGGAAATACGAGTTGTATAATTACAAACATATTTTGGAGTGCAATTCTTTTGAGACTAATGAACCACGCAAATGAAAACACTCTAATTAACCACCAACAAACAAACGCCCACTAGTTATAGATCCTCAAATTACCCTTTTGTTTAAACCACAAAAAAGTCATGTGAAGTCATATCTGAGACCATTTTACCTCCCTCCCTGTTGGCGTGGCGGAGGGAGGAGGGGGAGATGGGGAGAGTGAAGAATAAAAATCTGCTGACATATATCTGTAATTCTCCTCTTATGCATGCAACAGTGAATGTGTCTAAGCAATCATCCTGGAGGTACCAACCATGAACCCACCCTGATGTAACAATGCTAGAGACCAGGTAAACCTACTTCATTGCATCCTTTGTCTCCTTCCTTCTTCAGTGTAGCACATACAGGGTCTCCACCTCTACCACTACCTTGTCTTGCCATCATGGATGCCATGACTACAGAAGAGACCGCTTGTTCCATCATGTGTGTCAAATATTGTAAGACATATCTCTGCATTCAGTCCGGTCAGTAAGTATGTGTGGCTTGGTCATTTGCAGCTCATTTTAAGGATCTTCACCTTCTTCTGGAGCTGGTAAATGGCCATGGGTGAGCAGTGCTTGGGTAGTGCATGTTTCTGAGATAGCCTCATCATTTTTATAAATGGATTCACACATCTCTCTGGACCGGATGCTAGTGGCAAGGGCTCTTTATTTGAGCTCTATAGTTGTGACAGTTATCCCTTTAGCTTCCCTGCATCCCTGAGACACTTAATCCGGCCACTAAGCATCGCCTGTGGCCAAGACTAGCAGCTTATTTGCCCTGTGCATGGCCTTCACACATACTGTGGGCATGCCCAAGCCCCTCAAAAAGGCTATTAGCACGACAAAAGGTCACATATCCAATGGCCTTTTTAGCCTGAACATGACCTTTGGCTCGGGGATGCCCAGAGCAAGGCTTAAGGACATTCGTGTCCGGGGAAGGGCACTCAGCAAATCAGTGGGCTGGAAGAGTGGGCGAGAACACACTATGTACTGCCGGCTGTTTCCAGCCACCAGAGGCCCTTTCCTATGTTGTGCCATCTTGATTGCGGGGAGGCACCAGGGAGCCTCTCCCTCCCCATGTTCCCACCCTCCCGCGCCACCTCCAAAAACAAGCTTCATCCTTTCCCCACCCCCTTCCTACCTCTCCATATAGTTTTGTGCTCTAGGCCCCGGCACCCCTGTCCGTGGCTGCCACCATAGAAATGTAAAAAGGACTAGGTCCCTTTTCCAATGGTGGTGGCCGTCATTTTGTTATCGGAGCCCATCTCCTGAAAATAAATTAAACTATTTGCACCCTGGTTGTGCATGGCTATCACTCCCTTGTTGGGGGGTCAGACATGGCTGGCAATGGCCCACAGCCCTCACTGAGGCCCTTGCTTTGCTCGGGCCTCACTAGGCTCGGGCTGGCGGCCCATTACTGGCCATATCCGCCCATGCTCCCGACGTGGGGGTCATTGCCATATGCACCATGCAAAGAGGCTCCTGACCATGGCTGCAGGGCATGGCTATTGGCCACTTCATGGGACTTGGTGGTGCCTGGGGTCTAGCAGAAAGCCATGCCCTGCAAAGAAGCCACTGGCTGGCCACTTTGGCTGGTTTACAGGGGGCCTAGGGCATGGCCAAAGACAATTCCCTGGGTAAAGTGGCCACGGGCCATTGTTGCAGGTCTTGGCCTTTGTGCCCAGAATAAGAACTAAGCGATGCCCAGGGCAAATTAGTTGCTAGCCATGGCTGCAGGACATGGAAACTGATCATTATGTGTGCAATATTTGAGGATGCCCAGTGCACGGCCAATCCCCAATCCCGGGAAAAAGTCTTAGTCATTGGGCAATTTGCATGGCTACAGAGAGTCCAGGTCCTGGCACATGTTCCCAGTGGGCACTTCGTGGAGCTTGGGACTGCCCGAGAAAGTGCCCAGTGGACGCTGTAGACATAATGGGTTAATAGGTATATCACTACAAAAAAGTACACATTCAGTAAAAAACGTTTTTAAAGGCAGGTTATGGCTGCAGCACAAAACAGCAAAACACCGGAAATGTGTCACTTATTACTCCTAAAGGACCATAACACAGCTACTGCCATCATAAAACAACCATAACTCGTCAACACACATGCACTGCTCATGGTCCCACAGGGCACATAGGGCAAGACAAACAAAAGATGTAGGGAAAGCCTTGTTACCAAAAGTAGGCTCAAATTACATTTGGCTTGTGGGCAACCACACAACAAAAGCTAAATCAACTGTAAACACAGCTAAGGTAAACTTAATCAGAACATCCCTTTAGCAAAGCGTTTTCATTGATACATATGCACATGTGCTAATTGCAGGGGAGGTTGGGCAGAAGGTGTGGTGCCACCTCTAGCACCCATGGGTTTTGGGGTCCCTGGGGGACTGCCTTTGTTTTACCATCAGCATCAATGTCTCCCAAGGTATAGTATCCATCCCAAAGGACGATGAACACTGACCTGCTCTACCGTGATCTCTCAGACATGTTGGTAATATTTCAGAAAAGCCGTAAATGTTGAAGAACTCAGCTGTTGTGTGTACAGGAAACCTCTTAGAGCATGAATCTTTAACAAATGTATCAGTAAGTGGATCAAGGAGTGTGATACATATCTGGTAGTTTAATGTTGTGATTCACACAACAAAACAGCTAGAGACTAGTCATTCCACCTGTGCTGACAAGTCAAAGGAGACTCTACCATTTTCATTATTAATATAGGCCGAGCGACGATGACATCCTGGTGAAGGCTAATTCAGCCGCAATATAGGTGAGGTGCAGTGTAGATTAAAACTGCACATCACATAAAAGCTGTAGATGTGAATAAATCCCACTGGAAATAGTTCCACAATTCACCACTTGGGAAACAGTTACGCGACTTCTACAATTTGCCAGTTATTCATAGAACAGCATCCTAATAGAGTATAACACACAATCATAAAGAAAGGTTGGATCCTTTGTTATGTTTAAGTAGCAGCCAGTGGAACAGAGAGAAGAAAACTAGGCGAGTGCAGATGATGAAGTGAAAGTCCAAAAATTCAACAATATGCAATGTATATGTGAATGAACAAAGCAGGTAAACATTGGAGGTAAACGTTATGGCTGGAATAAAATACATAGAATTGGAAGAGTGCAGCTTTTTATTTGACTTTGCATTGTCATATACTCACTGAGAGCTGTTGCATTAGTTTGTTTAATTTTGAACAGAGCATTACATTAACCATCTAATCCGATGGCATACATGTTGTGGTGTTTTAAAGTACACAAAAATACATAGTATCACCCATGTTATAAGATATGGCATAGGCTGCACCATGTGCCATTTGGCTAATTTATATGGAATAGCATTCACACCGTAATGCAATACTGCAATGTTGGCCAACCCAACATTTCTGGGAATGGTCAACCACCATTATTTGGTAACCTGAAATGTACCTTTAAGGTAAAAGACGTTTGCTTAAATGTGCGCCCAAGTCGACATTTGTACAAATCTCCATTTTAGTCTCAAAATCAGCAATGACCTTATTCATGTTTGAGTCACTGATGGGGCCAAACCTAGTACGCTGTGAAGTCTTGTGATATGTATCTTTACCTGTGGTTGGGCCAGGATATTGAACAATGAGTTTACTGTGTCACCACAACGCACTGGTTATTTATTCCATTCCAATATATCCATTAAATGCCGTCCATTTGGGATCAAAACACATTCTAAATTTATAAATCAGTTATGTTTTTCTTTTGTTTTTTTTAACCAGTCCCTTTTAAGTAAAATACCCCCAAATAAATATGGATCAATAATGTCATTATTTGCCATGCTAGCCCCCTTATCGTCTAATTGACCAATGGCAAAATAGCTGTGTATCCATTTTAGGAGGATTTATACCTTAATATGTGTTTTAAAGATGTATTCTTAAAATGGGTGACAGAAACGTACAGAATTGATAAACATCAATACAAGAAACGCGGTTACATAATTGTGTGTCAACGGGTAATTGCCAAGTGTATGCTTGTAGGTTGTGTATTTAGAATCTGTGACTAGTTGCAGTGTTAGTGATATATAGCAATGGTAATAATGCAAAAATGAACTGTTTTTGTCACCAAACGTATCCAACTATTTATGACCGTTTTAGTAATATCCATGTTTATACAATAAGATATATTGCTACCGTAACAGCTTTATTAATCCATATGTAGTGTATCTCATGCACATTTGCATGAATTAATTCTTTCAGTTTATCATTTTTCCCCATACCATGATGCTGCATCAAAGCTTTCTCCCACCCTTTTAAATGCCATTGTCCCATTTACCCTTTCACAGCACTAAATCTTTGATATAGAATAGGCCTTAAATAGATCACTCTAGACATTGCAAGGATATAATGCAATATAATGTATATTGCCCTTGTACAGCACACTTCTGCCATTTTATGGGCCTCTTCGCACATGGTTCTAGAAAAGAGTAGGCGGCAGGTGGTTAGTGAGAAGAGAAGGAGAGGCAGGTGAAAAGCCTGAGGTGTTGGTAGGTGCAGGGAGTAAGTACAGGCAGTAAGTACTGGAGTTCTTTGTGCTGATAGGTTTCTATGTGGTTTGTGACTGTAATACTTGGGTGTCTAGAGGTCAGAATCTAAGATTGAGTCACTACAGCGCTGGTATACCAGGAGAGACACTAACTTTGTGTATGGGAGTTGGTATGTGATGGTTCAGAGGTGTTTTGGGTCATGCAGAGAGTTCTTCATGGCTCTGTGGTGGTTAGTGTGGAGGAGTATCAGCAGGCATGAGGCTTCAATGTGCTTGGGTTGTGACTGTGTAGTGCAAGGTGGTAAATAGATTGAAATGGTGAACAGGTTATTTTTTTTTGCCACTTCCCCGAAGACCCCTCACCCAGGTGATCCTCCCGCACTGGTCCACCCCCAGGAACTGGATCCAAAAGCAATGGCCGTGTCCTGGCCACCTGGACGACATATCCCGGGGACTAGAGGGCGAGACACCTTCAAGTTTCTCACATACCCTTCGCATATGCAAGGTGGATATAATTGGTCTTTGTCCAGGCTCTTCAATTTGAAGACCTGGGAAGGAAAAGAACAAGATATATCCAAGGACTCTCGCATATTCCACAGGTTTCTTTTCATCTGCGCAGGTAGACCCAAGTGTTTCTATTTGTCTCACGAAAGTATCCAACAAACTGGTCTCGAGGGGGTGACCCTGGATTTGTGAGCTCCTTATGTCTCGTGTGAGGTTCATGGTGTTCTGTCTCCTTCCAGGCCCATATTGGAGAGTTTTGGGAATAATATTTAGAGTGCCAGTAGTCTTGGGGTAAAAATTCCCTATGTGAAGTTGGGGATTCCTGCAAAAGAGTGGAAAATGCAGGGAAGTCCCGTCCCACAATGGCTTCTTCGGGGAGCCCAGGAATTATGGCTGAGTCAAGGGCGAGTCAGACATGACTCGCCTTTGATGTTAATGTACACACGTATGTTGGGGTATATTTAGTTATCCCCGTGTACACAGGTAACTAACTTGGGTAGCATTCTCAAGGTCCGTTGTTATGACCAAATCGGCCCTTATGGCGGTTTGCTTGCTACCTGAGTCAATTAATGCTTTTACTTGTTTCCTATTTACCCAGGCTTTTCATATGTGAAGTCAGCAGAGGACTTACACAAACATATGCTAAAGGTTTCCAGATCTTCGGGTTCTCTCTATTTGTCCCCTTTTAGACAGCCTATCTCAAAGGGTTCTTCTTTTACATTTTTCAGACAGTGTCTGGCCAAATGGCCAGTTTCTCTACATGAAAAGCAGATAGGAGGGGGTGGTCTGCTTCCTTTAGGTTCCTCTCTTTTACTTTCCTCTCTAACTCTAAGGTCAGGTCTTTTAACTTCTATTCTTTCCTTGGGTATCCATTCCTTGATTTTATATGATCCTCCTCCCTTATCTACTACCTGGGGTTGGGGTTGGTGAGTAGGTTTGTGATCTTTCTGTTCCTCACCTCAGTGTACCGAGTGAAGTGTTTGGCTGCATCTGAGTGGTTTTGGGCAGTCTCAATGGTCATGGCTAGGGTGCGCTGATTTAGTAGTAATACTGCTTTTTGCAAAAAAGGGGTAACAAATTGGTGAATTGTTCTAAAGTAATAACTACCAATTCTTTCATTGTTTTGTTGTTGATCCAAAGAGCGATTGTATTTTTAATTTGTTCGCCCATTTCAGGGGGTGGGGTTTCTCTAGGATTTAATCTAATGGCCCTTTATTTTGGTTTGGCCGACTTCAACAGCCCTTCTTTTATAGATATAAAGGTGGCTCCCTGGGCAAGATTAAGTAGCTCTTATGCGGTCTGTAGCTTTCAACAGTGGTCCTAAATAAAACGATTTTCTTCCCACCCCAATTGCTAGGCTAATCGTTCGAAATTCAGAAAGAAGTTCCCTAGATCTTTGCCCTCTAGATACGTTTGAAGTATCCCTTGCGGTAGCAGGGTTCTTGCTTGTAACTCAACCAATTTTGTCAAGTTTTCTTGAAGCATAGAATTTGATGGGTTGCCAACTGGGCCATGACAGCTGCTAGGTCGGCCATTTTCTTCCGGTGGGGTAATGGTTCCTTCTATAGTTTTTCTCTGAATCGGAAAGAAGCAGGCCTCGACTCCTCTGGATAGAGTTTCGAAGTCGTCTGACCCTTATGAGTCTGATTTCGCCAAAGGGAAAGACGTAGATAGAATGGTCTCTAAATCTGATGGACCAAGGACTGACTGTAACTTGGTACCAAAAAGAAAAAAGGTACAAGGGGGATTTAGGGCACTAGGTCTAATGAAGGTATGGGCTGCCCGTGTTTTTAATATTATTCAATCCCACTGTTGGATGTTATAATGGGAATGGGAGGGTATCTAATAACAACTCGGTTTTAAAATACAAATCTTGTTGATCAGTTGGAACGTGCAGCTCAGGGAGCAAAACCTCTTCAAGAGTGGATACATGGTCAGAGACCAAGGACTGACTGTAACTTGGTACCAAAAAGAAAAAAGGTACAAGGGGGATTTAGGGCACTAGGTCTAATGAAGGTATGGGCTGCCCGTGTTTTTAATATTATTCAATCCCACTGTTGGATGTTATAATGGGAATGGGAGGGTATCTAATAACAACTCGGTTTTAAAATACAAATCTTGTTGATCAGTTGGAACGTGCAGCTCAGGGAGCAAAACCTCTTCAAGAGTGGATACATGGTCAGAGACAAGGATTTCAATGACTCTATTATCCCCTTCTGGCGGTACAACGATTATAAGCATGAATTCTCAGTTTTTATCAATTGAATCACATCCCATTCCTGACACCACACGTAAGGAAGGCAGTTAGACAGACACAAGTGACCACAGTTCAAGTGTGTTTATTGAAGATCAAAAAGGGTTTGAAAAACACCTATCTAATCCTAAATCTACAGATGGGAGCAAAATACGACCATCAAATAATAATAACTCCGTCCTAGTGGTGTCTTGTGTAAATAAAAGGGCCTTTACTAATAAACCTATTGCCAATTCGTACCTCTAAATACAAATAGTGTGGGAAATAGTGTTATGAAAAAGAAAGAAGTGTTCACAAAATGATATGTCAGGATGTTCAGGCCGTTGGCTTCCCCCAGGTTTTCAGCACGAGACAAGGTGATACACGTAAGCTTAGCACAGTCTCTGCATCTCTCATCACTAGCATCAGAGCCTCCCGTGCCAAAGTCTCCTCTTTCAGAGGGCCTGATGCAACAAACAAACAATAAGTTATTTTCCTCTTAGGATTTCACAAGTGCTCAATTTCTCAAGCGATTCACTATTCACCTTGGATCCCACTCAGACAGGCTCAGATACTCTTAAAACAATGCTCATACGGTATTCATGCATCCAATGCTCATGGGATATTCATGCATCCAATTTCTCTGGTGATTCACGGCTCACCCCAGATCCCTCTCAGCCGAGCTCAGATCTGTCCCATTCATGAGGTGACAGTCAAGGCAGTCTTTTACGATGAGTGCTACCCCACCACCTCGTTTCCCAATACTGTCTGTTCTGTAGATTATATAGCCTGCTGGGATTGAGTCATCTGCAGAAAGCTAGGCATTATCGTTCAGCCATGTCTCGGTAACTGCGAAGAGGTCTGGTTTGTGCATCATAATGTAGTCTGCTACTTCTTCCAACCCACGTTGGATTAAGAATCGTATATTATGAAAGGAGGCCTACAATAGATTGTTCTGTAATCTGTTGGTGATGGTAATAACATTGAGTTTGGCATGGGAGGGCTTGGAAGAGTCAGTAGGATGTAAATCTTGTGTGTCTTTTCCTAAAAGGTGACTACCCTTGGAGGTGTGGTCAATAAAAGGCAGTTCTTTCCTTTCCTGGTCCTTATCTGGAGGAGCTGTAAAGGCAAGTGTTGGGGGTTACTGCCGGGGCTATTCTCGGCAGTATCCAAGGAGACCTGATTCCTGGCACAAGGTGGGGGAGTAGTGTTATTTTGAGGAGTGCATATTTAGGCTGTTGTTTCTGGTGCTGGAAGAAGTCATAATGCTTTGTATTGGGTTATAATTGCTCCCTGCATAAATTGATAGCGCGTTCTGGGCGTGGGGGTCATATTGTCAATTTCAACAGACATACAGTACGTAAATTCAGAGAGAAGAAGGAGCAATCCTACCTTCCGTACCTATTAGGGGGAGGAACGCTGCAAGGAGTCTGTGGGTGGTTAAGAGGTTAAATAGTAGATAAAATGCAATTTGGAGAATGTATATGTTAAACAACCAGCTCTGCTGACAGACGTACCTCTGGTCATACTGCTCTGATCCAGAGTCCTCCCCGACCAAATTCGTCCTGCAACATCAGTGACGGGCATATGCTCTAATATTGCAACTGGGACGATTATCCTGGACGAAAATAACTGACTCATACACCCAAGCAACACAAACAATCAAGTAACCGGCCAGGCAATCAGGATATCTACACTAAAGGCAAATGCAGCTTGACAAGCAGATAAAGGCCAGCGGGTGTCTAATTATAATACACCCAATCTTCCTAAACCGTGGCGTATCAGTGGGTCTGGGGTAGCCAATGTAGAAGGGGTAAGGATAACAATGGGCCTCATTACGACCCAGGCGGACTTCGCGGTGCTAAATGCACCGCGAAGCATGGCGGAAAGCCGCCGATAGCGCCATGGGGGTTGGCGGATTTACCGCCCCATTCCGACCTCGGCGGAGCGGTAAATCCCCAATCCCCATTCTGCCCTTCCCCATTCCCATTTTTGCCCCATAGGGTATAATGGGAGTGGGGAAGGAGTTAATTACGCCACCGTAAAATACGGTGGCGTAATTAACAACGAGGTCCCGTAGCGCCATGGTTTTCTCCGGCTGGTAAAACCAGGCGGAGAAAACCTCCATGGCGCTACGGGAACTCGTAGTATGGCGGAGAGGTACGCCATGCACTACGCTGGCGTAACACCCTCTCCGCCAGGGTCCTAATGAGGCCCAATGTCTGAAGAATGGGACAATATGATTGATAGCAAGTCATCCAACAGTGAGTTTTACTGCCTATACTGGAACATAGTGGGCTTGAAATCGAGGTTAGAAGACCCTGACTGGATAACCTGTGTCCAAAAGGCTGAGATTTTAGCTTCACAGGAAACCTGGCATGTCCTACCTCAAGGTATTCCAGAGTATAATTTAGCACATGTAACTAAATAGGACATCAGTCTGGTGGGCTATGTATATGTGTTTCTTATCGGGTTACCTTGGACTTTTACAGAAGTTAATACTAATTGTGATTTCATTTTATGTTTGCATGGGCAAAAATTGGCAGAGGCAGATTTAATGGTTATTAATGTCTATGATCCTCCGGGAGGACATCACAATGTCGGGGAGGAGAGGTGTAATGATATAGAACATTTGTTTGAGCGTATGAATTTATTTCCTTGAGGACAGAGTCAAAACTGAGTTGGGAAAACCACCATGCATCCTATTAATGAGTGATTTCAATGCAAAAATCCCCCAAGCCCCGGACGACTGGGAAGATTATCTGTTGGCTGAAGAGGCTTGGGGTTCCATCATTTGCATGTAGTCTGCCTAGTGTAGATACAAATGGTAGTAGGCTTTTCAAATTAACCAATGTGCAAAACCTGAGATCTTTAAATGGTAGAACTAGATTACATACTCCCACGGCTCGACCTATGTCGCTAGATCAGCACTCGCTAATAGATATCATATTTCTTAACCTGTAATCATGGCATAGCGTGCTGAATTTTAAAGTAGTGCCACAGGTGGAAAGCGGCCACAATCCTTTAATTGCCCTTTTAAACTGCATACATATGGTAGAAAGGCCAGTTCTAAGAACTGATTTAGAGCAGGTGGACCATTTGAGATAAGGGCAAACAGAAAGAGATTTCTCTGGAAGGGAAGTATTCCAGTATCTATCCATGAGGAAATTATTCAAGCCGTTCTAACTGAGATTGAGAGTATTTTAAGCATTGCACCTGATGCGCGAGAAGTGGTTGAATATTATACATTCTTAGTGGAGAAAGCATCTATGAAAGGCTCCAAAGCAATAAAATTAAAAAAACAAAAACAAAATCGGCCTCCAATAAGAGTAGCCAAAACCAAACAAACAAAAAGGGCAGGTTCGATAAAGATTGTCTACGCCTGAAAAGGGAACTTTAAGCCTCACTGAAAAATACTAGCCCCATAAGGGTGTATCAGATTAAAAAGAATAGAATGGGCGATAGAAATATGGTGACCCTAACAAAAACGCTTATTTCAGAATAATAAGTGGGCTACCATTGTGAATGCGGCAGTTGAGGGTGATCAAAAAAGCAGCTGGAGAGTTTTGACATGTAGGCAAAGGGGCGTACAGGGGGACTGCCTCAGAGTGGATAGACCATATCTCTTCCCTGTATGCATTACCTAATTCCCCTATTTAAACACCCGTATTACTGTCTTTAATTTAGCACACTCCAATTTAGGTGCATCTGACATCGCAGTGGAGGAAATAATGGTAGCCGACAGTCCTAATGTAGCAGCAAGGTGCCTGGTCCTCACCTAATTCCCCCAGATCTGGCAAAGCTTAATGACAATACCATACCAATGTATACCAATTATGCAGACGACACCAAAATACTGCTACCTATCAAAGAAAAACACGACACCGATTCCAAATCACTGAACTCAATATACTTTAGCATCCAAGCCTGGATGGCCCAACATGAGCTTTGTCTTACTGACAAAAAAAACGAACTACTCCTCATTGGCAATCACTCTAGGTAAAACAATCTACCCCAATCCTACATATCCTTCAACATTGACGGCAACATTATCACGGTTGCTAATGAGGTAAAATCTCTAGGAGTTTATTTGGACGCATCACTTTCCCTAACAAGGCAAGTCAACACCATTGCCTCAGCAGCAGCCTATTCCTCCAAACTGATAATCGCCACCAGACCTTTCTTAACTACTGACAATTGCATCACCCTGGCCAAAGCACTCATCTTATCAAGAATCGACTACTGTAACTCCCTCTATCCAACGCCCGAAACGTCAGTAAGTTACAAACAGTTCAGAACAATGCAATCAGAGCTGCCCTCAACATCCCTAAGAAAGAATATATCTCCTCAGCCAGACGCAATATCCTCTGGCTGCCGGTTCGAGATTGCATCAAATTCAAAACCTTATATGTAACTCACAAATGCCTCTCCAAAAGCACTCTGATCTACCTTGCCAGACAAATATCCAAAGTCCAGTCCAACAGACCTACCCGCTCAGCCTACTTATACCTCCTTACCATCCCTAGATTTAGATGGCAAAATGCTGGAGGCTGCAGCTTCCCTGTGATTGCGGCCAAACAATGGAACTCCATGCCACTGGCACTAAGATCGGACCCCTCCCTCTGGTTCTTCCGCAAAGGCCTCAAAACCTGACTCTTTGCCTAAGACTCCTAGAAGCGTTCACCTACCTGCACCTACTCCACCCTCATTTCACCATCCACTACCTACCACCACCATCACCAATTAGCCCTCTCCCAACCAATCCTCTCTCTACACAGAACCGTTCCACCACTAGTCAATGTACCAAATGCAATGGAACAACCTTATCTAGGATGTACTCATGATAAACATGGTAAACTCAATGCACCGTTATACAGACTTCAGCCTAATGCATGCTGTAATCAACGTAACTACCCTCTGCAACTTATGTAAGCAATGCATGCTATCTATGTAAGCAATGTATGTAACTGAACACCTATGCAAGCTAATAGTGTAACGTTTGTAACCTATCACCATTGCAAACAACTACTGTAACTAACTCTCTCAAGAAAAGCGCCTAGAAGCCTCCGGGCTTGGTGCGCTATACAAATGATAAATAAATAAATGCTTTGGGGTGCAATTGAAACCCAACTCTTTAACTGTATCAAGACCAACCTGATTGTAACATCCTTGTGGAGAACCTCCAAGATTGTACCAATTTTTTAAAAGGGAAACCATTCTTCACCAGTTTGTTATCGCCCAATTTCATTAATATAGAGCCATGCAAAGATATTTGGTAGGACAATATTCAACAGGATGATGAGCTGGGTGAAAACAAATAAAATAATTGGTACCTGTCAGATGCAATTACAAGAAAAATCTAGCATTTGTAAGCAATTTCTTAGGTTAGGCATTTTAAACAGCAAGAGTAGGGATGTAAAAAAAAAAAGAAATTCTACCTGGCCTTTCCAGACCTTACAACGCTTTGATCTAGTGAACCAATCAAAGCTTTAGCAAATTTGATCAACCTGAGATTCCAACAGATTTGCTAGTCTGTTTCATGACATTATATAGTAACAATGAGGGGAGGAAGGATAGCTTAGGGTCAACGCGTTTGTGTTGGAAGCAAGACAACATGGTGCAACTCAGGTTCAAATCCCGATCCCGCACTTAGAAAGCAGTTGCTGGTATTAAGCGCGTTATAGGTAAACAGTAAAATAAATACATGTGAAGTATGAGGCTTTTCTACCATAGATTCATTCATTTTAAAAAAAGCACTTGCCATATAATCATCAAATAATATTAATGAAATAATCAGATTGCGCATTCAGAGCTGAATATCTCTTTTCTTGATTACCTTTTCTTACTCAGAAATGTCAAATTCTGGGCAAAGATATGGTTAGGCGAAACTGAGACATCATTAAACACGCTGATTAGTGAGCTGTGGTCACACCACTCTTTGCATAATATCCTTTGGTTCAATTTGGAGAAATCCAGACTGGTAGCAGCAGACAGAGAAGCCTGGTTCACAGAACTGGAATAAATAGGCGGGCATTGGGTATCATGGCTAAAATCTCGAACAGGATGCAAGACAGAAAGGTAAAAGGTTTTAGTAGACATTTGGTGGCCAAAAATCTTAATGTGGCTCAGTATCACATTAATAAATGCATAGTTGATCTTATACCGTTAACGCTTGATAAAGTGCTGTTCACTAGATGCTCAACCTATTACCACTAAAAATAGGCTACGGCCAGATGGTCAACAAAGCCACCTGAAGAGTGAGAACTCTGTCCTCTGTTTATGCGTCACTGGCCTCAAGGTAAATAGAGCACACTAGTTTTTTTTTGCCAGTGGTATAGTACGTTTACCAAAAAATTGCTGATACCATTATTGCACACAGCGAAACGTACAGGCAATTGGGATGCAGAGAAGAGACTGCTTGCACTCGATACCCCTATGGGAATACATAAATTGGTTACTCATACCAGACTAGCATCTATATAAATAAAAATGTAAATGTTTGTTTGTTCAAAATCTTAAATCTCTTAAAGTTCTTCACTGATTGCTTTGAAATTTTGACACAACATTGCATTCAAATAGGCGCATGTTCTTATATACCTATTATACATAGATGTCACAGCTGTGACAAGTAAAAACATGTTTTCTCTGAAAAACAGCGCCATCAGTTGGATATTTTACGATTCCATTTCAATGTTTCTGATATAGAATGGCTCAAATACGTGCCGAGTATGCAGCAGAGCGACGTGCAGCCAGACTTTAGGATGCACGGTTGCGAGCACAGCGATCACGTTCTGCAGCTTCAGATCTGCTTCGTTCTCAACAGAATGAACGCGACATGCTGAGAGTGGCTGAAAGACATCAATGAGAAACAGCAGATGAGCGTCAAACACGACTCTGTGCTCAGCAATCACACAATTACAATCGCCTTGCATTCCGGTACAACCCAGCCGATGATTATAGTTTGAGCCGGCATGTTCTCATCGGCACCATGACTGAAGTGTGTCCTTATTGCAAGGCTCTGAAATTTAATGGAGAAACAAAAGGAATTTGTTGTGACGCCGGGAAAATTAAACTGCCTCAACTTGGAGAACCGGCAGAACCATTAAAAACTTTGCTTGCCAGATATACCGCTGAATCAAAGAATTTCCTATCTAACATCAGGAAATGCAACTCATGCTTCCAAATGACGTTGTTCGTTACAGAAATCGTAACAGCTCAATTCATGCCAACTTGCGTTTCCCATCACCATCAACAAAGCTCAAGGCCAATCGTTAGAATTGTGCGGTTTAGATCTAGACACTGATTGCTTCTCACATGGACAATTATATGTTGCGTGTTCTACAGTCGGCAAACCAGACATTCTCTATATTTGCACAGACAATGGAACAACAAAAAATATTGTATACCCACAAGCATTGTGAAATTAAACATATTAGAAACGTGCGCTTTCTCTTTTCTTTCTTTTCCATTTAACGAAAGTGAGCCACAGAACGCGTGGCCGGGGACAGCTAGTTAAAAATAAGGTCACTTCTAGTGTAGGTATGCTGACATCTAAACGTTGCTTTGGAGTAGATTTCCCAGTTTTTAAGTTGATTATATGTCTGTTTTATCCTCCTATTTTAAATGGTAGGATTGACTAACTAATATGAACATGTTGATATATATGATGTGATGTAATATTTTATGGGCAGTTGCCCAAATTGAACAATTTTCATCATCATCATTATCAACAAGTAAAGAAAGTCTAAAACTCTGATAGATGGTGCTTGGGCCTGGTAGGAAACCTGTATTATATGGTATATAAGTCAGTATCCCTTTGAATAACCGTGTCGAATATGGTGCTTGAATCTGATGGTCGGCCTCGAATAAGTCCATTGGAATTTTATGAGGCCCAGAGGCTTTATTGTTGTTCTGTGTTTCTATGGCAGAAATAACTTATTTTATTGAGAAGCTCATAGCCTGTTCGTCACGGCTTAGAAAATCACTCTTCGTGTGTTCTCGTGACTATATGGTCTAACTTGGCAAGATAGGTTTTTAAGTGTCCATACCACCCCTCCTCTGTGATATCGCACTGTATTACTGACACCTCATCTCCCATCTGACCTGTTCTCATTAATCTCCAAAATCTTGTATAATCCTTTTAATGTATAGCACTGAACATGGCAGCCCATGAGTCATCAGCAAACACACTTTTGTTCTATTTGTTTTTATATTGATATATGACCACGTTAAGTTCGCCTCTGCCCACTGCATCTACGTTTGTTACACATGCCAGAAGATGTTACTTCACTGTCCCACACTCAACAAACCATCTTTTTTTTAGTTGCTAACTTCATTGTAATAAAACATTGTTTAATAAACAGGGGGAGTATTTTGTGAGTTATTGTTGTATATGCGTCAAGGATTATCTCATTCGATGGTGTTGTATATCCTAATACATTCACGAGTGAGCATAGTATCTCATGATAAATACATGATATTAGTGTTGGTTCATCCCATTTGATCAATCATATTGCTTTGCCCGCAATGCTAATTGGGAAACTCCTGCTATTGTCAGTATTTAGCCTTTATACATCTGTCTGAAATATTAAAATGGCAGTTAATGGCCACCCAAGGCTGTACTTCGAAGTCTTTCATGCAACCCCACAAATGAACATTAAGGCCAATTCATGGAATATTTTGCACGGTTCAAAGTGACTTTGCACTGCCTACACAGTAGGACGTATCCAATGTGGCTAGCTCGCTTGCCAGTAACAAAAGTTGGTTTTGCTAGGCAATCTCTCTTTGATCTTCTGTTGCATGCTCTAAGTCTTACTAGGGCACACATTCTAGCCATCTCAAGGGTGTTCTTAGGCTGCCTCTTCGAGCAGTAGGCTACTAGGTCAGGAATGTCCCACATCTGATCCTCTGTCATATATCCCTTTTGTGCTATTCAGTGATTTGTATTGTATGTTAAAATCCCCATCACAATTACAAAATTCCCTCTGCTGCACCTTCACGTCCAATTCTCGCAGCGTAACCCCATGTCCTGTATGGGTTTTTGCTCCATTCCCTGTGCTTTGTCTATTATATACATTTAACAGCAAGATGTCAGTACCATGTTTATATATTATGCCTATGTCTTGTAAATCACTTTTTCCATTTTCAATTGTATGGGTTGTTGAATTGAAAGCCAAGACTTCCCAAATTCTTAATGCCTCCAGTCAGTGTACCCATTCTATCTTGAATATTGAAGTTGGCATAGCCTTGGAAGATTACAGGTTCAATAGCCCATTTTCTTGGAAACATATGATTTGGTGGATTCTTATATCACATCAAGAATCATCCACTGTGTTTTTTAATTAAAGCAGCAATATTCCAAAATACTAATCACAATTCGAAGGCATTAGATGATTTGTCCCTGCAAGGGAACATCCCTAATACCCTGTTCTTGGAGTTCACTACCGGTCAATTCTTAACCCCTGATCCCGGTACTCTCCTTATTGGTGTGCTTTTCACTGTGTCATTTCTCAGGGATTGTATCCTCCCACGGATTCCTTATCTTAGACACATTCTGCGGCAGCAGCAAAACGTCTAGAATGTTTTTCTTCCCGGTGCGTCTTCAGCGTTGAGACCCTTTCCACACTTCTCAGCATCAGAACCCAACGTGATCTCTGACGCCAATACAAGTAGCCGGCACCTTTCACAGATACCCAAGTTCTTTTTTCCCACATGCTCAGCACAAAACTATCGGAACACTTCACACCTCAGAAAAATAAGGTGTCTCATTACAAGTGCAGTAATAAAATGTTGGTAACAGAGTGGTAATTCCATTAACACCGTATTAATGCACCACCGTACTGCAATTTCAGCAGGATTTGGGGACAAGGATGTAAAAGGAATGCCAGTCTTTCCACACTTCCTCTGACGGAACAAGCTATGATATGATATTTTATTTGTATCGCGCACATACATAAGTGTTTATATCGCGCTCATACATAAGCGCCACCACTCCCCAGCAACAGCTGAGCAATTTGAAGCAGAAGTGGCTTCAAGGAAGCAACCTCAACGCAAGAGCGTTCGGTAGGGGCTATTGGGGGCGGTGTGAAATGGCTTTGAAACAAATGTCAGGCAGTGTCCATGGTCTATCACCTGCAAGACACAACAGTCCCATGTTATCTGGCACGATTTCCACAAAACGAGTTGGACCCTGCCCCCCACAGGGGACTTGTGCACCTCCAGAGATGAAGAATTACCGAAATCCTCATGGAGTCCTATGAACTCCTATAAATATCGACTAACACCGCCTACTATGACTTGTAATCTGGCTGTAAATCCGATGGACCAAGTGGCATTAACAGTAAACCTGTTTAATGGTATTTTGGCAAATCTACTGCTGAAATACCACCAAACTTGTAATGAGGCCCGTTCTGTAATACTCTTATTTTCAATTGAAATGTCGATGCTGAAGCCCTCAGGGTTCAAGCGTTGTGAGGATTGTGATGTGAAAATGTCAATTACTGCTCCTCACAAAATGTGCTTGTGATGTCTCGGCGCCGATAATGAAACAGCTGACTGCGACTCATGCCAATACATGACGCTGAAGGTTTTGAAGCAAAGGTGATTGAAATGGACGCTTGGAAGATATTCATCCAAGTCACCGAGCACCACACCCTCGAGAGGTGCGACCTTCCGAGGGGAAGGAGAACGAGTCAACCGATCAATTTCCAGAGAAATGCAAAAGAAAATCATGAAAAAATAAGAAATATTCCCAGAGCAATGCCCCATCACTTATCCTTGCCTTCGAAGAGAAAATAAAAAAGAGAAGAAGACACTCATCTTCAGAGCCCCTCTGCAAAGGTAGGTAAGGGTTCCTTCAAAATCCACTTTGGCAGAGAAATGGGAGCAGTTCAGGCAAAAAATGCTTGAAGTCTTCAGGAAGGCTGCCCTTAGATCTCTGCTTCAGACTCGAGACCTAAAAAAGGGTCAGAGCCCACCATGCATACAAAAGCCAGCAGGGACTCTCATAAGAGCTTGACCAGTGCACCGAAAGGCCTGACTACTAAGCCTCAAAAGCCTCATAAAACCCAATTTTGGATGATTAGGGGGAAAGAAATCCCTTTTGGAATAGAATCTATGCAGCTAACCTATCCTGCGGAGGAATTTGTCTCAGAGGATGCCATAATCCATGATATAGCTGCAGATTTCTCCAAGGCAAGTGGTCTAGACACGTCCCTTGAGGTTACTCTTCACCAGCTGGACCCCCATGCACACTGTAATGCGTCCTACAGGTCAGTGATTGGGAATGTAACTGAGTCCTTATGTTGTGTACCCCCAACCAAAACTGTGACAGATATTCTAGACCAGGGCCCAGTAAGGGAACCAGTTTTGCCCTTTCATGTAGCCCTAAAACTCTACCAAAACAGAGGTGCTCTTTTTCCCTGCCAAAATCTCTCTTTCATCTCTTCCCCTGCCTATCCAGTTCCCAACTGACACTCTCCCCTACTCTTCTTCAGCTAGAAACCTCTGTGTCATCTATGACCCATCTCACACCTTGTCTACTTTCATCTCCAAAGCTGGAACAGCAGCTCAACCTCAACCGCCTAAATATTAGGAAAATCACACACCTCATTCCTTTCAACACTGCTAAGCATCTCTTAACCACTCTTGTCTTCTCTAAACTGGACTACTGTGCCAGCATCCTCTTTGATCTCGCCAACTATTTTTTATTTCCTCTGAACAAGATAATTAACCTCACTACCAGGACTCTCTTTGAACTCCCTCACTGCCCACTTACTTCCTTGTACTGTCACCTAGCTGGATAGCTGATGATGCAAAACAGGGCCAGATTTAAATGTCTTCTCCTGGTTCACAAATCTATCCACGGTAAGGCACCACTGTACCTTTCTTCCTCTATCCAACTCTTCAAGCTTTTCGTAATCTCAGCTGTCCCTCCTTGACTACCCTTTTGGCTCCTCGCCCCCCCCCTGTGCTTCCTCTTGCTTTCGCTCTTTCCCTCTTCTTGCTTTACTTGCATGGAGTTCTCTTCCCCCGGACATCCGAGAAACAGTCCACACATATTTGTTCAAAACCAAACTAAAAGCCTTCCACCTTGTCTCAGAGCTATCTGCATCTGTCTCTCACTTCCTCTGCCTCCACTCTACCACTTCACCCATCATGGTCACATCCTGAGCACAGCTAGCCGTATCACCTACCTGAACTTAAAAATGTCCAATGTTGGTTGTCCTTAATCTATGTTAGGTCCACATTATGTATTGTCCCCGGTGACTGTTCCATTTACTCCCCTCCACAACCTGGTCAGAGCGTCCCTCCAACTCACCCCATTGTAAGAAGCTCACTGCTTCCCATCAAATCTGATTTATTATCTATTGTATGTTCTTTTGCGATCAAAAGAGCTTTGTTCGTCCTATATATAAATAAAATACAATAAATAAAAAACCCTCATATAAATGTATGGCAGCAGTCAGAGGGGATCTCCCAAAGAAATACAGGCCAGCGTCCTCGGACCCTTGCTTCCTCACGAAGTACCCATGCCTTCAACATAGACTTGGCGTCTCTTTGTAGCATGAGGACTGCAGGCAATTTTTATATGACTGCTTAGTTGGCCTTTACTTGACAAGCATCTCAAGATCATTTATGTCTTTGCGATTATGCTGTAAAAGACATCTAAATTCTAACGGTTTCCAGTACACCTTTTCATCAAATAAATGGGATTTAGAGAGTGCAACCTGTTATTTGTGCATCTGGGAGCCCTTCAAATGGCTAGCCGTAAAAAATCTTAAACGAATGATAAAGATGTTTTATTTATATGATATGATATGATATGATATGGCATTTGTAACGCGGCTATACACAAGTGTTTCAAGGCGCGACGATGCAGGGGGGGGAACAAGGGGAAGACAGACAACGATCCTACTAGGCCAGGTATCATTCAGACCGTGCAAGTGCAGGGGTAGGGGAAGGGAAAAGTGCAAGGGGAAGGGGAGGGGGAAGTGCAGTACAAGTAAGTAGAATAAAAATAAATAAATAAATAGGGCCAGCTGGTGGCAAGTGCAAGGTAAGTGCAGGCAAGTGCTGGGAAGGGGGGGCTGTAGGGATAAAGAGACAGTCCCACAGTGCAGGGGATGCGATGCCAGGGAGTCAGTGCAGGTGGAGAGTGGCTGGGCCCAGGACCGAGGTCGGTGAGAGTGGCCCAGTTGCAGATTCAGTGCAATTTCAGTGTAGAATTTAGCAGGGGAGAGAGACAGAGAAGGCAGAGGCAAAGAGGAAGGTTTTGAGGTGCTTTCGGAACCGGAGATGGTTCTCCTCAAGTTTCAGGGAGGAAGGAAGGCTGTTCCAGAGGGAGGTCCCTGCCGCGCAGAGAGATCTACCCCCAGCTCGTTGCTTTGAGAAGCGGCTGACCCTGAGGGAGTTGGAGACGGATGAGCGAAGGGCTCGGGAAGGAAGATATTTAGGGAGAGAGAGTTGAAGGTATTTTGGCCCCAGGCCCTAGAAGGCCTTGTGGATAATGCAGAGGGTTTTGAACTTAATCCTCGCAGCCACTGGGAGCCAGTGTAGAGATTTCAGTCCTGGAGAGATACGGTCCCTGAGCTTGAGGCCAAGGACAAGTCTCGCAGTTCTGTTCTGGATGAGTTGCAGAGGGCGGAGGCAGGCAGATTAAGATAGAGGCTGTTACAGTAGTCCAGCTTCGAGAGAACCAGGTCTCGGGAGACAGTGAGCTTCTGGGGGAAGGAGAGTAAGGGAAGAATACCTCTGAGGAGGTGCAGCTGGTAGTGTGACTTCTTAGAGACGTCAGATATGTGAGGAGAGAAGGAGAGTGTAGAGTCGAAGATGACCCCGAGGTTTTTAGCCTTGCAGGTACGAGCAGGAAGAGGGCCAAGAGAGGCCGGCCAGAGAGCTGCAGGGAAGGAGGGAGTGGGTGTGCCAATGAGTAGAATCTCAGTCTTACTGGCATTAAGGCAGAGGTCATTGGCGGCACACCATACCTGGATAGCAGACAGACAGTCAGAGATGAGGGAAGGAGAGGAGGAGGCCGAGGGTAGCCTGAAAATGAGCTGGGTATCGTCCGCATAGCACTGAAAGTTGGGGCAGAGGGCGGCGATGCAGTGAGCAAGGAGTGACAGGTACTGGTTGAAAAGCCAGGGAGAGAGATTAGATCCCTGGGGAACACCACAGGTGGAGAAGAAGACGTCAGAGAGGAAGGACCCAAGTTGGACCTGGGAGGGTCGATTGGAAAGGAAAGAAGTCAGCCACGCCAGAGCCTGACCAGTGATACCCAGGTTATTATATAGCACTTTACATAGAACATATTTACATGCACTATCACCTAACCAAGTTGTTACTCATTTATTGACCTCGGAAGGATGAAAGGCTGAATTGGCCTTGTTGGGATCCAAACCTGCGACCTGCAGATCACACATGGACCGCAGCTGCGAGTGCTTAACACGCTGAGCTACCTTACCAGTAAGTTAAGTCTTCAAGTTTAACCCCCACTCCCTCTCCTCCCCCACGCTCCCCAACAAGAGAAGGTGATTTCATGCAATAACCTCTTAAGGGCCAGGTGCTTCTATTTCCTTGCCTGGAGCATCAATCTTACGCAGGCTCCGAAGTGGGGCGAGGCTTAAATCCATTTGCCCTTCTGGTGGCGATCTCCATGAGCTATCCAGACTGATCTCACGGCAAGAGGCTGCCGACACCCAATCCTGTTCCCCCAGACAGGTTTCTTGGTGCACCACTCTATCCCAGCCTATATCTCCCGTTATACCTCCCAGATTTGCTGCAGTATTCCCCCTCTAGTGTACATCCCATCCCCAGTTGTGTATCACCAGGTCCCATTCCACCCTGAATGAGGACATTATTGTTCAACATAACTGTCAACTTGTCCAACAGGTATGTGTCTCTCAATTTCTGTAACTAATCATCCTTGTCAGGCAGTGACCCATTCTTCCATTTCTGAGCCATTGCCACCCTAAGCACCGCTTCCCACATTCTCGGGTATCTATAGATATCAGTGTCCCTTAGAGTGGAGCCCCAGTAGCATCCGGAACGGGCCATGGGGAGGACCTCACCTATAACCTCTTCCATCCATCCCAGTTGGCCCTTCCAGTACAATTGGAGTCACAGGCAATGCCACATATGGGCTCGAGAACCCAGTAGGCCGCACACCCCCTTGGTCACAGCGGGGAGGCTCCATCAAACATTCGGGAAATCTTCAAGGAGTCTCTGTGCCACCCCTGCAACACTTTGAAGTTATGTTGCATGGCTGCTGTAAACAAGTTCCTGCGGTGTCTCCTCTGTGATTTCCCCTCCTTTTAGTTTGTTCCAATACTTTTTAAATGCCTGCCTAGGCGTCTTATCAGCTGGAATCAGAACTTTGTAGAATTTAGACACTATTCCTTTCCTCATCCCTGATATATCCAGTACCTTTTTTCTAATGGTGTGAGTGGGAGTTTCAATGTCTTCCCCCATTTATGGCTGGTGACGATTCCCTTCAGTCTTAGGTATTCAAATATAGAGCTCTTGACCCTGTCGAGCACCTCTGTGACTGCCCCATAATCCAGGAACACCTCGTCCCTGAACAACTTTCCCACCCTCTCGAGTCCCCTCTCAGACCATGCTAGTGTGTTTCAAAATCCCTTGCTCCCCAACCCTATATCCGGACCCCAAACTGAGGACAATGAGTAAGGCAAAGAGGATAGGATCTCTGTGCGCTTTTCCTCTTTCCAGATAGACCAAAGCACTCCCAGGCAAAGGTGTTCCCTCAGCTTAAGCAGTATATCCTTAAAGGGATCCCGGAAGAAATCCCTCACTTTGGCCCGGTGCGTATTCATGTCTTCTAAATATGCCCGATACGTCCCCAGGTCATCCCGCATGTGGGCTAGGATCACTCTCAGTTGGGCTGCCTTGTGGTATAGTGAAAAGTCTGTAAAGCCAAAGCTTTTCCCTTGGCAGCCCTAGGGTAGATCTCGTGATCCTTGGGGTATTGCTCTGCCCGACGAACCTCTGTACGCTTTGTTGGAGATCCCTGAAGAAGCTCTCCGAAATCCTTGTTGGTAGTGCTGTGAACAAATATAGGAGTCGTTGGAGAATGTTCATTTTTACAGCGGTCATTCCCCCTGTACCAAGACAGGATCAGAGTGCCCAACCAGCTCAAGTAATTTTTTATAGCTACTGTAAGGAAGGCATGGTATCACAGTAAGACAGACATAAGTGATCACAGTTCAAGGGTGTTTATTAAACTGTAAAAATGGGTGAGTAAAATGGCTAATCTAAACCTAAATCTAAGATGGGAGCAAGCTACAGCGATCAAATAATTATAATACAGCCCTAGTAGTGTCTAGTCAAATAAAAAAGAGCCTATACTAAGAAAACCTATTGCCAATCCTTACCGCTCTGCTACAAAATAGTGTGGGATAATGTTCACAAGAAAAGAAAGAAGTGTTCACAAAATGATAAATCAGGTTGTTATGGCCGGGGTCTTCCAGCCCCAAGTTTTTAGCACGGGACAAGGCGGGACTCTTGAGCACAGCACACTCTTGAGCTTCTCTGGTACAAGCTTACAGTTACTTTTCTCTGTATCAGGGCCTTGTGTGCCCAAGTCTCTTCTCATGCAAAGTATCTTGCTTCAGGGGACCTGATATGCTAAAACCAACAAAACAAACACTTCCTTCTGGCAACCTTCATGTCGGGTGATTACTCTTCACCCTAGGATCCCCCTCAGCCGGGCTCCGATCGTACTTTCAGCATTATCCTCTCAAAGCACTTGCCAATTTAAACAGAGGCTTCCAGAGGGCGATCACGTCTCGCTGGGTCACTCTGTTATTCTATGTCAAGTGCGTGTTTCACAATATCACCGTTCACACACAGTGTTCCCCTCAGCCGGGCGCAAACGCCAGTTTCACAATTCCCTCAGTCGGGGTCACACCTTCCACAGTTTACAATTTCTAAATGTCTTCAGAAAGCGGGGGTTCCCTTCCCCTAGCTTTCTCTTAGCATCCCTACATCGGGTTCACATTTACCACAGTTTACTTTTCAACAAAAAGACATTCTAGACCCCTTAGTTTCATCCCTTTACCTATGTCCGGGTCTCAGCCCCCAATCAGGCTTTGCACAGTTAATTCATCACAATTTATGCGCAGACGTCACCCAGTCAGTTTCAAATCTGCCTCCACAACGTGTCAAAACTTCTATAATGTGCCAAGGACTTTAAAGTGTACAGGGGGCTTGTCTTGACCCTTGTATGACCACCTTGACACCTCACACCGGCCTTCCCTATGGCCTCTTGCTACTCGTGTCTCCTAGTTCGGGTTAGGGGCACCAGCCCGAGACCTTCGAATGAGTGCCCAGGTGGCACCGGACCACTCTATTTCTGGTGCCAGTTTCTCTCACAAAGTTCACAGGGGTCTCCCTCTGGCGGTTTCAGACCCTTCTCACAAAGTTCAGAATCTTAAAAAAGGGTTTTGGGACTTCGAGTCCCAGAATGCACTGTCAGAATTGTGCTCCCACTTCTCAGCTCCCCAAAACGGCATTTGGCATTGGGAGCTGCAGGAGCTTAAAGGGGATACTGTGGTAGGGTCAGGGTCTCTTTTACTGATCCCCAGAGACCTGGGTTCACCTGACTAGCCAAGGGGAGGAGTCCTACTGTGGGTACTGCCAGGCAACCCCAGCTGCCCCTGGTCTTAACTTCTGTAGGTACAGCTGCCTCTCTACAGTGCAGTCTCTCCTGTACTCACCGGGCCAGTATCAGGGCTGTTTTCTCGTCCTCCAGGTCTCCCAGGGTCTCTGCAGCTCTTCTGGTCGTCTTCTTCTGGCTTCATGCACCTTCCAGCATCCCCAACTCACTCAAAGTGTGCTTTCCTGCCCCGCCTTTTATACTTCTTGGGAGTGGTGATTTGGTTCAGGTGTGCCTGGTTGTAAGGGAATGCTTGACTTCACTTGGCGTTAGCGGGACAAAATGGTGGTCGTACATAGGAGTCAATGGTCCAGGGACTCCTATGGGTAATCCGCATTCCTCCTTGTTGCTTCCTCTTCTTTGCAGTTTTTGAAGGACAGGGTGAATGAAGGGGATTCTGGGAAATGTAGTCAGTTGCAGATTTAGGAAGAAAGTCGGCTAAATAATTATTGATAGGTTTGTCAACAGGAAAACAGGAATAATGGGGTTTGTAGTGTTCCAGTACTACCCTTTTCTTAAAGGGAAGTACTTGGGTAGGATGCAACTGTGGTGGCAATAGCCCATAAAGACGGAGGGGTTGTCGGGTAGGGGTGAATCGCAGAAAACAAGATACCGCGTCTCGCTCAAGGGCCTTCCTTCCGCGGTCCCCAAGGGCCCCTTGCCCAGGTAACCCCCCCTCACTTGTCCGCCCCCAGGTTCGGGATCCAAACACGATGGCCCTCTCCATGCCACCTGAACAAAGGATCCGTGGTGGCTACCATTGAGAACACCCTCAGGTTTCTCACACTACCAAAAGGGGGTTGAAGTTAACCGCTGCAAGTGTCGATAGGTTTCTGGTGAGCTGGACCCCCAAATATGTTATCTCCGATTTCTCCACTCTTACCCCAAGTACACGATTCACTTGGTCTAGGCGTGGGTCTATATCTCGGAGTGGCATCATTACCGACTTAGCTTTGTTGATACACAACCCGGAAAAGTCCCCAAATGTATCAATATGCGAGAATAGTATGGGAAGCAAAGACGGTATATCTACAAGGTATCCCAATATGACATCCGCAAATGGAAAAGTTTAAGCTCAATTTACCCTCTTCGAATTCCCTGTATTCCCTGGTGTTTTCTTATTGCTATTGCCAGGGACTCCATCGTGAGCTCATTCAATAAGGGTGAAAAGGGGCACCCCTGTCTCGTGCTTCTAGTCAAGAGGAAAGGTATTGTCAATTCCCCGTTGACCTGAACCTGTGCGCATGGTGCCCAGTAGAGGGCTCCAATCCATTTCCGGATGTTTCCTCCTATTCCCATTTTTCCCAGGGGGATAGCCATGTACTTCCACTCTACCCCATCAAAGGCCTCCTCGTAGTCTAGTGAGAGAAGGCATACGTCCAGGTTGGCTTCCTGCGCATGGTGCATCAAATTGATTGTCTTCTGAATGTTGTCTGAGCACTGGCACCCTCTCATTAAGCCGACTTGATCACTATGGTCCAGCAAGGGCATCACCCCTTCGAGTCTCTTCCCCAGCACCTTTGCCAAGATGTTCACATCTGTGTTGAGAAGGGAGATTAGCCGGTATGACGAGCACTGTGTCGGGTCCTTCTTTGGGGATCACAACTATAATGGCCCCCATCATTGATTTTGGCAAGATCCTCCCCTCCAGAACTGTATTAAAGACCTTTGTCAGATACGGGGCCAGAGTGGATCGGTAAAACATAAAGAATTTAACTGAGAACCTGTCTTCCCCCGGTATCGCGCCGCCTTTCATTGATAGAAAAACATAATCAAGCATGGAGGAGGATAAGCCTCTCGTCCAGGTCGGGGCTGGTGGATTATCTACGCTAGATGAGCCATTTACCATAGTGAAATCTCTGATTTGTATGAGCGAGATCCATTTGGCCGCTCGAGATTTGCATTGTTAAGTATTTTTTGTAAGACAGTGCATATTCAAATCTCCCGCTATGATAGGGGTGTGAACCTGCCTCTCCATCCACTAAACCCCTAACAGCAGTATTAAACATCTACTGGAATCCCCTAACCACCGACGAAACCCTCGTTCTCAGTAAAGTAGAATTGATGCTCAACCTAGTTCTATTAGATCCCCAGGTGTTAATTTGACTAGCTGAATGCCAGGGTCAGAGGATTGCCATATTCCTGAAGATGAATTTGCGAGTCGATGTTGACCGTTATGAGTAAGCCAGCGGCAGGGCGCACTCTCTGAGATTTTATCACTGGCACCCAAGTCACATAAGGATCTGGCCATAAAGGTTCAGAAGTAATCCGGGTTTCTTGAAGCATAACCAGTTGAGACAATCGGCTTTCGATGAGAGGGGATGGGAAAATCCTCTCGTGTTCCATATTGCTAGTTAACATAGATGTGAATGGAGTGGAGTAATGGGCTAATGTGAAAGGACCTAGCGGCAGCCTAAGTGGCTTGTGAAATCCATGTCCACCTAGATTTGGGAAAAGTTGGGTTTGGATGCATAGCATGTTGTGGGGCGAGGGGGATTTCATCCTTTCGAGATCCGAGATGGAGTGAAAGATAGTTAACAGAGTTGTTCTGTTGGGATACGGGTCTGAGCGCAGCCTATCCAACATTGTTATGATTAATATATCTGTCTAACATGAATGACTGCATGGCGAGAGGAATAGGTGCATTAGTGGTTAACTCCTCAGTTAAAATCTGAGCTTGGTTCATAGTGGTCGGGTTAAGGGAGTGTCAGGGATTATACCATGCTATAGGTGAGAGGTAACATTATGGAGTTTGGGATGTTCCAAATGAGACTGCGCGCTTTTACGTCAAGGTCTTAAAAGATGGGAAATCGAAATCTAGGTGTGGACGCTAAAGACTTGCTTACTTTTGTTTGACCCTGTTTGCGGGCCATGAAGACTTTGGTGAACATTATCTGTCACAGGGAACCCAAGCACGTTGCTGCATCACTGATCCATTATAGGGCACGCCCCATAGTTTGAGAAGCACCCTTATTCTGACACCGCCCCTTTTCAAATAGCTTGTGTGGAATATTAAGGCTGGGGCTCGGCAAGTTGATAATTGATCATAATGCTCTAGCCCTGATTATGACCAAGAAAAGTGTGAATGACTTTCATCAAAGAGACCTAATGGCAACCATTATGCATGCTCTTAAAATGCTGGCATGTCTAATCCATGGTCAATCTCCTAGGGCGGGTTCACTTGAAAAAAGTCTATAGGGTCCACAATCGCTATTTGGCCGCTAATCTTGCAGCTTGTGGTTAAATAAGCAGTACTGTATTACAGATGGTGGTAGAGGGACCCAGTTTTGTGAACAGTGGAGACTGCGTATCCAAATATGTTGCACTTCTGTAATTCATAGCATTCGGGGACGTTGGAACGTAAAAAGGAATAACTGAACTTACCTAAGTTGCCTAGTGCTTGCTGCGTCGTCCTACCACCTTCAGTCACCAACAGCCCGAAAAACAAGCACATGCTTTGTCACAGCTTAGCCTGGCAGGACTCTTCAATACACATGTAGGCACCAACTTGCATGTCATTCCCTTGGTTTCCTCTAGGTCCTAGCAGGAGTCTGCAAAAACAAGCAGGTGATGGCTGGAAGGTTTAGCATGCATCTTAACCTCTGCCGTTGCTCTGGACAGCCCTCCAGACCATCGTTCTTCGCCTGCCAAGCCATTACAGAAGAGGAAAGACCCAATGCAAATCAGGCTTGGTCCCACCCCAAAAGGGGCAGTCCATCCTGATCCGGTAGGTCATATCCCTTCTGCACGAGACCACAAGCATCCCCAAACATGTTTCAGCCTTGTTGCGCTTCATCAGTGAGGAGAAGCTTGGGTCTCTAGGCCCAGCAGGCGTCTGGACAGCATTACCCCCAACAGCAAGCGTGAGCATCGCTGCGGCTTCGGCTGGCAGGGCTCTTCAGTAAACGCAGTATACGCAGGTTTCCTCCCACTTACATGCCATTCCCTCGGCTTTCTCCAGGTACTAGCAGGAGTCTGTACAGGGTTGCCACCAACAGCAAGAGCAACCATAGCCATGAGCTTTGCAGCTGCTCCGCCTGGCGGGGCTCTGTGATAGACGCCGGCACATGCTTGTTCCGGCTTGCTTGTGTATCATTCCCTTGGTTTGGCCCAGGTCCTAGTGGGAGTTTGGACAGCGTTACCCCCAATAGCAAGCGTGACAATGGCTGCAGGCTTTGCCAGGGCTTTGCCTGGCGGGGCTCTTCAATACATGCAGTACATGCACGTTGCCGCCCGCTTGCATGCCAGTCCCTTGGTTTCCCACAGGTACTAGCAGGAGTCTGGACAACATTACCCGCACCAGCAAGTGCAACCTTGGTCGCGAGGTTTGTAATATCAATGTATCCAGACTCACCCTCAATAGTTACCATCCCAGGAAAGGACACACAATAAGACATGCGATCTCCACCACACTGACCTCCTCTGTCTTGTCAGTGTGTCAAGTGTGTCCATCTCCGTTACAAAAAATACTGCAATGTGTAATTTACATGCAGCATTTACTTACACAAGACAGAGAGGGGAAAAAAAGAGGAAAAGAGAAGTCGCCTCTTTGTAGTCTTTCCTTTTCCCCTCCACCGTGCGAATGGTGAAAGTTGTATGCGGGGGTGGGGGGACCCAAGAGCACGTAACTGCACATATTGGTGGTCCACTACACACACTTTTCATGATAGATAAAATAACCCCCTATATATCGATTGCCCTTTTTGTCCCAGCAACTAAGCAATTTTCCTGGCTTGAGGAACAGAAAGGAATTACTGATTCTGTTACCCCCATCCGCACTGTGTTAGAAATCAGACTGAATGTCCACCCACATCTGGGTTTCATGTGGACGTATATGCTTTGGATTCCTATGATGTCTGCTTGTTTTCGCACTGGCAAAAATCTGACAGATTCCAAATGCATGGACAGGGTGGGCGCCATTTAGGATGGTTTTCGTATTGCGTGATTACTGTTGACATGCAAACAATCAATATTGCTTGTCGAGAACTCCTGAAATGTAAGTCTAAACGTAGGCAGTCCTCGCTG